>NC_133649.1:292322594-292652904 GCF_009905375.1 Apium graveolens
TCCTATCATCCATATAAAACATACCACTATACATTTTCCTCTAAAACCCAGAAGTTGTAGCCGCCCCTTCTTCTCAAATCTTTCCGGCAAAAATGTCTGTCTCAACTACATCTTCTCTCCACTTTCTCTCCCTCACTCCCAAAACCCCATCTCTCCCCTCTTCTTCATCTCTCTCTTCTCTCTCTTTCTTTCCCACATCTTTCTCTGCCTCTTTATCTTCTTCCAAGCTTTACAATTACAAATCTGTCTTGCCCTTGAAAGTTGCTGTTTCTTCTGACTTTGGGCTTGATGAACAAGAAGAAGATGGTGATGGTGGTGTAGATGAGAGGAGCTTCTCTCCTGACCTTAAGATTTTTGTGGGGAACTTGCCTTTTAGTTGTGATAGTGCCCTTCTTGCTGGCCTTTTTGGACGTGCTGGTACTGTTGAAATGGTTGAGGTACTGTGTTCAGTTCTTGTTCTCTTGTGTTCTTTTGCTTAAAGATTGTATTTTTCTATCTGGGCTTGTTTTGTTTTGACTGTTACAAGTGTTAATTTGCTTGTTTTTGTGAAAGATTGCTGCTTTTTATGTTTTGTTACATTGGTGTGTCTGTGTGTGTGTTAGTATATCTTCTTGTTCTTGTGTTGTTTTGCTTAAAGATTGTATTTTTCTATCTGGGCTTGTTTTGTTTTGATTGTTACAAGTGTTAATTTGCTTGCTTTTGAGAAAGATTGCTGCTTTTAATGTTTTGTTACATTGGTGTGTGTGTGTGTGTGACTATATCTTCATTTCTTGTGTTTTTTTGCTTAAAGTTTGGATTTTTCTACTGGGTTCGTTTCATTTTGATGGCTACAAGTGTTGATTTGTATGTTTCGGTACTCCATAGCTTTGTTGCGTAGTTGTGTGTGTTTGTCATTGCTGTAGATTTGAATGTATGCAATTGTTGTTGAACTTGAATACTTGTAATGGAAACTGCAGTGAGCTAATCTCGAAATTAGGTGTGATGTGTACTTACAATTTGCTCTGGTATGAGAATTCAGAATTCATTATACCAGCCTGACAAAAAAAAGTTCACTATACCAGGGATTTACACTCCGAGCCACCTACTTACGAGTTCACACCTTATGAATTCGGCCATTAACTCTGATCAAGTAACTAAGAAACCAACCAACATATAAAGAGTAGGGATTTGAACCCAAAGCAGTTTTGATAAAAGTTCAGACCCTTATCTATGAGGAGCATTGATTAGAATCTTACATTCTGTATATAAAATACGAAAAAAATATACACATAATTGAAGATATTATGGAAGGGCATTGATGCAGTCTAAGATTGTTTTATTTTAGTTTTTTTGACTTAGTGATGAAGGCTTTTGCTGTGAGTAAGTTGCCTATGTCATTATGGCGGGTGTTTATATGCTAAGAGCAGCTGATTGTGTATCAAAATGTGGCTTACTGAATTTGTAACTCTTTGTAGGTTATTTATGACAAAATCACTGGAAGAAGTCGTGGATTTGCATTTGTGACAATGTCTACCATTGAAGAAGTAGAAGCAGCTGTTGAACAATTTAATGGATATGTAAGTTTGATTCTCCTGCATATGTTGTATCGTTTTTAAATAACTATTTCTTGTTAAATTGTGCTCCTATATAAATCTTACAAGAAATAAAGAACCAGTTTGGCATGTATCATTTACTACTGCGAAAAACCACCAAGTTAATCTTTTATAGTTCTAAGATTGACTTGAACTAGTTTATGCCATTAATTGTTAATTGTATTTTCTCATAAAATCGACAAACAATGTCTTTGACAGGAACTTGATGGAAGACCTCTGCGGGTGAATTCTGGGCCACCTCCTCCCAGAGATGAAAACTCTTTTAGAGCACCTAGGGGTGGTGGGAGAAGTTTCGATAACACCAACAGGCTTTATGTTGGAAACCTTTCATGGGATGTTGATAATGTGTCACTTGAAAGCTTTTTCAGTGAGCAAGGGAAGGTTTTAGATGCAAAGGTGGTCTATGATAGAGAAAGTGGAAGATCGAGGGGATTTGGATTTGTGACTTATGGCTCTTCTGATGAGGTCAATCGTGCAATTGAAAATTTGGATGGAGCTGTAAGTGTTGTCTTGTTAAGTTCTATTTAGTACGCCCCATATTATCATCGATTCTTTTATCTATATAGTTGTGTATATCATGCTCATCCATTCTAAATAAGTTAACTGCTCATATTGCCTCTTGCCTTCATCATAAACACAAATGCTCATCCATTCTAAATAAGTTAACTGCTCATATTGCCTCTTGCCTTCATCATAAACACAAATAGCTAATCATATCTTTTTACATAACATTATGTGTGTACTGTTATACATGTGCAAATGATTTCATTATAATGTCTTTTTCTTCAAACTTTTGATGCTTCAGGACCTTGAGGGTAGACAAATTCGTGTAAGTGTTGCTGAAGCTCCACCACCGAGGCGCCAATTTTAAGTATTGACTCCTGTGCCACACCTTCAACCAGAAAATGCAGTTATATTAGGTATCCAATCCTTATGTGTAGCTTCAACTAGAAGAGAAGGGCTACTGAAGGTGCACTTAGTTTTGTGAAAGATGACATGCCTTTATGCGTGCATAGTTAATTGCTAGAGTTGTTTTCCGGCAGATCATCTTTTTGTAAAAGCGATAATATCCATTGTAGACAGGCCAAAGCTACTGATGTTATGTTTATCCTAAATATATATGGCACAAATGAATCTCTCTCAGATGCAAATTTATGTACATTTGCTGTTAAAAGTCCTACCTATTTCACTAGTCTTGAATTTGATTCTTGCCTGAATTATGCAAAACATAAAACATAATATATGATCTGTTTTTTGCCTCGAAAAAAAAAATTGAAGAATGCAGTGTTACTCTTTTAAGCAAATAAAAATCACTTGAGAATGAAATTTAAGTTCTAGGACTGGAATCTGGAAACGAACAATTTGATTCTGGAAATTATCATTTGTAATTTAAGATAAAAGTAAGATTTTCATAAGCCAGTTTTATAATCCAGTTAAACATGTTATTTCATTTATAAACTAATTCAACTGCTTTATAAGATAAACCAAACATGTCAAGTTGGTGAAGATAATTTAACAGGAAACAGTACCGTTGCGTACAAAAGACTGCAGGTTAATTGTATAATGTATATTAAGTGGAGTACAAAAATATATATTTGGATGGAAGGATGCATGGGATATGTTCTACAAATTGCCTGATAAGATGTTCTTTTCCGTAATTTTTATGATCGTCATATGGCTTTTATTCCGAGTTATTAGTCACATTTTCTCTGTTCTTTTGAGGTAGAGGTAAGGTTAGCGTACATCTTACCTTTAGAGTTTAAGTAAGATCCGTGTACATCCGTATTCTTTCATTTCCATGTAAAGATCATTTCACCTACTCCGCCAAATACAGATACACCCCATGAGCCTTGACAATATTTCACATTTTCTCTGTTCTTTTAAAATAGAGGTAAGGTTTGCGTACATCTTATCTTTAGAGTAGAGTTAAGGTCTGCGTACAACTTACCCGATATTGGTTTAATAACGAATATTTATGTCAAGCCTAATTCTAAGGGTCAGTACGCAATACAGATAAAATAAGTGAGCTTGAAATTTCTTGTAGTAAGTTTCCATGAGAATCTGACCCCGAAAAAATCTTAAATATGGAGTATTATGAGCAATATCATGAGCAGCAGGGGTCAATGTTAACATAAATTATCGGATGATGATAAAAGAAACTATATTACCAGTTTATGCCTGATTGGTTTTACGGAGTAGTTGATTAGGATTTAGGAGTCAATTTCACCCTGTTATAGGCTTGTTAGAGAAACCCCTGAATCTTTTTCATGAGTCAATGTTTCTGGTAAGGTATGGTTGGCCTCATCGCTTTAGAATTTTGTGCTTATTCTGCTACTCATATTCTAGAACTTGGATGCTATGGAAGTGCATGTTTTAAGGCAGTTAACATAAATGCATTACGCTTCATATATGTACAATATACATAATGATCACAACCTCTACTCATATATGTGGCTTAGGGTTTTAAGAATTTGGTGTTCCCAGGTCTGATTTGTACATCTAGTGAACAGATGAGTTATGCATCTATATCTGATATCTTCTTGATCACCAGTTGATTGCGTATAAATTAGGATCTCTTTTAACTATCCTGCAAAGTCTTGCTGGTATCGAACATGTATTATGTTTAAAATTTCGTCAATTAAGGGTTTAGTGTAAATGACAACTATGTCTTACATATTTTTCTTTTTGATTCTGAAACTAATCTACCATTTTTTGAGTGTAAATATATGCATTATATTACTAACCAACTTAGGAACAGGGTACTCTATTCAGCTTTAAGCAAATAGTTTCTGGTTTTAACCAGAAGCTTGTGGCTTTAGTTGCAAGGATGCTTTTTTTTTAAAATTAAGGTCTTCCTATAGTATCTTATATGTCTGGTGCAGAAAGTTTATGCATTGTACTTTGTTCAAACCCAAAAAACATAATTGAACGTAGTTGCAACGAGGGTATTTCAGTTAGCTTCTTGTTAGGTGTCTGGTTTCTGGCCCGAATACCTTAAATATGTACAGTACTACCACTGAGCATAGAGCGAAACTGCAAAATGAAGATTAGATAATTCTTTGATCCCTTCTAGAAGTGTAAGGGAGGCAGGATTTCTCCCAGTCGTAGTTAAAGTTAGAGCCCTAAATAGCCTAAGTAGCAATGAGACTGCGTCATTGAGAAATGATCATTCTGCAGTGTAGATTGCAAGTCTTAGCAACTTAATTTGTGTGAAACATATGATCTTTGTTGGATGATTTATGGGCCGGACAAGTAGTTATTAGTATGAATTAAAGAGACCATGACATTGTGACCTGAATGATTCTCTATACATCTATATTATCGTCGACTACAAAGTATATATCAACTCTTGAAGGACAAACAATTATAATCTATACAAGGAGAGTAATAGGCCAATTATGGATTATAAAGTAAAACTAATTTTTTTCATGTGTTGGTTTACTCTATAGTTCGAAAAGTCTCTGTCTCATGACACGATTTCTTTTCTTCTACAGGCATAAAGCTCTGGTGGTTGAAAAACAGGTTTTCCCCCACTTTTCCTTTTGGATTTTGAACTTGTTGGTCAGTTACGCTATTTAGCATGTTACTCTTTAAGTTTTTTAAAGATTCTGAACAAGGATTGCGGTATTGCACAATTCTAGGCATTGCTAACTAAAATTAAGGATTGACTGTCATTGAAACAAACTTAAAGTAGTGTCTTAGATATGATTGTGACTGTTTATTTTTGACCAGAAGCAGCAGCATGGGCTGATGGAGTAATCACACCAGACAATGAGACAGAGTGCAAGTCACAGGAATTAACATTTTCATCCATGATTTCAGATCTACCAAATTTGAAGGTAAATATCATTTCTTGTTTGAATTAGCCATCAAGGTATCTTTTCTTTATTTGCTAAATAGCCATCAAGGTATCTTATTTTAACTTCATCACAGTTATCGTGCACGACCTATTTTTATTTTTGTATTCATTAACTCAACTGAAAATGATGTAATTTATCTGACATTTCTAGAAACGATCTATGATATAAGATTTAACTTGTACACGTATCAAAAATTAGAATAGGCCGAGTGAAATGTTGAATTTGAATTGGGATCGAAACATAATCTGATCATGGATGAGTTCTTATGTTCTTCTACATGGTCTTCTTGAATGAGAGTAAGGAACTTTCAGTTCCCATTGTGTTTTTCACATGTTGCATCATTTTCTTTGTTTGCATTCTCATCTTGTATTGACTAGCTCCACTACTGACTTGTATTGACTATAAATATTACATTCCTGTATGAATTTTAGCATTTTAAATGTTGTCTTTAACTTAATCATGTCAAATTCAGATGCTTTTGGCAAAACTGAATTAGAACTATTGTTTTCATTAGTGTCCTAAACAGGGAATTTATATATATCAAAACAAAGAATCAGGGAATGCTTTATAACCTTTATACAAACATATATAATTTTGTTGTCTGTGTATTAGATAAACGTCATGAGTGATGCTCAAATGTCTATAGAGATAGATATAATGTAGTAGTTTAGTTTCACATTCACATGGGTTCATCTGGTAGAACATATTATTACTTTTGAGCTGAACTGCTTAGAATATATAATCTTGCATGAGAAGGGAACATACTCAAAGCCAAATTGAAATTTACATCAAGTATTTAGATTTTTACAAAGAAGTTCCAGGTGTAAATAATTTCTGTGTGTTTGAGTAAGAGTATATATGAATGAACACTGCTTGCGATGATGCTCGAGAGTGGTAGACAAACTGATTAGGTTGATCAGTAAGTTAACTTGAAAAAGAGGGACAAGCTCAATGAAGATGGGAAGTGACAATTATAGGTCCATGAACCTAGTCAGATGACTCAAACTCACTTTTATGTGCATCGACAGAAAACCGTTTTATAAATTCTTTGCAAATTTTCTTAGTATGCATTACTAACAGGATCATTAGTAAACCCCTTTCGGTGAGAAGTTTATATTCAAAGTCTGCAGAGCCCTACCTTGACCATCTCCTGAGTAGAACTTGGAGGTTCTTGAAATTGTAACTGAAGATATATGTTCTGCCAGAATCTATGCTTTTCTATGAAAATGCTCAAACCAAAGAAATTATTTGTCAAGTTTATCATGATTCTACAGTTGAAGGGTCATAAACCCTGCAATGGCTATTAAAACTTAACAGAAACAGATACGTATAATTCTTTTAGTAATATGAAGCTCTCTTCCTTGCTTTGCTGTGCGTTAGAAGAAGTTACCATAGTTTTCGACAATAAGGCTAACTCACTGATAATGTATTACTAAATTCCCATTCCTGATCATTTCCTCACAGTCCATACAGAAAGAGAAAAAAGAGAGAGAACAATCCATAGTATAAAAAATGTGGTTTGTCTTCTTAAGATCTAACTGTAACTTGGGTCACTATACTTTATTATAGTAAGCTAATTTGAAAACAAATTTTAGTTTGACTTCTTAAACTGTATTAGCTACCAGAATCGTTGTAACATGCGAGAAACCTACTCCTTTAATCAGCATACTATACTCATTGTTAGATTAGGTCATGATTTCTGATGGACTTTATCTGTCTTTATTCCATTAACTAATGCGTTTAGTATGTAATTTTATTTAACTATTGCTAGTCTAAAGATTGTTTGTTGCCATTTTACCTTTTTTACTTTACAAGAATCCTTTGCTCTTTTTTGATAATCGCATGTGATTAACTGTTTGATGTGCTCAAGTGTAGTGAGCAATAGTCTGAGTGTTTGAATGAACTTTTATGATCCCAGTATGTTGTTACCTGCATTTGTGGATCTAAGTTGTTTTTTTTTTGTAATTGAGTGTTGGTTTTACTGTAATTTTCTTGATTCAAACATGCAAAGATTTTAAAAAATGGTAGTACTTTGTTTGGAAAGAGTGATTTTGACCTGGAAAGATGTACTTTAGTTGAGATTGGTATTTGATGAGAATAATGTTCATTTGTTGCCATAATTGATTTGATGGGATATATTGATTTGATTTCTGAACCATTGATGTTTCTTCACCAATCTTTTGTTTGCAAGAGACCTTGAATATAGCCAGAGTTTGGTAAATTAGTGAAAGGATGCAGCATCTTATATGCTTTAGATAACCTTTAATTTGTTTATATTGTATTGGCTTAATTATAATTTGAACCTTGAATTATGACGTTTTGTACACTTGAACCCTTAAAGTTCAAATACATACACATCAACCCTTTATGTAACAAATGTGTACATCATGACCCTTGATCCGACAAAACAATCTTGAATCGTTAAATGTCACATTTTTTAGCGAGGTATTGGGGGCGGAAAAATGTTTTTTCACTCCTAAGTTGCAAGTCCGTATCCCTCCAAACAAAGGAATCAAGTTTTGGAGAGAAAAAAAAATCTAGTCACAAGACCGTGCCTGAAAATGTGACATTTAACGATTCAGGAGTGTTTGGTTGAACTTTGGAGTAAAGATTAGGATATACACATTCAATACATAAGGGGTTCAAGTGTATGAGTTTTTTCTTTAAAGGTTTATGTGTACAAAATATCATAATTTAAGGTTTAAGTTATAATTAAGTCATTTGTATTTTCGAGAGACTAAAGTGAAGGTCTTTTCTTTGCTAAGCTAGTAAATTTTTTTAAGTAACAGTGTTTTTTTATTGACATTTAAACTGTAGATTTTTTACAAAGGCTCAAACTATATTGTTTGGAGCAATTTGGGAAATAGAAAGTGCACTGCACATATGACATGTATATGTGTGGCATCCAAACACCAGTAGCTTCAAGCACCTCTACGTGATCACTTATATTTCAGCTTCTTCTTGCTCACATTTTTCTTCTGCCTTGTTCTGCAATTCACTTCTCGTTTTTTATGTAACAAAAGCGAACTGGAGCTCAAATTTGTATCAGCGTTAGGTATGAAAAATGCTAGAGGTCCCGAAAACATTTACCATAATGTTAATTATACATGGCTCATTTCCATGCATGTTTGATGTCTTGAATATTTAAGAACATTTATCCTTTTCCATGTTGCCTTATATAGTCTGCCACAGTAAACAAAGCATCCTTTGCTGTAGTAAGATTCCAAACACTCATGTTCGTTTCACTTGAACAACCTTATCTTCCCAACATTTGTTTTGTAGTAATGTAGGACAGCATGAGAGCACTATTTTCCTGAAACTTTTGAAGTCTTGTATGGAAAGATAAAGCACATGCTTATAATTCCACCACAAGACCATGAACATCATAATATACTGACACAGAAGTGATTATTTTGGGGGCAGAAAATTATTGTTATATGTGCTAATGGAAGATGATAAGTAACTAGAGAAGGCAACTAATCCACGTTCAGTTATTGTTGGCAAATCATCTGTTCGCGAAAAATTTCCGCAGATAGGAAGAAGCCTAAGGGTTGACTCAGTTGGTTAAAGAGAGAAAAACTATCCTCTTGGTCACAGGTTCGAATCCCACGGGAGAGAATTTATGATTATGCCTTCCGAGCCAAGGTTCGAATCCCACGGGAGAGAATTTATGATTATGCCTTCTGAGCCTGAGCTGGTGGCTTAAATGCGGTTTACCTTGGTTCACGTGGTTTGCAGATTATTGCGTTATTATTGCGTGAACCCGTAGGGTTTACCCAGTGCGCACCCGAAGGTAGTGGCTGCGGGTTACCTACGATAAAAAAAAACAAAAACTTAAGCGCAGATAGACCCCTTGCATTCACATCAATTTCCCATGTTAAACTTATTTGCGGATAATTTCGTTGTTAAGACAAGAAAAGATGAAGATGTTCCCTTAATAATTTCGTTTAGACAAAGTCAATATATGAAGCTTTTACTGCTGCATATCATTCAAAGCTGTTAAAGATGGGAGATAAAGTGGTGAGAGTTCAGAAGAAACTGATTTGGTTCATGTCTTTTCCAGTGCTCATTGGTGGCACAAACTTTGCAAGAAACATTAGTCATTGTTGTGAATGATAGCAGTGATATCTTTATTTTGAAGGCCAAGTGGCCTCATGGGGGCTTAAGGGCACTGGTATAGGATCATATTCTTTTATTTTGGTTTTACCATGTGGTCATATAGTACAGGACAAGTCTTCATCACAGAGGAGGGATGACCAGAGTCAGTCTCTACCCAAAAGGAAAACATTTCAGGAAGGTAACCTTTTAATGATGAATATTATGTCCCTTTTGTTTGCTGTGTTATCGATTTATATCGGGTCGGGTTAAAGCAAAAAATTGTTGCAACATATCATATCGCGAAAAGTTTACGCGGTAATATAGTGCGGAAATTTTCTGCAATATATATGCTGGAATAATTGCATGTTTTGGAACATCTCCCAATATTATTTAGTGAAAGCTAGGCAGGTGTGGCTCAACTTTATCCGATTTTACATTTTGGTGGCCGGAATTTCAAATTTGAAATGTAGTGGCCAGACATTACGTTTGTATTTCAAAAAGGTAGCTAACGGCCATTTTTTCGAGGAAAAAATAATAATTTTTTGTTCTTTTAAAAGTAGCCCTTAGTCAAATTTAAAATTTCGGCCACTAAAATGAAAAACGGATAAGTTCAGCTAGCACTTTGCAATTTACTCTGTTATCTAAATGCACACTGTAACTGCCAATCAAATGTTCTATTCTCATCTTCTAGCTCTCTGCCTTCACCTCAACTTTACTCGAGCAGTCTCAAAACCAAACTTGACCCTAAACTAAATATCACTAATTGATCCCAGTACTATATCTTTTCTTCTGGCAATATAACAAAATTTGAACCCACATTTATATTTATGATGTTGTGCTATATTTTAATTGTATAACATCTTATATTTTGAATAAATGCTGGAGATTTATTTGTCACATGAGAGCAACTCCAAGAATTTGGTCTAAATTTGATTCAAAAATTGGTTCAAATTTAGACCGAACCCTCTTCAACTCCAACAATTTGGTCTAAATTTCGGTCCAAATATTAAAATGTTTATTTTTAATATTTTAAGTCTTTATAATAATAATTTTATTATTTTTATATGATATAAGATATTTTCTCAGATGATTTAATTTGTCGAACTAAATTAAAAAATTAGTTCACATTACATTTCATTTACGTATTGTTTCAAATTAAATTTTATGTGTTGTAATCCTTGATGTGTTGTAATCCTTACTTTCAAAATTACTTTACTGTTTGAATGTATTTATGATTTGAATTTAAGAAATGCAAGCATATTTATAAATATCCTAATGTTACTTAATTACATTTATAAATATCTGAAATCAAATATTTATAATAAACTAAAGCAAAAATAAAAACTATTATTTTAATCTCAGTCCAAATTTGAACCTATAAACAGACCAGGTCCAAATGTCCAAATTTGTACTTTTAGGCCCCTCTTGGAGCGGGAATTGCTCCAAATGTTTGTTTTAAATTAATGGAGTTGGGTGATATTTGTGGCTCTAAAGTCTAAACCAGGAGTACTGTTTAGCTTTACAGTAGAGCCGCTCTGCTATCTCTGTGACCCAGAAACCATGAAATTTCTGGAATTTGGAAATAGGCTACCCTTTGGAAAGTCGGCAGACATATGTTGGTGTAGGATTGGTGTGTGACAGCTGAGGTCTATTGGTAGTAGCCTAGTAGGACTTATTTATGAATTTTGACATGTGCTAAGCAGTAGATGGTACTTTAATAGTATGTGTGTATATATTTAGGGGAGATGATCACCGGCATGCATTTGTTGCAGCTTATCGTATCGTAGAAAGTTTTTGCTGTATAGATAAATGATAGTTATAGTTTTCATGCGTGCACACCAAAAACCCTACATGCAAGTTTTCTACAATAAACCCGAAAAAAGTTGAGAAGGCGAAGTAAGGAAGAATAAGACTGTTAACAGCAGCTTGAAAGGAGCAACTTTGGGATGGTAGATTCCCAGTTGTAGAACACTTATCCTAAGAGCAGCAAGCAGCATTAGTAAATTGTGGGCTGTGAATGCTTGCATATATAGTTAGTAAATGTTTATTAAGAGGGCATGGCCATGGCTTCTGTTCCTGCAACTCTTGCAGACTGTATCTATAACATAATCACTTGACAAGTATCCATGACCCCGAACAACAACAATGTGTATTGTACTGGAGAAAAATAAGTGTTCCTTACAATACTTCAACTATACAAGTGTTTTTTACTTTTTACTGTCTAGACTCTAGACAAAGTAGGATTGGCCACGTGTTTGTTCACTCATCAATTTACACAAACTCATTTCTCCTACCAACTAGTTAAGCACTGCTATTTTAACATATTAACAATATTTTTAACATATTCACAAGTAATATTTTTTTTATTAATCGATCACTTAAAATCTATGTTAATTTCATTTTTTTAAACACACGCTAAATATTAAGAATCGAAGTGGGACAAATGACCTCCCCCTATATTAACAATCTGAACTACTATAATATTTCTCAAGTTTTTTTCTTTAAATTAGGAATCAGGAAGCCAAATTTCTGCCACCTTTTATGTTTGCATGTGAACTTCCCCGAATATCTAATGTACACTAGTATAGTTGAAGCATCAGTACTAGGCCCACCTTTTATATATGAAGTTATTTCATGCGTATCTTATCTTAATTCACATAATTCTTTATCAGTTTTTAATAAGCTAAATTAGTTCAAATTATAAGATTTTATACCTATTTAAAATTTGATCGAATCTTCTTATTACTTGAAGATCAGTTTTCTAACTATATAGTTGACAACAGAACCAAATATGATTTTCAAAATTTGAAAGGTATTCTTGAATTCGCTCAAAAGATGATTAAAAAACACAAAAATATTAAATATTTTTAGATTTATATGTTGATAAAACTGTCACTGATTTAACCAGTTGCAACCACAACAATAAGATAGAATTTTCACTCGAAAATATTCACAATAATCCAATATATATAAGGATTTTTTGAAATTTTTTCGAGCCGATTTCGAGGCGAACATGCTAAGAGCTCGGCTCGAGTTCGTCTTCTTAACGAACACTTTTTTTTTCGAACTCGAAATTTTATTGAACCGAACCGCATTGAGATGAGCTCAATTTATTCGCGAAGAGCTATATGGACCAATGATATTGTAAATATTAGAAGAAAAAATTCTGACCTCCCTTCTCTCCGAACCTGGATCCACCACTGCACTTCATCACTAAATCCCACATATTTTTTAATGAATCGGCTCATTATAATTATTGAAGATTTTGTGCAGGCAAGTTTTCACTAATAAGAATGAACCAACCAAATTTTGTCACGTAACTTGTTAATTTAGTACCACATATAGTAATTTGTTTGCGGGAGGTTCCAGAAATTTTGATGTCTGCTGTAGTATTGCTTAGGGTCTAATATGTATAAATTGTGCCACTTCTTTTGTACATGTGCAGCTAATTAATTTTTAAATAAGAAATTTACATTCGAGATTGTTAAATATATGATTTTATTGGGGCCTTTCTCTAACACCTTAACGTTTTAGATGAGCTGGTTACTCAACATGGTATTAGAGTTTAGGCTGGCGGGAGAACTAAGGTTCGATTTTCAGTCACCCCCAATATTCTCACAATTTATTATGTATACTAAAGGCAATTAATACCCCAAAGATGGGTGCCGGTGTTCCACTCTTCGACCCATAAATGGGTTGGTTACTAGACAGAGATTTTATATAAACTCTACATATGGCGAAAATTTTCCTGTGTGTGCATACAAAATTAGGTATTGCATGTTACAAAAGTCAAAAACAGGTATTTTGAATTATGATATGATATTGATATATTACATGCTTGCTTAGCGCGCATGACAAAGTGGCGCAACATGACTATATATTGTCCACTTTTTAAAAAATACGCATATTAAGAAGAAATTCTAACATTGTAAAAAAGGTATGTAGTTATCATAATTATTCCATTAACTACATTAACTAGAACAATGTTCATGGTATAGAGAGTTAGTCTATGAAATATAAACTAGTGATACAATAATTATGTGTGGTGTAGAATTCATTTTGAAAATATAAATAAATTGTATAATTTGAATAGTGATATTGAAATTATAAGTAGGGCTATTTTGAAACAAAATTTTTCTTAAAAAGTGGACAGTTATTTTAAAACGGACGGAGTAATAGACTTGCATCTCCAAAGGTTTGTATGTTATTGTGGCACATTGTTCATTTCATCCCTGTGCCTTCTATAGAGATAGGGGCCCCCTCTCTATATATAAATACTCACACCCATCTTTTTAAGTTCTAAATGTGTGTGTTGGTAGTGAATATACTAGACACAGAGTACACATAGCAAAAAATAGATAAGATATTAGGAGATAGAGAGTATATAGTAAACCTATATAATGGGAAGTGAGGGTGAGATGAAAGTGTTGTCAAAGTTTGGGAGAATATGTGTGTTTTGTGGAAGTAGTCAAGGCAAAAAGAGTAGCTATCAGGATGCTACTATTCAGCTTGCCAAAGAACTGGTACTTCTCTTCTCTTTTTTCATGCCATGATGTTTGTAATGTTGCATCTTTTATTATTTCTCGAGAAAATGAGTGTTTTTGCATAATGCAAGACCTTAGTTTCAAGGCTCGTTTGCATCATGGGATTTCAACCCTCTTAACGGGAATGAGAATGAAGTTCGAATACATTTTTGTATTAAAATTTCTTTCTTATTCTTGTTAACCGAGTTAAAATTTCATGATGATCCAAACATGCACTAAATTTGTCATGCAAATATCCTGAACGGCTGAACTTGAAGTTGATTGATTGAAGCTCTTACTAACCAATATGTCCCTGTTTTACTGTAAGCAAGAAACACACTGTTTTGATTCTGTGTCATTTTGCCCATTTATTGTGCTTGTTCTTTCAGTACACATGAGTTTATGATAATATGCAGCCTACACCAGTTTGTGATGTTTTAAGTAGCTTACAAAATGTTACCAGGCGGTGAAATATGGAGATAATTAAGCTGATTTGATCTTTATGACATGAAGGTATCAAGGAACATTGATCTGGTGTATGGAGGGGGAAGCATTGGCCTAATGGGTTTGATTTCTCAGGCTGTTCATGATGGTGGTAGGCATGTTATTGGGTAAGCTTTCCCTTAACTAGTAGTAGTAATTTTAACCTCAAATTCCAGCACTCTCAACAAGAGTGCTTATTCAGAATAACAGTAAATTTAGAAGCAAAATCACTTAGTTGAGCCTCTTGTCACAGTTTTTTTGTTCATTTATTTGTAAGTCTGTTTTGTCATGTTGGTATCTGTGTGCAGGGTTATTCCCAAGACTCTCATGCCCCAAGAGGTATGTCTGTCTTCTATGGTCAAGAAAGTATTTGCCTTTTTGCACTTCAATTTATAATGGAAATAAAATCACTGCAATGTTATCTCCAGTTTTTTTTGGATTCAACTTTATCTGATGCTTCTTCAGTCTTCACTGCAATGTTATCTCTGTAGACTCATTTGTTAGATATAGGATAAAAATGGAGGATACACAACCACATACACAAATATATCAGGAGTGAACTGGTCCTGATATTCATAGCACTGTAGTGGACTTGTGGTAGATAAAGACTGTTCACTAATTCTTATAGTATATTTTTGGGTTTATTACATGTTCAGCACCAATACAGTTCCCCTCTTGTGTTTTCTTGGCCTTTTCTTAGGTACAGCTACTGTTAATCCATATAAGTAAATGCATTTCCTGGAAATGAGCTGCTTGTCAATTACTATGTCTTAATGTTGTTGATTTAGTTTTTTGGACCATTCACCTGCAACCCTCATCATTGCTTCATTGCACAGCACTCTATGTAAATGTACCATCTCTCTTGGTTTACTACTGTCTTATTTTTTATTTCATTCAAAATTCTTGTTTTTTGGGTTCTGGTACTATTTGCAGTTAACTGGTGTCACAGTAGGGGAAGTGAAGGCAGTAGCAGATATGCACCAAAGGAAAGCTGAGATGGCTAGGCACTCAGATGCTTTTATTGCCTTGCCAGGTTAGTACGAGCCCTACATCAAGCAGATGAAATTGTATCTCAACCTTTCAAGTGATCTACACCATTGCAAAATCAACCATGTGTTTAGTTTTTGGTTCCTTTGGAGTCCCTTTAGTTAGCTACTGTATATGTTGAGAACTAAAGAAAGTAAGAACAGATAGTTGTATACTAAATAGTAATGTTGAAATGGAGCCAAAGTGCACCCGAAACCCGACCCGACCTAAAAGTGATCTGAAATGACCGGTTATTAAGAATTTTATTCCTTTCCACTTAAAAGTCTGTATTCATTTAATTTTAGGTAATTTTAACTTGACCCGAGATTGACCCGTTTACAGACACGGACACGACCCGAAACCTGAAATTGCCACCCCTACCTGAGTGACTGTATCTCTGTGAATTAGTAAAAAAAAAATAGTAAATACACATACTTTTATGTCACAGCAGTTATTTGCTTTATTCTAATATAGAAAACAAAAAATAAATCATACTATTTTTCAATTATTATTGCCACTTATCACCAGCATTCAGAAGGGTACAGGTACTCATGATCACTCCTTTCAAGACATGTAAAAATGAAATATATTCTTAAATGGATCAAGCATAACATGCAATGCATCAAACCTGAGTGTATGCCAGAAGATTGTGCCTCTGGTATTGCAGAGGACTGGGAATAATAGGCAATTACAACATTACTATTACCTAACCTTCTAGGAATAATAATGGTTGATTCTTAAACTATTTTTAATGTCAGAATGATTGGTTGAATTTAGGAATATGTAACTAATGGCTTAATGCTGTTAACAACTTAAATTATTTTGTAATGCATAACAAAGTATGTGAATCTGGATTAACTTATTGTACTTACAGGTGGTTATGGAACGCTTGAAGAACTCCTTGAAGTAATCACTTGGGCTCAACTCGGTATCCATGATAAACCGGTAAGATATGCTGCATATAGTGATATAGTGTATGGCTTCGAGGTTATTGACATCTCTGAAGTCTGATTGCTAAACTTCGTTCAATATTTAAATGAGAAGACGATTGTATATTTTGTCAGGTGGGATTGCTCAATGTGGATGGATACTACAACTCTTTACTGACATTTATTGACAAAGCTGTCGAAGAAGGCTTTATTAACCCAAAAGCACGCCATATTATTGTATCAGCACCGACAGCAAAGGAGTTAGTCAAGAAATTGGAGGTAATCTCTTGCAGAATAGGTCGGAAATGAAGATACATAGGATAGCTTCCACACATTCTTATTTTCTGCTTGTTAAAAATGTTCCGCTGAGCATAAGATATATAATTTGATAGATATCACAAAGAAATACACCCGTTTATAGTGTCACTTCAGGAGAACAGATGGATTTACTATTTTCTTAGAAGCTTTAGTCTTTTTGTTTCATTCTTTTATGTTTGTTTTAACAGGATTACGTTCCTCGCCATGAGATAGTTGCTTCTAAGTTGAACTGGGAGACAGAGAAACTTGCCTACCCTCAAGCATATAATATCTCATGAAGTATTTGGAATGGCGACAGCATATCAGTTTGTTAGATGAAAGACACTCGGCAGTGAAGAAGCTAACTGAAAATTACTATTAGTTATTACTTTATGAGGATGAAGATTTATACTATCTGTAAATTACTGTTATATGACCTCAGTAGAAACTACATTAGTACTCAAGCTCCACTTGAAAGTTCACTTTGAAATCATTGTAACTTTGTAAGTATTAGTACTTAATTGTTGCATATGAAATTTGCCACTGAAAGGTTAACTTGCTTGAGTTTCTTGATCTGTTCAACTTAATTTCTTCCAATAAAAGCACATCTTTGAGAAGACGGAGAAAATCATCTCTTTACAACCTATGTTACTCTGACTCGGGTACGGATTGTCGGACACGACACATATCCGAGTGTTGGGACTTAAGAAGACTAAAAATTGGGGACACGGGGACACTGTCCGATTTTTGGACACGGGTACGGGGACACGGCATATTTTTATCAATAAATAAGTATAAGTTAGACATTGCGAATTTAGTATCTTCCCTACTTTTATCTCATTCCCGCTTCTTTTTTCTTCTTAAATATGTAATTTGAATATTAAGTATGGCTAATATTTGATCTATAAATTGGTCAAAGTGTCCATATTTCAGTCAAAAGATCTGACATGGAATAAGTGTCGTGTCCGAGTGTCCAAGTGTCCGACACGGGTACGGTAACTTAAACAGAAGAGTCGGAGTAACATAGTTTACAACATTCTAAAATACGACACAATCTTCAGATTTATGGATAAAATAGCCAGACCATGTATGATCTTAAAACATTTAGTGAAGACCGAAAAGAAATGGCATCAACAGACACAGGGAATTCTCCCGCAAATTATATGCAAAAACTGTTATCGTGCAATTATAGGAAAAACTTAAACCTAGGGAGTAACTGCTTATTCCTAAATGCTTGATATGAGTGGTGACAGTCTAATAGATTGTAAAAAAGCTAGATGCAACCAACTGTATAGTAGACATCTTTGAAACAATGCTCAAGTAGGTGTCTGCTGTAGAAGAAGTTGAACAGGAACAAGAATGAGAACAGAATGAAGCTGATTGGAGAGGGATAAAATGATGAATACTGAAAAGTGGAACCAGCATTTGGTAAAGGGAGATATCAAGGCTGAAAAAAGCATCATGTGATTGAACATCAAACTTATTGTTTGCCTTGGGACAAAATGATAGCTGCTGTTCTGGTCCCAGTTTTAATTAGCTTGATATTGTTCATTGTACATGCCTAACTGTATGTATAATTGACACCACTCCAACCAAATGAGTTTTAGGTGGTTTACATATCCAAATTCATGCACTTACATGTTCATACTTTTGGAATTTAAACGTGGAAAATACTTAAGAAAGCAGGTACCTTGAAATGATGTTGAAGCCTTGAACATAAACTTCACTCTTAGGCATTAGCTCCTCCAACCATATATGTTTGAGGGAGGACAATACATGAAATAAAAGCAACAATTAATCGCGTAATTTACTGCCTGCATTCTAAACAAGAATTGTTAACTACGTTTAGTCTGATAACTCGATAAAAGATTAGCAGCACGCTCAAATTTGCTATACCGCATATAAAGAAAATGTAAGAATCATTAGAAGGCTTGTAATTTCAAGATTTTATTCCCATTTTTCTGATTTCCCGTCTGCAAACAGATGGCTTTGGTGCTTTAGAGGTTTCAACACTTCTGTGATTTCCGTATGCCGAAAAAGCTCCATCTTCGTTTTTTCTTCACCAGTTTCTGAAGGTCATGTTTGATACCCTGGCAGTCCTTCTCGAGCTCCATAACACGTTCTTTCATATCATACATACCACCGATTCCTACTTGGCGAGAACCATCATGTTTGGAGAGTGAAAGTGGTCCTTGCAAGTTCTCAAGATTGTCAGAGACATAGAACCAGCCAGAAACTGATGTACGTAACCGAAGCTGTTCGAAAAACAGGACCTGCACTAGGACACGGAGAGGTAACCTTTCATTTTGTGCTGCATGGACGCATGCTTCCAGTGAGAGCTTTTGGCAGTTCATGAGTCTGCAGATTTGCTCTCGCTCTAGGTCCGTGAGCCAAGGATGCGCCTGGACATTAACAAGTTCAATCATGATTAGCTTTCACCACTCATGCATGAAATCTTTCCAAAATTTTATCTGCTGAAACTAAAGTAATTGACTCCCTAAATGCACATTTTTTGTTTACTTTGCATTAAAGAATAAAATTAACGAGGAATCAGGGATAGCTAGTACCAAAAGCTCATCCCCACCTCTTTGCACAACCATTAGTGTATGTGTATCTAAAATGTTACAACATATTTTGATTAGCTTGTAATATTTATATAAAGTTTACCAGGACGCTCATATAAAAATAAATAAATAAATTCCATGGCAGCTAATGACTGTTACCTTCAGATATATATCAATGGCACGGTACATGCCATCGGAAAGTGGTCTGGCATAGTCAGGGACTGCAGCACCAAGTGACTGAAACTTTGGAAATTTCAGATTAACATCTGGTGCTACATCAGCAAGATAAGAATCCACCAGATTAGCTACCATTGTAATTGCCGTCAGTGATTCAGAACTTTCAGCTAACTGATTTTCTTCAAGTATACTCGGAGAATATGCCATGGAAGAAATTTGCTCTGTTGACAAAAAGTAATCAAGAATTCTTTGAAAACAGTCGATGTCGTACAGAGTCTCTACTGAGTAGCCCAAATTCGGAAGCAGAAGATCATCCAAGGATGCTAGGTCCAACTGTGCACCCATCCTTTTTTCTAAATTTTCTCTGCATGATGGACTTGCTTGTAAGAGCATTGCAGTGCGGAGTAGCCTCCCTAAAAACTTGGTCTGCACGACTCCTTTTTGACTAGGAAGTAGTTCCACGATTTCTTCAAGGAGAGCTCTCTGATCTGCCTCAGAAGTTGTTGAAACAGTATTGCCTGTTTTTGCACTATTTGCATTCTTGAAGCGCCTATTCATTAAAGGAATATATCTTTTCGCATAAACCACAAGAGAGCCAGCAATGTTCTCAGGCTTCACGCCAACTGATTCAACAGCGTGGATAAACTTCTTATAGAAATCTAAACCAAGATAAGACACATCCTCATACCACCATCTATCACCAATTTTTTGCGCATTGGTTGCATTTGATAATCCATTCCATAGTATTTTGGAGTCTGTTTCTTTATCATCATTGTACCCTGACACCGTCTGATTGTATAACTGTGAATCAGCAAAAGCTTTCATTGCCAAGGAATTAATACATCTTCTTACTAGGTGAAGCTCTTCTGCGTACTCCAGAACTTCTTGACAGGTCTCAAGAGCTTTCATTGTGTCTGCCCAATTCCCAAAAACTTCATCAAGGAAAGCCTCCGAATGCTTAATAAGATTTCCCCCTCCAATATCTTCATTCATTTGAAGGTATTCTGCTGCACATCTTACAATAACTATATTTACAGCAGTGAGCTCTATTTTGACCCCATAGCAAAACTTGGCTATAAGCTCAAACGCTTTAACTCCACCAGGTAAACCGTGAAGTTGCAATACATGTACTGCTCCGTCACCACTAGGCAATTCCCCAATTTGCTTTGCCAGTAGTCCACTTTTAGACAACAACGGGAACTGCAGTATATGAAGAACGAGACAAATGTTAGACGTTAAAGTATATATTATTTTTTCTGAAACTTATCTTCAAGTAGATTAACCTTGTGTAGATGAAATGACATTTCTCCAATCTCAATGGTGACATCACTTGGAAGCCCAGTTGTGCATTGCCTGATTTTTTCAGAGAAATCATCAGATAACAGTTCTTGAACCATTAATTACAAGGACACGTCAAATTGTGATGAGTTGGCCAAGTATAAGTTAACTGTAAACGTTTTTATGTAGACATCAATGTACAAATGATTACATCAAGATAGAAGGCGAGCCAGCGATAATCTGTGCCAAGTGCAAGTTTTATTTTTTGTGTAGATCATTAATAATAGAAATGCTTGTTATTTCAAATTAGTCTGATCATGACACTTATTAGTCTGCAATCACAGAATATAAACATCAGGCACCATCATCCCAGTTACTTGCAGCAATTAAAGTAGGGAGATTTTTATCACTAATAATCAAAAGAAAAATAGTTTGAATCAGAACACCAGGAGAATTCGTCGTAATCTTCACATTATAACTAAAACAAACCATCAAAACTTTTTCTTTTTTAAAATAATTAGGCTTATTAGCCCTCATAAATGAGTATCTTTTCTAACAAATCTCGGGTTAAGCGAAAATCGAATTCAGAACAATCGACAAACTATATCTCTTCTCATAAATAACAGAATTACTAGGCCCTAGTCGCATTTTCTAGGGTGATGGCCAAAAATACCTCTTTTTTAAAGAAGTTGTAACAAGAATACCACTTTTTGGAGTTTATGGCCAAAAATACTTTTCTGATAGGCATTTTAGAAATGGGTAAATCTATTACGCATCTGAAAAATGGGTATTACATAAAAAAATTTAAAAACAAATAAAAAAAGAGCAGAACATGTGATACGCATGTCACAAATGCGTATCACCAGAATCAAATGGGTGATACGCATTTTGTCTCATTTTTATTTATTTTATTTATTTTTTTTCAACTTTTTTTTAATACGAATTACCCATTTTTAAAATGCGTATTAGTAATACCCAACTGAAAAATGCGTATTAGACGGGTATTTTTGGCCAAAATTTTAAAAAGAGGTATTTTTGTCACAAACTCTAAAAAAAGAGGTATTTTTGTCATTTTTTCCAGTTTCTATATTAAAGTAGTATACTGAAATCTTGTAATTAATTACTCCCTCATCCCTCCCAATTGTTATCATCTCTAAGAGTGTGTTCTACAAGCATTTTAACATGAAACAGAAAGTATAGTTCTATAACTTTTTTTATTTTTTTTTTCTGAATAAAAGTTTAAACATTCTATTTTGATTCACCAAAAGAATTTTTTTAAAAAAATTATAAAACTATACCTTATATTCATCTTAAAACACGCGCGGGACACGATAACAATTGGGTCGGACTGAGGGAATAGCATGCAACTTACTGTAGTAAAGTATTTAACGTTTGTGATTAAGCTTTTAAGTATTGCTCGTCTATCATCCGAGATCAGTTATTTCTAGTGTAAACAGAATAAGTAAATCCACACATAATCAAAAACTTTAAACCGAAAAAAAAAGAATGATTAAAACAAAGAATAGTCCGTACCAAGTGTGGCCATCACGTTGAAATGCTTCAGGTTTAGTACCAAGCTTCATGGACGCCATTAATGGATGATGATATCAACAAGGAGATTAATTAGGTAATTAAAAATAATGTGAGATTTCTTCATATAATTTATTTATTATTAATGCCATAATGAGTTGTAAAGAAAGAGAGAGTCTCCTAGTGTCCGAGTCTAGTGGTGAAGCGAAGACCGAGATTCCAGTTTCGGGGCTAATTAGTAATTGCTGAGAAACAACTGCTCTTTCCTTTAGCTAAATGTTGTCTAATCCAAATTTTTCTTTAGTAAATCCCGAGAAATAAAAAATGAAAAAAATTAACGATCTTAGTTTTATTATTGATTAGGCTTATATGTTTTAGAGTTGATAAAAAATGTTCGGTGAGAAGAAATCGAATTCAGAATCAGGAAATGATAAGAGATAAATACTTAATCACTTGAGAACACACTTAATAATCTTAGCAGTGTATTCGATTAAGATTTCGACGGATTGATAATAATTCATTAATTTTAAAAGATTTTTGTTGATTTTAATTGTTTGAAAATTTTGACAGAATTGATAAAAAAATCTTGTAGAGTCTTAATGTTTTTGTGAAGTTTTTTAGAATTTTTCAAAATCTTATGTATTTTAATAAAATTTCAAAAGATTAAAAATGTGCTAGTAAATTCATCAAAATCCACTAATTTTCCAAACTTCTCGTGAACTTTAAAACAAATTAAAATCTTAAATGATTACACCCTTAGTTAAAAGCTTAAAATTAGTATAAAAAAATTGAGTGTTTTGGCAAATTATATTAACCGGGACATGTAACTACGATATTCAACATTTCACGTGGAGACAATCAAGCGAATAACGAATCCTCCTTTATATCACTACATGATTCTTTATAAAATCGTACTTTGATCTGATTAACCATTAATTAAGACGGGATCCATCGAAATCTCGATTAATCAGTTAATCGGCCGATTTCTAGAACACTGCACTACACTACCATTTTAACTTAATTTTTTTTATTGCTATGCAAGTCAAGAACTCTGATCATTTGTATATATTTAAAAGCTAAATCAAACAGCCCTCTTTTAAATATTAAACAAGAAATAAGCTGTCCGTTGTTGGATTTATAAAGCACGCAAGCAAAACTACGCAATTTTTATATTTTTTTAATTAATTACGCACGCATATGTTTGGGGTCGAATTTCGGCAAAGTGTACAAAATGTTTGGTGGGTATGGACTGTGTCACTGTAGTGTATAATAGCAACTGGCCCAAAAACATGTACGCAAACCGGTAATTGTTGGTAGTTAACTTGCTCAGGCTTGGGCCCGTTTGTTAAATGTATCAAAAAGTTGAGCCCAGGATGGGCCCACACACAGCTCATTGCCGAGTAAGTCTTTTTTTTTTTTTTGACTAATTTTGGCTTATAGCCTTACAAATGAGTATCTGTTCTCAACAGTTCTCGGGGTGAGCCAGGATCGAACTCAAGATCTGGGACCACAGAGGATAAACCCTTTACCACTTAAGCGATGTGCTCACATTGCGGAGTAAGTTAAATCCATGGAATGGGATAGTTTAATTTAATGTATAGGATTGTAAACAACAAAATATACTAGTACCATTTCTTCAGTGTCCCCGCACTATTGCCCACGCGTACGCCAACCTACAACTTAGTGACACCACTTTGATGTCCGTGTTCTCCACCAAACTTTCCGCATCACAATTTTTTATTATTTCCATTTAATTGAAAACTTAAATTGTAAATATTATAAAATGTGTGCAATCATATTATTTTGTTTTCAGATAACTTAACACACGGTAAATTTTAATTCTTGAATCTAAAAATATTAACAATTCAATAATAAAACTAGTAGCATTACAAATTCACAATTGAACTTCAAATAAATGTCATTTGTAACCCAATATTCGGAATTACTCACTGTATCCCAACCATTTCTTTACATTTTTCTTTTTTGGATGTCTCATCCAATTCTTTACATTTCAAAACTTACCAAAAATAATCAATGGGTCCCACCACTTTCGAAATTTTCCTCCCTTTTCACATTACTTTTATTCTATTATCTCCCTTTTATACATTAAAAATTAATGGGTCCCACCACTTTATCCACTTTTCTTTCTCTTTTTCACTACTTTATACACATTTATTAACCTCCGTGCCCAAACCAAACGTAAAGAACTGGTCGGGACGGAGGGAGTATCCATTACATAAACTAGGGTTGTACAGGTAATCCGTTCAATCGCACCAATCGCTCGCACCGCTTGTCGTGGATAATCGCAAAATGTGGATCAAATGCGAATTGAAAGTACAAGAATCGCAAATTTGTGGATTGACTGCGAATTTTATTTTTAAATAATCGCAAAAATCGAACCGCAACCGCAAACCGCTATATATATGTATTATAAAACACCATATACAAAAGTTATAGAATAAAAAGTTTGGGTTTTTGAGGTGTTGGGCTTTGGGGTACTATCTTTTTATTTGTTTGTTGTATACTACTGGATGTGTTTACAATTTATAGTGACATAAAGAACTTTTAGTTTTACAAAATTCTAAGATTTGGTATGTATATTCTAATAACCTATTTTATTTATCATTTATCGTACAAGTCGGTGGTTAAACCGCAAGTCGATCCGCACCAACCGCAAAGTTGCAGTTGAAAATATTGTGAATAACCGCAACCGCAATTGCGACTATGGTTGGAGATTTAGGAAAATCGCTATATGTGGTTTGGTGCGATTTTGACCTCCCAACCGCACCAAACCTAACCGCGTACACCCTTAACATAAACTGATATTGGAGTAACAAATACCCCTAATATATAAACAATTTTTATCATGATATGTAAGCTTTTACGATATCAATCAATGTCTCATATACTATTGTGACAACCCAGGTCAAATCCCGAGCTTTTTTCGAAAACCGGGTCAAGTCCCGATTACGAGTCTGAAATAAGCCGAAACATATTATCCCGAGTGCAGCCAACTTGGGTTACAACAAGCCAACAATAAGCCCCCAAAAGATTATAATTTGTTGGTGCACATAGTAGTTGTATTTTGCCTTATATACTGAACAGAAGTCTTAAATCTTCTCGATGTGGGACTGGGGTGTTACAAATGCTGCGACAAAGTCTTAGTTAGTGGGTCTGCAATACTATCATTACTATGCACTTTACATTTATATCTCCTTAATCATTAATCTCATTAATAAGGCGATATTGCCTAAGGACATGCCTAAACAGTCTCCATGGCTGTTTCAAAAAAATATCAATATATTCGGCTTCCATAGAATCATCAATGTTCTTGCTGTGAACTATTCATGCTAACATCTATTATGTTTAGACAAAAAACAAAACAGACATAAACTCGTAATCATCCTTGTCTGTCCAAAAATTTGGTTCAGAAACTAGTATCAGTGTAACCCTTTACAACCAGTTCCCTATCTTTTCCATACACCAAAAATAAATCTTTAGTCCTCTTTAAGTACTTAAGAATATTCTTGAAAACTATCAAGTGACCATCACCTGGATTAGACTGGTATCTGATCGTCATACTCAAAGCAACGAAATATCAGGATAAATACATATCATTGTACACATTATAGATCCAATTGCTGACACATCTAGAACTTTCTCAAACGGCCCTTATCATCTAATGATTTAGGTGGCAATTATCTTTTGAGATCACTATCCCATGAGATATCGAAACATATCATTTCTTTGTCTCTTGCATCATAAAATGATGTAATACTTTATCAATATATGTACTCCGACTAGGTCGATTAATCTTTTCAATCTATCTCTATAGATCTTGATCCCCAACATATAGGTAGCATCGCCTAAGTCTTTCACCGAGAAACTATTTCTCAACCAAGTCTTAACATCCTGTAGAGAAGGTATGACATTCCTTATTTGTTATATGTCATCTACATATAATACTAAGAATGTCACATGGCTCCCACTAACCTTCTTGCAAACACATGGTTCATCTTTGTTTTGAATAAATCCAAACACTTTGACCGTTTTATCAAAATGAATATTCATTTTTCTTGAGGCTTGCTTCAATCTATATATAGATAGAAGCAACTTACAAACTATCTTATAAAACTTTGGATCGACAAAACCCTCAAGTTGTATCATATATACATCCTGTTCAAGGCTCCCATATAAGAAAACAGTATTGACATCCATTTCCCAAATCTCATAGTCAAAGTAAGCAACTATTGCTAATAAAATCCTGATGGACTTGACCATAGTAACTAGTGAAAAAGTCTCATCATAGTCTATACCATGAATTTGTTTGAAACCTTTTGCCACTAGTCGCACCTTATAGGTCTGTACTTTACCATCCATGTCAGTTTTCTTCTTGAAAACCCACTTGCACCCTATAGGTTTTACCCCTTCGAGTGGATCAACTAAAGTCAGTACTTTATTTTGATACATGGATCCCATCTCGGATTTCATGGCCTCTAGCCATCTCTTGGAGTCTGAACTGTTCATAGCATCTTGGTAGGTGAGAGGCTTATCATTATCCATAAGCATCACATCACCATCTTGAGTCAAAATAAATTCATACTTTCTCCCGGGCTCATGGTGAATCCTACTAGATCTACGAATAACCTGTGTTTCTTGGACATGATTACTTTCAACATTTTGATGTACATCCTGATCTTATTCCAACTCTGGTTCAATGTTATCATGTGGTTCTCGATCTTCATCGAGATGTATTATCCTCCCACTGATTTTCTTAAAAAGTAGTTCCCTCTCAAAAAATACAGCGGCCCGAGCAACAAATACTCTGTTCTCGAAAGGATTATAAAACTATACCCTAGTCTCACTTGGATATCCCACAAAATAGCATCTATCTAATTTTGGTCCAAGCTTGTCAGAGGCTAAACGTTTTAGAAACGCTTCACGTCCCCAAATTTTCATAAATGACATGTTATGACATTCATCACTCTATATCTCATACGGAGTATTTTGAACCGCTTTAGTCGGAACTTGGTTAAGTGTATATGCAACTGTTTCTAGAGCATAACCCTAGAAACTGAATGGAAGATCTGCTTGACTCATCATCGATCGCACTATGTCCAACAAGGTATGATTTCTCCTCTCAGAATCTCTATTCCATTGAGGTGTTCCAGAAGGAGTAAGTTATGATACACTATCACACTCCTTCAAGAAACTCTTGAAATTGAGGTTTAAGTATACTCCTCCACGATCTGATCATAAAACTTTTATACTTTTCCCTTGTTTGTTTTTCTACTTCGTCCTTATATTCTTTGAACATTTCAAAAGAATCGAATTTGTTCTTCATAAGAACCACATATCCATATCTACTGAAATCATCAGTAAATGTTATGAATTAGTATAAGTCCCCCATGCCATCATACGCATTCGACCATATACATCATTATGTATAAGTCCTAGTCGTTCGGTGGCCCTTTTACCTGATCAGGTAAAAGAAGCTTTAGTCATTTTTCCAATGAGACAAAGTTCACATCTTCCGTATGATTCAAAATCAAACTTATCCAAGTATCCATCTATATGTAACTCAGATATGCGTTTCTCATTAATATGGCATAACGACAACGGTAGAGGTAATGTTTGATTTGAGTCATTTTAGAACATATAAATTGTTAACTAATTGTGCAACATTATAGGCCTTATCATTAAAATAGTATAAATAACTATTATTTATTTAATTAAAATGAAAACCTTTCTTGTCCTGACAAGAAATTGATTTAATGTATCCCCTAATGGCAGGCACACAATAACAATTTATCAAGTTCTCAATCTCGCCTATATGGGCAAAATTAGGTATCGAGTTCCTTCAACTAGAGCAACAACTTTTGCTCCAATTCTAACCCGATACCTGAAGCTTGACCATTGATAGTCTTCTTCTTTAGATCTTCCAAACAAGCTCAACAATTTAACTTCCAATCATCCAGTTATTTCCATAGAAATGACAATCATCTCCTTTAGCAACACCACTATTAGGCTTCAAAAGCCCTTTGGGATTGGACTTTGGTTTGACACCGAATAAGATCAAATATTCACCTTGCCTGTCCACTTTCCTTTCCCATTTGCATTCCATGTGTACATCATCAATATGGACGTAATTCATGCCTTTACCGTATTATTTTCAGCAGTTCTAAACATGCTTAACAACTCAGTGAGTGTTCTCTCTATCTCATTCCTTTTGTTCTTAACAAACTAATAATAGAAGTTATTCAAAGATTGTTTGATCAAATCAAGCTGAGTATCTAGACTATTCTTGAAACCCAAATTATCAAGGTACATATTGTTAGTGTTTGTGCCCTAGAGACAACACTATGATATTTTAGTTTAAGATATTAGGATTATTAATGTTTATGTTCTATCGATTATTCTCTTTATAATTTATTAATTCTTAATTTACTGCGATATAAATGTTAGACTAATAAATGTCCTTGGAATATGATATGTAATTCTATATCTCTAAGTACGTGACTTAGAAATGAGATTATGAGAATAGTATCAATATTCCTAAAGGTCCCTAGTCAGGTATTATTATTAAGGGACAATAATAATGCATTAAGACTGGTATGTTTATTGACTGATGATCACATCTCATTGATCATAGGTATAGTGATACTAAAGTCAAAAACACAGGCAGATGTATATGTACATGGTGCTGGACAGACCCGATGTGAGATTCTACATGTCTGTTGTTTCATAAGTAATTCTCACAGTGATAATGATGTGATGGTCCTTAGACCTGAAGTCATTATATTTCTATACGAGAATTAATATACATTGATTCCATTAAAAGTTATCCTTGACCGGGTACTGATAAAAGTAGACATTGGGTATATTATGAATCGTATGAGAAATATGAATGATCTAGAAGGGATTTAACCCTCCTATTTTAGGAGTGATATTATTGGCCTCTTGTGTGAGCTAGACTACGAAATGCGTGGCCACACTCAAATGTTGATTTGATATGATAGTCTACTCATTGATCAAGGAAACCTGGATTAAACATTGATGAGGATAACACATTACATGCCTCTAGTTTAATCTATAATATGTGGTTAAAGGGATTATATTACATTGTACATTATTCACGAAAGGTTTAATCGATCACTGATTCAATTATTATTACTTGGGTAGCAATGATGTATTACTAGATGCCGCTCATTGTTTATGATTTTAAATTAGATTTTAAATTTGTTGCCAATGTAATAATAACCTATAGGGTCACATACAAAGAATGTTTGAAGGATTATTTAATTTAAATTGGATTTAAATAAAATTAAAGTAATTTGAATTATTTATAATATTAATTAAGTTTGACTTAATTAATTTGACAAATAATGATATTCAAATTTACTAATATTAATTATTAAATTTATTTATTAAATAATTAAGTGAGACTTAATTATAATACAAATATGAATTTTGAATTAATAATAACTCATAATTAGTTAAGAGTTATAATTCGTTTTTCCACTCTTTATATAATATCTCTTGTGTGGCTGATTTTTTGGGAGTGCAAGACTTTTACTAAAACCCTAGCCACCAAGAGAGAAGATGGAGAGATAAAAAAGAAACGAGTTTGTGCTAGTACACATCCAATTCTTGAGTTCAAGCATTCGTGTGGATACCGATAGAGCGTAGATCGCGAGAGCGAGATGCGTGGTGATTGAACAAGTTTTGGATCTCCATTAGTCAATCAATTGATAAAGCTTCTTAAGATAAACAATCTGATCTACGAATTAAATATATATTTTTCTCATGAATCCTGCGGCGGGTTTCGAAAATATATGAATCGTATTTGATACGATTCTGAATCGGATGCAGCGTATTTGCTGAAATATGGGTCTGTTGTCCGATTTTGGCAAACGAATATGATATTTTATATGGAATCGAGCGCCTGAACGAAAGAGATAGCAATAGCTATCATCGACTGATCTTTAAGGCGTTTGACGTCGTTTAGACCCTGTAATCTACGATTTAATTTCGAATTTTCTGATTTTTGCTATATTTGGTTTTTATGATTAGATCATGATGGGTATGATATGTTAAGATCATATTATGTGTTTTAACATGTTCTTATGTGTTAATTGAGCATGGTGGATGGTTATGACTTATGACCTTAGGTTAATGGTTCTGGTTTTTTAAATACGGCTTGCATGTCGTTTGATCTTATAATTATTAAATCTCGAATGTAACTCGAGTTCTTATTGTAAGTATATTAGATTAGTTTTTATTTTTCATTCATGTAATATACATGAAGACATGAAGATTTGAAGATCAAGGAAGGGTAATCTCACATGGAGGCCATCCAAGGAAGCAATATAAGAAAGAAGACATGTAATAGTTAGCCTGTATTTGTTTTTCACCTTAGATTGACCTAGATCTTTGTCATTAGCTTGATGAAGATCACATAGGATAAAGCCATAACCAACCACGTTTATTTATTGCACTTTACATATATATGAGCATATGATGAATGTATGTGTAGAGTAGTTTATAAAGATGCATGCTTAATTAGATTAAGGATGTATGTATTAGATACGACACCCATGCCATGCTTTCTAAATAAGATAAAATATGTAACGACTCAAGATTTTAAAATGAACAAACGATTATGAGATTCTCGTATTTATGAAACACGGAATAAAATACAATTTTTCTTTATTTCTGACATGGGGCGATTTTGTCAAAAGCGAGTTCTTTGAACTTGTAAGGTTGTAGGTTTTAAGCGAGACCGTTGTGACTCCCTCACTACCTGGAAATCAAACCATTGACGAATATTGATTTGAAGTATTTTATTCAAGGAAAAAATTGGGGATCTCTTTATGATGGGATCATGATCGTTTTAAAATTAACAAAACTCCAAAGTTAATATTAAGTTGATCGGATGCCTTCCAATAAGTCTAATGCGTTAACCCTAGATCGATAAAAAGTGGGTTCACCAAAGCGAAGTACTCCCATCTATCGTGGGAGATGTGTTGAAGTATATTGATACTTTTGACTATTGGGTTTGACTTAATTAAGTTACCACACTAGGATTATGAACTTAGAGGCATAGAGTTTGGCGAGATTTATTAGATAAATATGAAAAAATGTTATTCCACCAAGCTATCCAATAGTTATATTGTTGATATAATTGACAAATGTTGTCTACCTAAATAATCATATTTTAGGAGAAAAGCCAAAGCTGACTTAACGCAAGGTGAAATATGGATCTTGGCTCACTAGAAAGGATATAGAAGATGTTCTTTCCGAATTAATAGTTAGGGCTATTGATTTGATAAAAATAGTGGGAGATATATATTGTGTATATATATATATGAATAATCACTTGAACATAATTTAATGATCATCTGTAGACTAAGTCATTTTATGCACATAAATATTGTAGATATCAAATGACAAATAACACAAATAACTTCTCTATGTAATAGTCCTTGAGAAGGATAAGGTGACATTAAATAATTTCCACAATTGACACGAGAACTTGAGGATTGTCCTCAGGTTCAAGGATGTCAATCAAACCTCTCTCTTATTTCTTCTAGCTAAGAATGAAACATGTGCTGAACAAAATGCTTACGAGAAGCAAATTGATTATGCAACTGATGTTTCATGTCTCATGCTTGTAATTATGAGTGCTGAGTTTTAGAAGCAACAAGAGCATAATGCTGCTTATGATATGATTGAGCACCTTTGAATGATGTTTGAAGGATAGGCTCGTTAGAAAGATTTGACAATAATAAGGCACCATACTTTTGCATTAATGGGAGAATGATATCCGGTTGGACCACATGTTCTAAAGATGATAGGTATATGTACCTTGATATTTTGGGTTTCAAGAATAGTCTAGAGACTCAGCTTGATTTGATCAAACAATATTTGAACAACTTATACTCTTAGTTTGTTAAGAACAAAAGGAATGAGATAGACAGAACACTCACTGAGTTGTTAAGCATATTTAGAACTGCTGAAAATAATACGGTAAAGGCATGGATTACGTCCATATTGATGATGTACACATGGAATGCAAATGGGAATGGAAAGTGGACAGACAAGGTGAAGATTTGATCTCATTCAGTGTCAAACCAAAGTCCAATATATAAGGGCTTTTGAAGCCTGATAGTGGTGTTGCTAAAGGAGATGATTATCATTCTTGTGGAAATAACCGGATGATTGGAAGTTAAATTATCGATCTTGTTTGGAAGATCTAATGAAGAAGACTATAAATGGTCAAGCTTCAGGTATCGGGTTAGAATTGGAGCAAAAGTTGTTGCTCTAGTTGAAGGAACTCGATAACTATTTTTGCCCATATAAGCGAGATTGAGAACTTGATAAATTGTTATTACATGCATGCCTTTAGGGGATACATTAAATCAATTTCTTGTAAGGGCAAGAAAGGTTTTCATTTTAATAAATAAAGAATAGTTGTTTATTCTATTTTAATGATAAGGCTTAAAATGTTGCACAATTAGTTAACAATTTATATGTTATAAGATGACTCAAATCAAACATTACCTCTACCATTGTCGTTAAGCCATATTAATGAGAAACACATTTCTGAGTTACATATAGATGGATACTTGGATAAGTTTGATTTTGAATCATACGAAAGATGCGAACTTTGTCTTATTGGCAAAATGACTAAAGCTTCTTTTACCTGATCAGGTAAAAGGGCCACCGAACGACTAGGACTTATACATAATGATGTATATGGTCGAATGCATATGATGGAAAGGGGGGCTTATACTACTTCATAACATTTACTGATGATTTCAGTAGATATGGATATGTGGTTCTTATGAAGAACAAATCCGATTCTTTTGAAATGTTCAAAGAATATAAGGCCGATGTAGAAAAGAAAACAAGGGAAAAGTATAAAAGTTTTACGATCAGATCGTGGAGGAGAATACTTAAACCTCAATTTCAAGAGTTTCTTGAAGGAGTGTGATAGTGTATCATAACTTACTCCTTCTGGAACACCTCAATGGAATAGAGATTCTGAGAGGAAAAATCGTACCTTGTTGGACATAGTGCGATCGATGATGAGTCAAGCAGATCTTCCATTCAGTTTCTGGAGTTATGCTCTAGAAATGGCTGCATATACACTTAACCAAATTCCGACTAAAGCGGTTCAAAAGACTCCATATTAGATATGGACTGATAAACGTCATAGCATGTCAATTATGAAAATTTGGGGACGTGAAGCGTTTGTAAAACGTTTAGCCTCTGACAAGCTTGGACCAAAATTAGATAGATGTTATTTCATGGGATACCCAAGTGAGACTAGGTTATAATTTTTATAATCCTTCCGAGAACAAAGTGTTTGTTGCTCGGGCCGCTGTATTTTTTAAGGGAGAACTACTTTCTAAGAAAATCAGTGGGAGGACAATACATCTCGATGAAGATCGAGAACCACATGATAACATTAAACCGGAGTTGGAATAAGATTAGGATGTACATCAAAATGTTGAAAGTAATCCCGTCCAAGAAACACAGGATATTCATAGATCTAGTAGGATTCACCATGAGCCCAGGAGAAATTATGAATTTCTTTTGACTCAAGATGGTGATGTGATGCTTATGGATAATGATAAGCCTCTCATCTACCACGATGTTATGAACAGTTTAGACTCCGAGAGATGGCTAGAGGTCATGAAATTCGAGATGGAATCCATGTATCAAAATAAAGTACTGACTTTAGTTGATCCACTCGAAGGGGTAAAACCTATAGGGTGCAAGTGGGTTTTCAAGAAGAAAGCTGACATGGATGGTAAAGTACAGATCTATAAGGTGCGACTAGTGGCAAAAGGTTTCAAACAAATTCACGGTATAGACTATGATGAGACTTTTTCACTAGTTACTATGGTCAAGTCCATCAGGATTTTGTTAGCAATAGTTGCTTACTTTGACTATGAGATTTGGCAAATGGATGTCAATACTGCTTTCTTATATTGGAGCCTTGAACAGGATGTATATATGATACAACCTGAGGGTTTTGTTGATCCAAAGTTTTATAAGATAGTTTGTAAGTTGCTTCTATCTATTTATAGATTGAAGCAAGCCTCAAGGAGAATAAATATTCATTTTGATGAAACGATCAAAGAGTTTGGCTTTATTCAAAATAAAGATGAACCGTGTGTTTACAAGAAGGTTAGTGGGAGCCATGTGACATTTCTAGTATTATATGTAGATGACATATAACAAATAAGGATTTACATACCTTCTCTACATGTTGTTAAGACTTGGTTGAGAAATAGTTTCTCAGTGAATGACTTAGGTGATGCTACCTATACATTTAGGATCAAGATCTATATAGATAGATTGAAAAGATTAATTGACCTAGTCGGAGTACATACATTGATAAAATATTGCATCATTTTAGGATGCAGGAGATAAAGAAAGTATATGTTTCAATATCTCATGGGATAGTGATCTCAAAAGATAATTTCCCCCTAAATCATTATATGATAAGGGCCGTTTGAGAAAGTTCCAGATGTTTCAGCAATTGGATCTATAATGTGTACAATAATATGTATTTATCCCGATGTTTCATATTCTTTGAGCATGACGATCAGATACCAGTCTAATCCAGGTGAGGGTCACTTGATAGTTTTCAAGAATATTCTTAAGTACTTAAAGAGGACTAAAGATTTATTTTTGGTATATGGAGAAGATAGGGAACTAGTTGTAAAGGGTTACACTGATACTAGTTTCTGAACCTAATTTTTGGACAGACAAGGATGATTACGAGTTTATGTCTGTTTTGTGTTTTGTCTAAATATAATTGATGTTAGCTTGAATAGTTCACAGCAAGAACATTGATGATTCTATGGAAGCCGAATATATTGATATTATTTTTGAAACAGCCATGGAGAATGTTTAGGCATGTTCTTAGGCAATATCGCCTTATTAATGAGATTAATGATTAAGGAGATATAAATGTAAAGTGCATAGTAATGATAGTTTTGCAGACCCACTGACTAAAGCTTTGTCGCAGCAGAAGTACGATGGTCATACTAGTTCCATGAGTATTAGATACATGGGTGATTGGCTCTAGTGCAAGTGGGAGATTGTTAGTGTTTGTGCCCTAGAGACAACACTATGATGTTTTAGTTTAAGACAGTAGGATTATTAATGTTTATGTTCAATCGATTATTCTCTTTATAATTTATTAATTCTTAATTTACTGCGATATAAATGTTAGATTAATAAATATCCTTGGAATATGATATGCAATTCTATATCTCTAAGTACGCGACTTAAAAATGATATTATGAGAATAGTATCAATATTCCTAAAGGTCCCTAATCGAATATTATTATTATGGGACAATAATAATGCATTAAGACTGGTGTGTTTGTTGACGGATGATCACATCTCATTGATCATAGGTATAGTGATACTAAAGTAAAAAACACAGGCAGATGTATATAAACATGGTGCTGGACAGATCCGATGTGAGATTCTACATGTCTGTTATGTCATAAATAATTCTCACAGTGATAATGATGTAATGGTCCTTAGACCTGAAGTCATTATATTTCTATACGAGAATTAATATACATTGATTCCATTAAAAGTTATCCTTGACCGGGTAATGATAAAAGTGGACATTGGGTATATTATGAATTGTATGAGAAATATGAATGGTCTAGAAGGAATTTAACCCTCCTATTTTAGGAGTGATATTATTGGCCTCTTGTGTGAGCTAGACTACGAAATGTGTGGCCACGCTCAAATGTTGATTTGATATGATAGTATACTCATTGATCAAGGAAACCTGGATTAAACATTGACGAGGATGACACATTACATGCCTCTAGTTTAATCTATAATATGTGGTTAAAGGGATTATATTACATTATACATTATTCACGAAAGGTTTAATCGATCACCGATTCAATTATTATTACTTGGGTAGCAATGATGTATTACTAGATGCCGCTCATTATTTACAATTTTAAATTAGATTTTAAATTTGTTGCCAATGTAATAATAACCTATAGGGTCACACACAAAGAATGCTTGAAGGATTATTTAATTTAAATTGGATTTAAATTAAATTAAAGTATTTTGAATTATTTATAATATTAATTAAGATTGACTTAATTAATTAGATAAATAATGATATTCAAATTTACTAATATTGATTATGAAATTTATTTGTTAAATAATTAAGTGAGATTTAACTATAATACAAATAAGAATTTCGAATTAATAATAACTCCTAATTAGTTAAGAGTTATAATTCATTTTTCTACTCTTTATATAATATCTCTTGTGTGGCTGATTTTTTGGGGGTGCAAGACTTTTACTAAAACCCTAGCCACCAAGAGAGAAGATGGAGAGAGCAAGAAAAAACGAGTTTGTGCTAGTACACATCCAATTCTTGAGTTCAAGCATTCGTGTGGATACCGATAGAGCGTAGATCGTGAGAGCGGGATGCGTGCTGATTGAACAAGCTTTGGATCTCCATTAGTCAACCAATTGATAAAGCTTCCTAAGGTAAACAATCTGATCTACGAATTAAATATATGTTTTTCGCATGAATCATGCGGCGGGTTTCGAAAATTATGATTTTTTTTTCATTTTTAATTATTGTTTCCGTTGGGTTTATGTGCTCGAAACCCAACACATATACCTATCATCTTTAGAACATGTGGTCCAACCGGATATCATTCTCCCATGAATGTAAAGTATGGTGCCTTATTATTGTCAAATCTTTTTGACGAGCCTATCCTTCAAACATCCTTTGAAGGTGCTCAATCATATCATTAGCATCATTATGCTCTTGTTGCTTCTAAAGCTCAGCACTCATAATTGCAAGCATGAGACATGAAACATCAGTTGCATAATCAATTTGCTTCTGGTAAGCATTTTGTTCAGCACATGTTTCATTCTCAGCTAGAAGAAATAAGGGAGGGGTTTGAGTGAAATCCTTGAACCTGAGGATAATCCTCAAGTTCCCGTGTCAATTGAGGAAATTATTTCATGTCAGCTTGTCCTTCTTAGGGACTATTTCATAGAGAAGTTATTTGTGTTATTTTTCATTTGATATCTTTAATATTAAAGTGCATAAAATGACTTAGTCTACAGATGATCATAAATTATGTTCAAGTGATTATTCATATATATATATATATATATATACATAATATATATCTCCCACTATTTTTATCAAATCAATAGTCCTAACTATTAATTCGGAAATAATATCTTCTATATCCTTTCTAGTGAGCCAAGATCCATATTTCACCATGCGTTAGGTCAGCTTTGGCTTTTCTCCTAAAACATGATTATTCAGGTAGACAACATTTGTCAATTATATCAACTATATAACTCTTGGATAGCTTGGTGGAACAACATTTGCTCATATTTATCTAATAAATCTCGCCAAACTCTATGCCTCTAAGTTCACAATCCTATTGTGGTAACTTAGTTAAGTCAAACCCAATAGTCAAAAGTATCAATATACTTCAAGACATCTCCCACGACATATGGGAGTACTTCACTTTGGTGAACCCACTCCTTATAGATCTAGGGTTAACACATTAGACTTATAGGAAGGCATCCGATCAACTTAATATTAACTTAAGGGTTTTGTTAATTTTAAAACAATCATGATCCCATCATAAAGAGATTCCCAATTTTTCCTTGAATAAAATACTTCAAATCAATATTCATCAATGGTTTGATTTCCAGGTAGTGAGGGAATCACAACGGTCTCGCTTAAAACTCACAACCTTACAAGTTCAATGAACTCGCTTTTGACAAAATCGCCCCATGTCAGAAATAAAGAAAATTTGTATTTTATTCCGTGTTTCATAAACACGAGAATCTCATAATCGTTTGTTCATTTTAAAATCTTGAATCGTTACAGATTTTATCTTGTTTAGAAAGCATGGCATGGTTGTCGTATCTAATACATACATCCTTAATCTAATTAAGCATGCATCTTTATAAACTACTCTACACATAAATTCATCATATGCGCATATATATGTAAAGTGCAATAAATAAACGTGGTTGGTTATGGCTTTATCCTATATGATATTTATCAAGCTAATGACAAAGATCTAGGTCAATCTAAGGTGGAAAATAAATACAGGCTAACTATTACATGTCTTTTTTCTTGTATTGCTTCCTTGGATGGCCTCCGTGTGGGATTACCCTTAATCTTCAAATCTTCATGTCTTTATATACATTACAAGAATGAAATATGAAAACTAATCTAATGAACTTACAAGAAGAACTCTAATTAAATTCAAGATTTAATAATTACAAGATTAAACGACATGCAAGCCGTATTTGAAAAACCAAAATCATTAACCTAAGGTCATAAGCCATAACCATCCATCATGCTCAATTAACACAAAATAACATGTTAAAACATATAATCTGATCTTAACATATCATACCCATCATGATCTAATCATGAAAACCAAATATTGAAATATTAGAAAATTCGAAATTAAATCTGATAACATTAAATCGCAGATTACAGGGCCTAAACGACGTCAAACACCTTACAGATAAGTCGATGATAGCTTAAGCTAATTGTTACGTTCAGACGCTCGATTCCATATGAAATAGCGTATTCTTTCGCCAAATTCGGACACTAGACACAGATTACAGCAAATCCACTGCATCGAATTCAGAATCGTATCAAATACGATTCTTATAATAAGAACAAACACAAAATATGTATATATCAGTATATATACAGATTATATAATCATCATATAATTATACAACTCTTATGAATATCATATATTCAAAATATGTATATACATACGCATATATAAACATAACAACATGTAAAATATACAAAATCACATACATAACAGTGATGGAATATTGTATACATGTTATCATCATAAAACCAGTAAACACATAAACGAATTAAACACGTTTCGCAAGTAACTCTGATGCCATTGTTGGGTTTCGAGCACATAAACGCAACGTAAACAATAATTAAAAACATAACAAATCAGAATTTTCGAAACCCACCGCCGGATCCATGCGAAAAATAGATATTTAATTCGTAGATCAGATTGTTTACCTTAAGAAGTTTTATCAATTGATTGACTAATGGAGATCCAAAACTTGTTCAATCACCACGCATCTCGCTCTCGCGATCTACGCTCTATCGGTATTCACACGAATGCTTGAACTCAAGAATTGGATGTGTACTAGCACAAACTCGTTTCTTCTTGCTCTCTCCATCTTCTCTCTTGGTGGCTAGGGTTTTAGTAAAAGTCTTGCACTCCCAAAAAATCAGCCACACAAGAGATATTATATAAAGAGTAGAAAAATGAATTATAACTCTTAACTAATTATGAGTTATTATTAATTCGAAATTCATATTTGTATTATAATTAAGTCTCACTTAATTATTTAATAAATAAATTTAATAATTAATATTAGTAAATTTGAATATCATTATTTGTCAAATTAATTAAGTCAAACTTAATTAATATTATAAATAATTCAAATTACTTTAATTTAATTTAAATCCAATTTAAATTAAATAATCCTTCAAGCATTCTTTGTATGTGACCCTATAGGTTATTATTACATTGACAACGAATTTTAAATCTAATTTAAAATCATAAACAATGAGCGGCATCTAGTAATACATCATTGTTATCCAAGTAATAATAATTGAATCGGTGATTAATTAAACTTTTTGTGAATAATGTACAATGTAATATAATTCCTTTAACCAAATATTATAGATTAAACTAGAGGCATGTAATGTGTCATCCTCATCATAGTTTAATCCAAGTTTCCTTGATCAATGAGTAGACTATCATTTCAAATCAATATTTGAGCGTGGCCACGCATTTCATAGTCTAGCTCACACAAGAGGCCAATAATATCACTCCTAAAATAGGAGGGTTAAATCCCATCTAGATCATTCATATTTCTCATACGATTCATTATATACCCAATGTCCACTTTTATCATTACCCGGTAAAGAATAACTTTTAATGGAATCAATGTATATTAATTCTCGTATAGAAATATAATGACTTCAGGTCTAAGGACCATTACATCATTATCACTGTGAGAATTACTTATGACACAACAGACATGTAGAATCTCACATTGAGTCTGTCCAACACCATGTACATATACATCTGCCTGTATTTTTGGCTTTAGTATCACTATACCTATGATCAATGAGATGTGATCATTAGTCAACAAACACACCAGTCTTAATGCATTATTATTGTCCCTTAATAATAATACTCGATTAGGGACCTTTAGGAATATTGATACTATTCTCATAATCTCAATTCTAAGTCACGTACTTAGAGATATAGAATTGCATATCATATTCCAAGGACATTTATTAATCTAACATTTATATCGCAGTAAATTAAGAATTAATAAATTATAAAGAGAATAATCGATAAAACATAAACATTAATAATCCAAATGTCTTCAACTAAAACATTATAGTGTTGTCTCTAGGGCACAAACACTAACAACAAACTCCCCCACTTAAACTCCTAATATCCTCGTCAGGTCCGAACAAACAACCCATAGAACCAAGATCGTACATCTCTAGCCATTGTGGGATAATACCAACTGGCTTCGTGTCCCCACCTCCGGACATCTTGCCATTGTGGGATAATACCACCAGCCTTCGTGTCCGCACCTCCAGCAACTTGATGCATCAAACTTTCGAGAGTCGGTTCTGATACCATATGTGACAATCCGGGTCAAATCCCGAGCCTTTTTCGAAAATTGGGTCAAGTCTCGATTACGAGTCCAAAATAAGCCGAATCATATTGTCCCTAGTGCACACAACTTGTGATAGGACAAGCTCACCACAGATCCCAAAAGGTCATGATTTTTTGTGCACATAATATTAGTACTTTGCCTTATAAACTGAACAGAAGTCTCAAATCTTCTTGATGTGGGACTGGGATGTTACAACGATGCGTACAGATCTTTCAAAATATCAAATAAATCTTTCTCATCAGAAAAACTACTGAAACCCACATAATATGACATACAAAAATAACAAGAGATAACACAATAACATCCCAAAAATATGGACACGAATAAACAACCTTGATAATAAGGTATTCAGCTAGATCTCATTTAAAAATAATTAGATCTCGATTTTATTGAAAAATCTAATAATGAAGAGAGTATAGGAGAGCAATGGAGAAGCGGCGACTAGAACTCAACAATTGTGAGTCAGATTCTCAAAACTGGTTTGAATACATATATACCTTAAAGAACAAGAAACTTAATTTATGTTAAATTATCATTTAAATTTAAATATATGTAAATTTGTAGGACTAACCATTTTACAAATAAAACGTGAAACGACTATATAAATTATAAAAATCTATTAAAAAAATCAAAAAAAATAATTTATTTTACCTATCATATAAATTTAAATTTACATAAATTTGTATAACTAACTATTCTAGAAATATAATGTGATTAATAAATATCTAACCATTTTGATTTAAACACATTTATATGACTTACTTTATTAGAAACTCTTTTTTCTAATATAATACATGTTTATAATAATTTTAATTTAAACATGTCAAGAATTTATTCATTTTTTAAACATAAATTAGTAGATTTAAATATTTTAACATTTTATGATAATTAAATTTTTTACAACAAAACTGAATTATAGATAAAATACATAAATATATTAAAAATAATTAGTTAATGAATTATATGAATTTTTACGTTTGGAGTAATGATAGACGTACTAAGAGAGGCGTGTCAATTGTTGGTAAAAATTTATAATAATTTCTAAAACGGGGAAAAATTCTAATTATAACTATTATACATGGAATTACAAACTTTTTTAATGATCAACAAGGTCGTAAATAAACAGAATCATTCGTAAAAAAAATTCAAGTTTGACTCGTTTTAGATTAACATCACTTAGTAATTTGTTTATTAGCTTAAACAAAATTTGAATATGAAATGTGCTCGATAAGTAACGAGCAAGAGCTAAATTTTACACATATTTGACTCGAACTCGACTCTTTTAGTTCGGAATTTGATCGAGTTCGACTCGAACTCGTTAAATTTGGCTGAATTCGTTTCATTTAATGTAAAATATTGTGTTTTATAAATATTTATATCATGATATTTAAATGTAATAAATTAAGCTTAAATTACAAGTCATTTTAGTTATTATGATAATATTGAATGATAGAATTCCTCTCTATAAATAATTCAAGAGATTTATTATAATTTCATCGCCAAGGATGAAGTTGTCGTATTCTTCTTAGAAAATTTAAATATTAACATTTAAATGAGATAATACAAATATGAAAATTAATTAAAATTAGAAATTAACCAACTCTAATAAATTATTTTTTTATATTAATTAAACTATAAGTATTTATCAAATTTTATCTTATTTTATATTACATTGTATATTTTGTGGTATTCTAAAACAATATCACATGAATGCGATTTTACGAAAATGGTTTTGTTTTAAAATGTTAATATGAATGAAACATTGCGTCAAAATATTCATAAGTTAACAACTTGACTCGTCTTGAATTTGGTTTGTATTCGGCTCGACTTGGAATAACATTCGGCTTGACTCGAATATAAACAAGTTTGTGTTTGACTTATATATTAACGAAACAATTTTGAACATAACTTTAAATTGGACTAAAAGCACGGATCGACTTGGTTCTATCTAAATTAAAAAAAATCAAAATACGCTCTTTTCAGATAAATTCAACCCGTCTGTGTTCTTTTTCGTCCTAGTTATCGGGGCCAGGACCTCATCGAGAAATAAGAGAAACTAATACTATAGTTGTGTTTGGTTGGAATAGATAAAATTTGTTATGAATGAAATGTAATTGGGAATGAAATGGTGGGAGAAACAAGGTTGAATGAAATGATCAATTCAGGCCTCTTGTTTGGTACATCTTTTATTGTTGGAGTGGACATTTCATTCATTTGAGTTGTTTGATTTCTCAAAATAATGAAATGGATATCAATTTTTTTAATTCTCTGGGCACAATCATTTTATTTATACAACTTTCATTTTTAAACTTAAAAATGAATATCATATGATACATAACTCAATAAAACATAAATAAGACAGAGATTATACAAAAAAAGAGTCAAAACTTTAATAGGAGATGTCAAATTTCTAATCAAAATAATGTCAGGACATCACTGTCATCATAAAAAATATATAAAGAGTTGTTATTGAGAACATAAACTCTTTATAACAAAGTTCGATCTCATATCTGCTTAACTAAAATATCATTAACAACGACAATCTTCTCTTCAACAGGTGCTGGAAAAATAGTATCATAAGATCTTCATCGTTGGCTATTTTTTCTTGCAACTTGAAGCTTCTGCAATATTGTGAGGTTTGGAATTTTTGACAGTTCTTCATTCAGCCATTTCTTTCAATAACATATCTTCTTCGGATGCAATTATTAATTTAGTTGAAATCTTAAAGTGGTTAGCAATCCTTTCTGAAGCAGTATACACAACATTCAATAGTTAATCAATGTTTCCTTTCTTTCTTTTCTTGTTTATTGACTCATCCGCGAATGTGCACTTCATTGCTCGTCATCCAATAATGATCGCTTATCAGCTCAAGATATTCAGTCATATTTTCCGTTGCTTTATCTTTTCTAAAGATAATTAAAAAATTCTATTTCTAAAGGTAATTGAAAATTCTATCTTTGAAATTCTATTTCAAAGATAATTATCTTTTCTAAAGATAATTGAAAAGGTATGGTGCTCCTAAATAATTACCGGACAATCAAAAAATTGATCGTGATAATTATAAATAAATATAAATGATAATAATATGCACCAACTTCATCCAAATTTAAGATTTTACAAATTATTGCTTTGTATTTAAGAGTTGGCAAGGCAGTTAACCAAAATAGTTAACATTACTAAGGCTGGAATCTGTCTGCACAATAACATAAAGCAGTAACTTGTATAAATACAACAGTTGTAGGTGCTTTATCGGACTTATATACTTTACTGATATATGTTAAATGCTTATTTATGTGGAAAACACATATAAAGAACATATTATCATGAATATATTAGACGCTCATTTAAGATGAATATCACTGATGCTATAAATTTATGTAAGCCACTGGTGGTAGTAGTTCTATAAATCAATCGTCATTTAACTTGTCTCATTTGTTATCACCCGAATACATAAAATGATGGTAAAGATTATACAGTATCAATGTAGCATAACTCCATAAGATATTAAACCCATACATACCTCGTTGTTGTAACAACATTGTCTTATGAGTTCCATCCAAATCCTGAACTATTTCGACTATATCGGATGTCATACACAAGACTAAAATTCTTTTTCAATGTGTACCCGAGACTATGTGAGGCTTTTCCTTTAAACTTGTTATGAGAAGCTTGGTTTGTAGTAAATTCTCAAGAAATGTTATATATCAGGTTTTAAATCCATTATCTGCTTTAAAAATTCCAGTATTAACAAGTTAAAGCTTCAACTAGTTTTTCATCTTCATCTTCTCCATTTCCTTTTATTTTTTCCATCACCTCTATCTACTAATGAATTAGTTCATTCCATATCTCCCACCATTTATAGAGAATATATGAGAATTGATAAAGTGATTAAATAAATATTAAATATTAAAGAAGCACAAGTATATGACAATTTATCATGAAAATGCGGGAGCAATATTTAAATATTATCATGAATAATGTGTAAAAACTCTCAATTAATATCATTTCATTACAGAAATAAAGTTCAAGTAATAAGTTTAACTTGGAAGCATTAAACATAAGAAAATGACATAATGTTTAGTTTATGCTAGAAGATCTGCAAGTAGTCAGATTATTCTTATCCTAAAAATAGTACAACAGAAATGGACATATTTCATATTAATTGAATTTTATTTTTAAAAAAATCAATAACTAATAGATAATAAAATAATGGTTGTCGTCAAATTATATTACAACCTTATCATCCTTGAAAATATTATTTTCCTTGAAGTTAAACAGTGCTTAAAAAGAGCAGTTATCAAGTCATGTTGCATAAGGAGTCATGCTTACCTTATTAACTAGAAAAGATCATTATGCATGCTCAATCAATCGCCTAGACCATGGTTTAACTATGTTGTATTTTACAAATGTAGTGCCATAGTGTGATTTTTAGCGCAGGATTATAAACTATTTCATAATATATCGTACGTGTATAACGGAAGTCAAGCCATTAATGTAGATAACCTAATCCAATACTGAACATAAAGTATATGATTAGAAAACAAAATCAGAGTGAACATAAAGTATCATTTTAGCGTGTAAAAGACCATCGATGCAATTCAGACTCAATGATGTTGACAAAGGGGCATTAAAGTAAATTATACAAGCTTCTAGGATAATCATTTTTTCTCATAGAATTTTTATTGAGTACTTAGCTACACATAAATAAAAATAGAACAGATTGGTATAAGCATATACATACACAAAAATTAGCTATGCATATTAAATTTTTAAAAATATTTTAAGATTTGTACATACACAAATAATCATGTATAAACACACAAAATTCATATATATAAGCATATAGACACAAATCGATTTACAAACCTGATTATACAAATCGATAGAACTCCAAACTTTCAATTAAATTTTAAAACAAGTCTTCAAACTGTAGATCGATGAGTGATTATACGAACTTTTATCAAAGAGAAGAGATGAAAGAGAGGAGTGAGAGAGAGAAGAATGGCGCGTAGCGAGAGGGAGAGATAGAGAAGAACGAAAAATGGTAGAGATAGAGGAGAGAGTGCTTAGAGTACGAGAGAGAAGTTGTTAATTCTTTTTTTCCTGACTGAATATATAGTAAATGGAACTTTTAATGTCCATTTCCCAAAAAAATATTAACTTAGCTATGAATCCATATATTATCTCAAACAACCATAGTTTTACTTCAATCGCAATGCTTAGGCTAACTATATCAACTAATTCAATAAATTGTGCACACTCTCATTTTCACCTCAATTTAAAAAAAATACTTACTAACCCCTAAAATCCTAAATTACTTATCTCACACAATTTCATAAATAATAAATTCATATGCATAAACATTATTCACATTAAAATGTGTGCAAAAGTCAAAACGTTATATTAAAAACAGAAGGAGTATAAGTATATATAAAATTACTAATCAAGACACTAATACAAGGAAATTTGGCAATGGCGGGTATATGGAATTAAAGTTAGACATGAGCAAGGTTTATGATCATATAAAATAGGATTTCTTGCAAGGTATTTTACTTAAAATGAGATTCTCAGATTGATAGACTAAATTGATCATGAAGTGTGTAACCACGGTTTCTTACTCGATTATTCATGGAGATAATGAGTTGGGTCCGATTCGTCCTAGTCGAGGCATTAGACAAGGAAATCCCTTACCTCCATACTTGTTTATTATCTGCGTCGAGGGACTTTCCTCACTCATGCGGAATTATGAAACTAAACAGTGGCTACGTGGCATCTGAATTTACAGAAATGCACCAGTCATCTCGCATATGTTCTTTACTGACGACAGTTATCTTTATTGCAAAGCTAATATGACAGACGCAATGAAAGTATTACAGTTGCTAGATGTTTACGAAAAAGCCTCAGGACAAAAGGTTAACCAAGAAAAGTCTTTGATATTTTTCAGTGTCATTGTTATTCAATACAATAAACAACTGATATGTCAGGAGCTGTAAATGGTTGAAGATGATAAGCATAACACGTACTTGGGCCTTTCTAATATTATTGACAGAAATAAATCATCCATGTTGGAATTTATGAAAGACAAGGTTCATACACATATTAGATATTGGAAATATTCGTATATATCAAGGTCAGGGAAGGAGATTTTGATTAAGTCAGCTGGTCTATCCTTGCCATCATACTACATGAGCCTCTTTTTACTCCCATTTGAGATTACTAGAGCCATTGAAAGTAAACTAACCAAGTTCTGTTGGAAAACAAATAAGACAAACACGTCAAAATTAAGTTTCCGGGGTTATGCTCTAGAAACGGCTACATATACACTAAACCGAGTTCCAACTAAATCGGTTCAAAAGACTCCATATGAGATATGGACTGAGAAACGTCACAGCTTGTCTTTTATGAAAGTATGGGGATGCGAAGCGTTTGTGAAATGCTTAGTGTCTGACAAGCTGGGACCAAAATCGGATAAATGTTATTTTATGGGATATCTTGAAGAAATTAAAGGGTATAGCTTCCATAATCCTACCGAGAACAAAGTGTTTAATGCTCGAACCGCTGTATTTCTTGAAAGAGAGTTACTTTCCAAGAAAATCAGTGAGAGGACTGTATATCTCGATGAAGATCGAGTTGGACAAAATAACATTGAACCGGAGTTGGAAAGTGGGTAGGAAGTACATCAAGATGTTCCTGCTCAGGAAACACAGGTTGTTCGTAGATTTAGTAGGGATCGTCATGAGCCAGAGAGATATTATGGATTTCTCTAGACTCAAGATGACGATGTAATGCTCATAGACAATGATGAGCCTCTTACCTACCAAGAAACTATGAACAGTCCAGACTCCAAGAGATGGCTAGAGGCCATGAAATCCGAAATGGAATCCATGTATCAAAATAAAGTATGGACTTCAGTTGATCCACCTGAAGGGGTAAAACCTATAGGGTGTAAGTGGGTTTTCAAGAAGAAAACTGACATGGATGGTAAAGTACAGACCTATAAAGCGTGACTAGTGGCAAAAGGTTTCAAACAAATTCATGGTATAGACTATGATGAGACCTTTTCACCAGTTGCTATGGTCAAGTCCATCAGGTGTTTTCTAGCAATAGCTGCTTACTACGACTATTAGATTTGGCAAATGGATGTCAAAACCGCTTTCTTAAATGGGAGCCTTGAAGAGGATGTATACATGATACGACCTGAGGGTTTTGTCGATCCCAAGTTTGCTAAGATGGTCTGTAAGCTGCTTCGATCTATTTATGGATTGAAGCAAGCCTCAAGGAGATGGAATCGTCATTTTGATGAAACAGTCAAAGAATTTGGCTTTATTCAAAATGAAGATGAACCATGTGTTTACAAGAAGGTTAGTGTGAGCCATGTGGCATTCCTAGTACTATATGTAGATGACATATTACTAATAGGGAATGACATACCTTCTCAACAGGCTGTTAAGACTTGGTTGGGAAATAGTTTCTCGATGAAGGATTTAGGCGATGCCACCTATATATTAGGGATCAAGATCTATAGAGATAGATCAAGAAAATAAATCGGCCTAAGTCAGAGTACATACATTGATAAAGTATTGCATCGTTTTGGGATGCAAGAGGCAAAAAGAGGATATGTCCCAATGTCTCGTAGGATATTGATCTCAAAAGATAATTGCCCTAAATCATTAGATGATAAGGGCCGTATGAGCAAAGTTTCATATGCTTCGGCAATTGAATCAATAATGTATGCGATGATATGTACTCGTCCTGATGTTGCGTATGCCTTGAGCATGACGAGCAGATACCAGTCTAATTCAGGTGAGGGTCACTGGACAACTGTCAAGAATATTCTTAAGTACTTGAAGAGGACTAAAGATTCATTCTTGGTGTATGGAGGAGATGAGAAGCTGGTTGTAAAGGGTTACACTGACGCCAGCTTCCAGACGGACATAGATGATTCAGTATCTCAATCAGGTTTTGTGTTTTGCCTTAATGGAGGTGCTGTAAGCTGGAAGAGTTCAAAGTAAGAGAAAGTAGCTGATTCTATAATGGAAGCTGAGTATATTGCTGCCAGTGAAACTGCCAAGGAGGCTGTTTGGATACAGAAATTCATAACGGGACTTGGTGTGGTTCCATCGATCACAGATGCAGTTGATCTTTACAATGATAATAATGGAGCTATTGTGCAGGCTAAAGAACCAAGGTCCCCTTCCGGGGCAAAGCATATACTTAGGAAAAATCACCTTCTTTGAGAGATTAATGAAAGAGGAGATATACATATATGTAAAGTACATACTGATGATAATATTGCAGACCCACTGTCTAAGACTTTGTCGCGGCAAAAGCATGAAGGTCATACTAGTTCCATGGATATTAGATACATGGGTTATTGGATCTAGTGCAAGTGGGTGATTGTTAATGTTTGTGCCCTAGAGACAACACGATTATGTTTATATTATGAAATATTTGGAATATTAATTATGATTCTATGGATTTTTCTTTAGTAATTTATTATATCTTTATTTTTTGCGATAAAATGTTAGATTAATAAATGTCCTTGGAATATGATATGTAAATCTATATCTCTAAGTACGTGACTTAGAAATGAGATTATGAGAATAGTATTGATATTCCTAAAGGTCCCTAGTCAAGTATTATTGTTAAGGGATGATAATAAATACATTGAGACTAGTGTGTTTGTTGACTGATGATCACATCTCATTGATCATCGGTATGGTGATACTAAAGTCAAAACACATGCACATGTATTAAATACATGGTGCTGGATTGACCCGTTGTGAGATACTACATGTTTAAAATGTCATAAGTTAACCTCACAGTGATAATGTTGTATTGGTCTTTTGACCTGAAATCATTATATTTCTATACGAGAATTAATATACTTTGATACTATTGAAAGTTATCCTTGACCGGGTAATAATAAAAGTAGACATTGGGTATATTATGAATCGTATGAGAAATATGAATGATCTAGATGGGATTCAGCCATCCTTTATTAAAGGAGTGATATTATTGGCCTCTTGATTGAGTAAGACTATAAAATGCATGGTCGTGCTCAAATACTGATTTATTTAATAGTTTACTCATTGATCAAGGTTAGATGGATTAAACATTAACAGAGGATGACACAATGCATGCCTTGAGTTTGATCTATAATATAAGGCTAAAGGGATTATATTATATTGTACATTATTCACGAAAGGTTTGATTGAATCGCCAATTATTATTATTACTTGGGGAGCAATGATGTATTACTAGATGTCACTCATTATTTATAATTTTATTATTAGAAAATAAAATTATTGCCAACGTAATAACAACCTAAAGGGTCACACACAAAGATGTTTAAAACGGAGTGTTATTTAAATTATGAATTTAAATATTTTATTATTATTAATTCGAAATTAATTATTAAATTAATTAAGTGAGACTTGATTAATTGTATATATATTAGAATTCGAATTTAATAATAATATAAACCAAAATCAGAATGGGTTCTTTTAGAAGCCCATTAAGATTAGGGTTAGGCCCAAATCCTCTCTCCCTATATATAAGATGTATATTTTTAAGGTTTAGTTGACACATCACGTTTTTAGAAAACCCTAGCAGCTCTACATCTTAGAGAGGCTAGAGAGAGAGAGAAACGAGGCAACCAAATCGGCTAGTACCGGATCCGTTGATAGTTGGACGATCGGGCGTTCGTGTGGAAACCTTGGAGAGCAGATCTTCGAAAGGAGGGTTGCTGTGTTGGTTCATCAAGATCTGTACATTCATCACAATCAGAAGGAAAGCTTTATTAAGGTAAACATCTAATCTCCGAATTAAATGTCTTGTTTCGCATGGATCCTGCGTTTGGGATTTCATTTTTCATATTTATTTTTGATTTTTCCGCTGCGTTTGTGTCATGAATCCCAACAATACTTTGTCAAGTTGTCTTCCAACTCTGGTACAATTACAAGCCAAACATGTTCTACTACAGGTAACATGCCCAGTATGTTGTGATGCTGATGAGACAATAATGTACAGTTTGGTATCATGCAATTTTGCTAGAAAATGTTGGCGATTCTGCTACCAAGATATCTCATACAATTGAGTTTCAGGAGTGGATGACTTCTTTAATATATTCAATAAGTTGGAATTATGACAGTGTGCTGGTCCATTTGGAGATCTCAGAATGATTTAGTCTGGAAATAAAAACCAACAACGGTAATCATAACAGTTGCCGAAGCAAAGTAGTATCTTACACAATGGAAGTTACCTCAACATAAATCTTTCACGGCTATTCTCCAACCACATGTGACATGTCGAGGGAGATGAAGCTTTAATCTGGGCTAAACCGTTATCAAATATAGTTAAGGTATCAGTTGAAGCAGCGGTGTTAAAGGACCGTGACAGAATTGGTTTTGGTTTGATAGCAAGAGACTCTAATGGTTTTCTGATTGAGGCTAAGGCTTTATTTCAAACTCAAATAGTCGCTCATGTACTAGCAGAGGCCATGACAATTAAGGAAGTGTTGAGCTAGATTGATAGGGCACATTGGTCATATGTGGCTTTGAAGTCTAATTGCCTGGTGGTGATTCAAGCAATCAGGAGTAAAACTTCAACGAGATCAACTCTTGGGTAGATTATTGAGGATTATCGTAGCTTGATGCTACAGTTTGATAACAAAGTTTCCTTGTTGTTTGTTAAACGGTCTGTGAATAGAGGATCATATAATTATTCACGTCATATTTTTTTAAGAGTTCTGTTCCCGTTAAAATTCAAATTTATATTAATAAGAATTTAAATTATGAATGAAATCTCCTTCTTCTCATCAAAAAAATCAAGACACTAATATATATTATTGAAATTTCGATTTTTGTTAACCGAACCCATGCCATGAACCAAATAATTCCATGATAGTATTGGTCATGACTATCACTCAACTTAACTACGTCTCCATTGGTCATGACTATCACTCAACTTAACTACGTCTCCACGCAACAAGATCTCGTTGTTCTCATTTTTGGTAATTTTTCTTTCCACAATGATCTCAGCTTACGTAGAGAATTAATTAAATACTTTTTAAAGGATTAAAAAAATAGGACATGCCGAGGACATCGCTTGGTTAAACATCAATATCTTTAGTATATTTCTGTAGGCAAGATCCATTCTCTATTCTCTACATTAATTATTTAACTCTAATCGTAATTTATAGTTTTCGTAACACGTATATAATCTCTATGTTCCATAATTCCTATTTCCTAGCATGTTCAAATTCTTCAATTTTGAATAATTTTAATATTTATATAATATATACAATTTATAATTACGGGAACTAATAAACAAGCCAAAAATTACGAGAAGGTCAGTAAGGAAGCCAGTAGATGAGTAATACGTGCGGTTAAGATAATAAAAAAGAAAGGAAGAAAATTATGATAAAGTTGACATAACACCAACAAACAAACAAAAATATCAAAAGCTTCGGGGGTGGAGTTAAAACTGTATTTGCTAAAAAACAGTGTCTAGATGACTACTACTCCTGCTTGGACTTCATACATATATTCATGTGTATGACCATGTACACGTACTGACAGAACATAACTGGTGTTTTTATATGTAGTTATGTATGAACTTTATTATGCTCAAGAGTAGTGGACTTTTTGTATTGATCCAATATTTATAGCCAGAGAGAGATTTGAGAGAGAGAGAGATTTGGGAGAGAGAGCGAGAGAGAGAGAGAGAGAGAGTGAGAGAGAGAGAGAGGAGAATATTGATTGGTTTTGGAAATCTTTGTGTGTCGGTCATGGACTTTGTTCTTGTTTGAAGACGACAGGACTCAAGTTTCTGTAATGCCTTTTTCAACTTTCTCTCTTCTTTTGTCGTTTTGATTTATTACATTTCTTTCATGATTCTTCATCATTTCCCACTCAAGACTTTAAACATAAAACACACAGTTTTTTGTTGAACTCCATCAAGATTCAGGTATTCTTATTCTTTTATCATGTTTAGTTTTGATTCTTTATTGGTTTTATGTTATTTTGATTATTTGAAATGTAAAATATGCAAGATTTTTTATTTTATTGGAATTTTTTGGTGGGATATGAGAATTAGAGTCACTGAATTTGCCGTGTACGTAATGAAAGTCTATCTTTATGTGTGTGGTTAAGATTTAAGACTTATGCAATTTTATGTTATTTTTGTTTGTTTTTATGTAGTGTTTGATTAAGCAATGATTACTTTCATGGATTCGAAAGAAAAATTCAAAGATTCCGAGAAATGTTTAGATTCACAGTTTTGGCATGCGTGTGCTGGAAGTATGGTGCAGATACCTCCTGTGAACTCTAAGGTCTTCTACTTCCCTCAGGGTCATTCTGAGCATTCTTGTCAAAATGTGGAGTTTCTGAGTTCTCCTAGGCTTCCTGCTTATGTTGGTTGTAGAGTATCGGCTATTAGGTTTATGGCGGATCCGGATACGGATGAGGTTTATGCTAATATTAGATTGGTTCCTGTTGGTGGAAATGAGATTAATTGTGATGATGCTGAAATTTTGAGTATTAATGGATCGAGTGAGCAAGAGAAACCTACTTCGTTTGCCAAGACGTTGACACAGTCGGATGCTAATAATGGTGGGGGGTTTTCTGTTCCGCGTTATTGTGCTGAGACAATTTTTCCACGGCTGGACTATTCTGCTGATCCTCCGGTACAAACTATTCTTGCTAAGGATGTTCATGGTGAAACTTGGAAGTTTCGTCATATTTACAGGGGGACGCCAAGACGCCATCTTTTGACGACAGGGTGGAGTACATTTGTGAATCAGAAGAAGCTTGTTGCAGGAGATTCAATTGTGTTTTTGAGGGCAGAGAATGGGGACCTTTGTGTTGGCATTAGGAGAGCAAAGAGGGGAATTGGAGGTAATCCTGAATCTACGTCTGGTTGGAATCCAGCTGGGGGAAATTGTGTTGTGCCATATGGAGGGTTCTCAGCTTTTCTTAGGGATGACGAAAACAAATTAGCAAGATATGGTAATGGAGGAAGTCCACCTAGTAGTGGAAATGGAATAAGCAAGGCCAAAGTAATGGCTGAATCAGTAATTGAAGCTGCAACCCTTGCAGCTGAAGGGCAGCCCTTTGAAATTGTTTATTACCCTCGAGCAAGCACTCCAGAGTTCTGTGTCAAAGCCTCACAAGTAAAATCTGCAATGCAAATCCGCTGGTGTTCTGGAATGAGGTTCAAAATGCCCTTTGAAACTGAAGATTCATCACGGATAAGTTGGTTCATGGGAACTATAGCCTCTGTCCAAGTTGCTGATCCCATTCGTTGGCCCGATTCACCATGGAGGCTTCTACAGGTACCATGTTTCTCTCTGATTTGCAGTTATTTGTTTCACTAAATCTTAATCCTTCATGGTATAATCTTATGCCGTTCTCTTCTTATATGCTCTTTTGGGTTATTTGATGTCATGTGATCAGGTATAAACAAATTATTCAGTAATTTTATGATCACTTTGGTGATTGTCCTTGATGATCTGGTCACAGAAAATTTTATCAAAATGATCAGTTTCAGATTTACTTTTATGATAGACTTTAGGGCCTTGCCTCTTCATCATGCTTTAATGTAGATTTATCTATATCCTAATATAGGTGACTAGATAAGATGCCATACCCTAGCTAAACACCATAAGTTCCGCGGAATGGTACATACAAATAATAGGTTGAAGCCTTCACCTGAATTTCCAGCATATTAGTAGAATTGTAGCGATTCTTCTATGTCTAGAGCCCAATTGTGGAATATCTGTAACAAGATACTGCTGCTTCCCCTGTCCTCATATCACGATATGTTAGATGACTGTATTCTGGACTTTTTTTTATCTATTTCCAGAGAACTTCCTAAAGTACCTGTTTTTCTCAGTTCCTAATCAAGTTACTGTTCCAGGTCACCTGGGATGAACCCGATCTGCTACAAAATGTAAAAAGTGTCAGCCCTTGGCTTGTGGAATTAGTATCAAGTATGCCTAATATTCAAATTTCCCCATTCTCACCACCTCGAAAGAAGCTAAAATTACCCCAGCACCCAAATTTCCCTCTAGACGGGCAACTTCCAGTGCCGACATTTTCCAGCAATCTCCTGGGACACAACAGTCCTTTTGGTCGTTTTCCCGATAACACTCCTGCTGGCATGCAGGGAGCCAGGCACGCTCAATATGGTTTACCGTTACCAGATATCCACCTTCAAAAATTGCAGTCGGGTCTATTTCCGCCTGGTTTCTCACCTTTTCGTCATTGTTCCATACCAACTAGGCCTTTAATCAATCCAAATTTTATCAAGGCAGACAGCAGTGAGAATATCTCTTGCCTGTTAAGCATAGGGAATTCAGCTAACCCTACAAAAAAAATTGATGACCAGAAACCGCAGCAATTTTTACTTTTTGGTCAGCCGATACTAACAAAGCAGCAGATTACGCTAAGCAAGTCTGCTTTTACAGCCTCGCCAGTTCATCCTGGCAACAGTTCTTCCGGAGTGAATGTAGACAAGGCAGCATATTTATCTGATGGAGATTGTTCCGCCTCTGGTTCTGGTCTTGCAATCCGTCAATGTACGATAACAGAGGCCCCATCCTCTGAAAATTTACTTCAATACAAAGGTAATCTTCAAGAAGCTGAGACCAACTTGGAAACTGGTCAATGTAAGGTATTCATGGAATCTGAGGAGGTAGGTCGAACTCTAGATCTTTCCTTGCTCACTTCTTATGAAGAACTGTACAGAAAATTAGCTTCCATGTTTGGTATTAGAAGTTCTGATATTCTGAATCAAGTGCGCTACCGTGACACCAGAGGTGCTGTAAAGAACATCGGAGATGAACAATTTAGGTGAGTAAGTTTTTCTGTCTTCTTCAATAATCATATCGATGTCATGGTTAATCACATTTCATGGATAGATCACGTTTTAGCAGACTGTAATTGTTCTATGTTTATCTAAATATTTCTTTATGCTTTGTTTCTCTTCCTTATTGCAGCGACTTCGTAAAAACAGCAAGAAGATTGATGATTCTAACAGACGCAACAGCAACAACATAGAAATCTAAAATTTAATGAGGGATCGCTAACTCCAGCTTTCAGAAGTTACTCGGTGTTTCTGCATTGTTCGAGAACTAATGGTTGTTTCAGACAGAACATTTTTGTTCTTAATCCCGACATTTCTTTCAATTCCGGTCACGCGTTGGGGATTGCATATCCTCCTTCCATTCCCGACCACGAGAGCCTGTTAAAGCTCGAAAAGATTGAAGAATCCGGTTCGTTCATAATTTTTAGAAACCTTATATTTATGTACAGACCAGTGTTAAGAGTTCAAAGTTGGACAAAGTGAGAACGCCTCGGGCATTTTTGTTTGTTTATTTTTAATCTGGTAGTAAGTTGATTAATTTGGCCATTGTCTCTTTTGAACTGTAGTTTCTGAAGTTTTGTATAGCCTACATTCATGGAATAAAATGACAGATACAAATGATTCAGGCGTCTAATGAAGCTTCGGTCTAGATGTGACTCGTCTTTATTTAGTTTTTTCCTTCTTTTCTCTAATAATTAAACGTATATATCTTACAAATGAGTATTTATCACAACGACCTTGAGAGTAAGTGAGAATTGAATTCAGGAACTTGACGAGAACGGTTTAGAATTCGGGACACGGAACGACATGGATAAACATGTACCTGCTGAAATCAGTCAACTACATTCCTGCAAAAAAAAGTGCGGATTAAAGGCTTAATTAGGAAGCAGCAAGCATCACGAAGCACGACAAAGCGATGGTTACGTGTTTACAACGTTTTCAGCAAAACTAGCAGAGTAGTACAAAATTTAAAATTTGAAACATTAGGTGCATGTTTATGTCTGGGTGACTACTTATAAGTCCATTTATAAGCTGGTTATCACTTATAGGGTATTTGTAAGTTAGATTTATACTCCTTCGTCCCTAAAAACGTTTGCTATTTGTGTTGGACACGTTTGCCAATGCACACTTTTAATTGTTAATATCTTTAAATTCGTATTAGTATTAAATATAAAAATTTCACTTTATTAAAGTACTGATAAATACGAATCCAACGAGATCACTCATGACTATGTTTAATATTATAGATTAGACGTAAATTAGTAGTCAATCGCTTACCGTGAACAGTACCGAAAGTCAAAAGAGGAAACGTTTAATGGGACGGAGGGAGTAATTTATAAGTTGATAAGTTGAAGATTAATAATCAGTTAATTTTTTCCAACTTATTTTGATTTTTTAATTCTTTTATTAATTTTGATTTTAAAATATAAGTTTTTATACTCCTTTTGAATTTAAAATTCATAAATTAAGATAATTCTATTTAATAATTATTTATTTCAATTCATTTAAGTAACAAATATTCGGATTTATAAGTAAATTTATCCAAATATTTATACAACCTATAATTATTCATTTACATATCACTTATAAATCAATTATTTATTTTAAATTATAAATTACTTAATTTAAAATTTCTCAAACACACGCTAAACTTGAATCAAAGATTTGTAAATAAAGAAATATAAACACGAAACAAAAGTTATACAAAATGAAGTGCACGAGGGGATTGTGGTGGCATGTGATGCGGGGAGTACTAGGGTTCACGTGCGGCTACAGGGAAGTTGAAGCTGTCTCTTCAAACTTCGCCGATCCCGAAGTGGAAAACATAAGTAACGCACTTGGAAAATTGGATCCCGTGAGACAACAACGTTCCATCTACGTCCCTTTTTTAAACTCGTGTCAATGAAATATGATATTCCCTCCGTAGCCATTTGTTTATATTTGATTTGAGTACAGAGGTTAAGAAAAATGATAAATTAGTGGTGTAAAGTTTAAAAAGTGAGTAAAATAGTGGGACCGATTAATATTTTATATATAAAGTGGGTATAATGGAGGTAAGTAGTGGATGAGTTTATTTTTTATATTATAAAAATTTTACTATTTTTGGAAAATTTTGAAATGTAAAGAATTGGAAGTAACATCCAAAAAAAGAAAGTGTAACGAAATGGTTGGGACGAAGGGAGTATTAACTAAACCATAATCGGCCCTCATCTTTCTCGTGTGTGCCCATAGACATATGCTAAGAAAGTGTGATAGAAGAGTTGCAAAAATTTGATTGGTAAAGAGCTTATTAATAATGATGGACCCCTGCAAGCACAAAAATCCACATCAATCAAATTTTTACGACTAATCTATCACATTTTCTTAGTACGTGCTCATGTGCACATATTACACAAACCGTTTCTTTATTACTGGTAATTGTTGAATGTATAAACCCATCTTTTATTGTAGTCGAAATCATTTTTTATCATGGTATTAACTATTACTACCTCCGTCCCGATAGGTTCTGTACATTCACTATTTGTACGTATTTCGAGTCTTCTATAAAATACAGTTTATAATATTTTTTTTAATTTTTTTTCTTTTTGAATAAAAATTTAAACGTAAAACTTTTATTCAGAAAAAAAAAATTAAAAATATTATGCAACTATGTTTTAAACAAGTATTGAAAAGCGTGTCAAAAAGTAATGTATAGAATTTAATGAGACAGAGAGTATGAAATATGTTGATTTAATTCTTAATAGGTTCGGGAAAAATCGATTACAGTGAAATGTTGGATTTTAAACATGTATTTCGATTATTAACTTTTTCTGATCTTTTTTTCCAAATCGATTCTTTGACTAACTTGAGTTTTAATCATCATTATTCATTTTTTCCTTTAAATTTATTGGGTTTTTCATGATAGACCTGTTTAGGCTTGTCGATGGAGCGGGAATCCGGTCTGATCCAATTCGATCCGGAGCTTGATTAATGGATATGGATTATATAAAAAAAATGTCTGATCTGCAATAAATCCGATCTGATAAGAATCTGATCCAGTAAGAAGCGGATATGGATTTTACGTGATTCGATCTGTTAAAACCCCGATCCGACTTATATTATATTATATATAAAATAAAATCTATATATTTAAATATTTTAAGTTTCTAAGTACAAATTTTTCATTAAATTTAAATTTCTTACTATATCTTCCTTGCAATTTATATATTAAACATGATACACAAAATATCCAAATGTATTCATATATGTTTTGGAATTTTTAATAACATGCTGATTATGCAAATTTCAGAATATATCTATATTTAACCGTAGAAAAGTGAAATTTTACATAATCATTTTACTAATAGTTTAATTTCGCTATATGAATTCTCAAAACTGAATCTATGTACAAATTTTTGTGATGTAACCATATCGGTGCTATATTTTAAAATTAATAATTTTCAATGGACTCATTTCAACATACAAAAATAAATAAACTGAAATTCGATGACACAAGTCTTCGAATGACTTGCACATTTTTATAAACACGTATCGTATCATTTCATATTTTTCTTCATTCATTCTTCTTTTAATGTTATTCTCCCGACATTAAAAATGAACAGGTCACCCGTTCATTTTGGTTGGATTTTTGTTTCGTTGGTTTCATATTTTTTTGAGTGAAACTCTCGGAAACACTCTATTTTCTTTTTTGATGAAATTGGGTATTAGCTCACCGATACATATTTTTTCTTTTATTTTCCTCTCATCTTCCTTTTCATTTCTCGTGTTTATAATGAGAAGACACATATGTATCCCTTATTCCCCTTTTATTTTTTCATGGGTGCTCTAGACACATTGATCATTCGCAGGATTATTTTCTTATCTGACGTTTTAGGCACATTGGTGTTTCGCGAAATTATTTTACCTTATCTGGTGTTCTAGACACATTAGCTCTATGAGGGATTATTTTCGTTTATTTGGGGTTTTAGACACTTTGGTCTTTCGCGAAAATATTGCTCTAGGCACATTAACCAATCACGATATTGTTTTAGTTTATTTGGTGTTAAATGCACATTGACCAGTGACGAGATTCAATTTTTATTTAGTGTTAGTTTGATGTTTTGATTAAATACTATTTTGTTGGTTAAATTTGAATAAAATTTGTTGTTTTGGTTTTAATACGGCTTGGATTTGATTATTGTTTTATATTAGATTTGGAGTTGTTTAGATTAGATTGATTATTGGGTTGATTTTAGATTTGAATTCAGTTTTGCTTGCAGTTTTGGTATTGGTTGCAGATTTGGTTTACTTCCGGTGTTATTTTATTTGGTTATCGAATGATATGAATTGCTTGTATTCTTCTTTTGGTTGAATATTCTAATTACAGTTTGGATTGTTTGATTATTTGACTCCGTTTCTTATTTAAGGGGATATTAACATATATAATAATATTATTAGATATTATTGTTGTTGTTTTGCTAGAATGTTTTTCTTCATTACTTTTTTGTTGTCTATATAAGGCCATCTTATGTTGTAACGATAACAAGTTAAACTATAGTAATAAAATTTTATTTTCTCTCCTCTCTCCCTATTTTATCACCTTTATGCTGTGTTCTCAAATATAGGATAGAAAAGAAAATAATAGAAAATAACTAATTTTTCTTTCTCTTCTAATCTTTCCAAAAGTGGGAAGAAGATTTTGGAGACAAAAATAAAGAAAACTTCTTCTCAAGTCTGCAGCTTTCTTTTCCTTTCTTTTCCTTTCTTTCATAAAAGTCGGTCAGGAATAAGTTGAAGAAATCTATTGTTTACATTTCTTTTCTTTTCTCTCCAAAAAAAAAGTTTCGGGAACACAGTGTTAATCATTTTAAAAAATTAAAAATTAGATATTAAAATTGATTAAATATGCTATTTGTTTAATAAAAATTAGACGTACTTTTAAACAAAAAATGTGAAAAAATATCAAGCAAATTATGATTGATTTGGTCAGCTAAAAATCAAAGAGCACAACAAATTTGTGTTCAAAGCATTGGAGCTGGTGAACAACTCCGTTCTTTGTTTTCAGCAATTTTCCCACAATTTTCGGTCTCTTTTTGCCATACGAAAACAACTACTCCTAAATGGTCTTGAAACCTTTTGGGTTGGATTATGATTTAAGCAATGAAGTATTGACAAAAGGGTTTTTTATCGGGATCGGCAAGACTTTAAAGTTGAATAAATTTAACTTGAGAGGGCATCAGTTTTTGCGCGACACTGAGAAGACAAAGCAAAGGTGTGTATTGTGTACTTTTGGTTTTAGTCTTCTTCAACATCCAACGTTTTGCCGGAAATGGTCGGGCACCGTTATCTGGACAGCTTGATGCCACTATCAAACGCTGAAAAAAATACGTTGTTTAATTATATGAAAGTAAATTATACAGTGACGGCGGTAATTTATACTGATTTTTAAACTATTGTTAAATATCTGCAGTTAACTAATATATTTAAATCGTAAATTACAGAATAATCATCGTACTTTATACTTACTTTCAAGACAGTGGCGACGCTTTTGAATTTTCAAAATAATGATATATTGTCATTGTGGAAGATTTTCAGAGAGTTTTCCAATTTTTTTGTCACGAGAGAGTTTCTTAGATTGATTGCTAATACTAGGCGTTGATTAACAAATCTATCAATGATCACGCTGGTTATAAATTTTTCTAAAATGGGTGGATGCACTTCTCAATATCTTTGTTGAAATTTTGATTCGTGGTCTTATGTGAGACGATTCAAAAAATGAATATCGGACACTTAATTGAATTAAAAAAAGTGAAAAAAATAATGATTATTTAAATTGTGTGTATATCTACTTGTTTAGCGATATCATATGTTTTTATTGAAAATAAAAGTTTGTGTACGGGTAGGGACCTGACGAAACCATTCTTTTAAAATGCGAAAAAAGATGTTAGCAATTTATGAAAGTTTGACCATTATTTTGAAAATAAGTGTAAAGTACGGTCATCATCACCATCCTGTAATTTATATTTTAAATATATTAGTTAACGGCACTGTTATGGATTAAAAACTAAGGTATATTAATTGTTGTACTTACTACTAGGGTTCGTGAGCTTTGAGACTCGATTTGACTGCTCTTGTGTCTCGTGACTCGATCTGCCTTAATAAGATGCCTACGTACCTTGCTGATTGCCAATGATCAAGTCAAAAACGTAGTTCTGATCTGTGGGGTGAGGCCCCTTATATAGATATTGAAAGTCCTTGAATTGGACTAGAGTAAGGAGACTTGGTGGGCAAGTCTCTGAATTAGAATGGACTTTGGAGTCCTAAGAGGTAGGAAACTGATTTCTTATCCCCTGAGGTTCCTTAGAGGCCAATCTTCAAGGAATTATATTCCTAATTGAACTTCATTTATCAGTTGATTTATCCCTTATTAATTAATTACGAAATTAATTAATATTCAGGTTTTTGGGCCCTTTTTAATGGGCCTAGCTGTCAGCCCAATTCTCACATAATTAATGCGATATTAATTACGCAATCAGGGTTTATTTTATTCCCTATCATTTGCCCCCCAACTTCTGGGAAACCGTAAAAAGATTTCGCAGAAGTTAAGTTCATTTGTTCCCTTACAGGGTATCGTTTTTGCGTAAAGTGTGGAGCGACCTACACATTTACAACGAGTAGCCTTTGTTCATGACTTCAGGGATTTTTTGAAATCTCCCTATCACTTTATTTTACCTTTATTCCTATTATTTAGGAATTATCTGGTATTTTTCCTTTAATTTCTAGGAATTTTCCCTTAATATTTGGGATTTTTCCTTAATTTCCAGGAATTTTTCCTTAATTTATGGGATTTTCAGTAATTTCTCATAAGATCTGGATATTATTCCTTAATTTTCAGGAATTTTCCCTTAATTTCTAGGATTTTTCCTTAATTTCCAGGAATATTCCCTTAATTCTGGGATTTTTCCTTAATATTCAGGAATATTCCCTTAATTCTGGGATTTTTTCCTTAATTCTTAGGAATTTCCAGGATTTATTCCTAATTTCCCAAAAATATGCATAATTTTTGGGAATTTTTTAAGGAATTTCTTCAATTTTTGTGATTTTTTTCAGGAATTTTCCCTTCTCTTCCTTTTATATATATATATATATATAATTCGACTAGGAATCCCATTCGACCAGGATCCTGGTCGAATTAAGCTCCAATATGCCCTGGTCGAAGGCTCATTCGAGCAGGATGTTTCGACTAGGATTCCTGGCAGAATTTCGGTCAGGATTTTTCCTATATTTTTTTTTGTGTTTTGACCCTGATTTTGACCGAATAAAGCCCCTTATTTGCCCTGGTTGTGGGGATTTTCTACTGGAAACTTTCTACTAGAAACCTGACCGAAATTCGGTCAGGATTTCTTCTGTCTTGATTGAAATTCCTGGTCGACAATTTTTTGTGGAACTAATTTCTGACCGAATAAACAGCCAATATTTTCTGGTCGAAGTTTATTTCGACCTCAAGGTTTCAACCAGAAATCCAATAGGAATCCTGATCGAACTGGGTCGGGACATTTTATTTTTTATTTTTTGCCAAAAATATTCTTATTATTTTTTGCCCCATCTCTTTCCTGGGCTTTTCCTTTGGGCCCTGGTACTGGGCTTCCTTGGGCCTATTAACATAATTGGGCTTTTTATAGGTCTTCTTCTTTTGGGCCCCTTGCGGGGCTTTTCAGGTTTTTGGGTCATTCAAATACTTGGGCCCTTATCTGGGCTTGATATTCTTTTCAGGCCCAAAAGCATTTTGGGCTTTTTTCTATCTAGCCTATTTCTAGAATTTTCCAGAATTCGGGCCCTTGAGATGAGCTGGTCCTTTATTCTTAAGCCCAAATTCCAGAATTTTCTGGAATTTCTGAAGTATTTTCCATTTTTACCAAATTTACTTCCAGTTTTTTTCTGGATTCTCCCAGAATTCCAAAAAATATATATTTAAACCAAGTTTTTACTTAGATTTTTCCACAATCCTCTAGAACATTCCAGATTCTTCTGATTTTTGGGCCCAAATGGGCTTTTTCCAGGCCCATTTGCTGGTTTGGAGGCTATATAAGAGTGGAGGTGGAGTGTGATTTCACTCACACTTCACATTTCACTCTTCTTCACTTCTCAAAATCCCCTCTCCTCTCATCTACTCTCAACACTTCTCTCCCCTTAGGAATTTTTCGGCAATCTTTCTAACTTTTTCCAGCCTTCCTCCCCTTCCAAGGTTTCAAGCTTTCTTCTATCTCCATTAATGGCAGACAAGAGTTCTGAGAGAGCGATTAAGATTGCCCCTGCTTCGAAATGAGGTAACGATATCAAAATCCGATCTTCTTACATGTCATTACTAGATATGATTAACACTAGGGGGATGAATATTCTTCCAATGCACATCTAGATTCATTTGATTATTGTAACACATGGCACAATATAGATTTCGATAAAATGAACGCACTTTATAATGTTCGTCCCCCTCTTAGGCTAGTTCCAGTTAGTGGTGGTGATCGTACTTGCCACTGGAAGCCAGACACTCTTTTTATTTACACAGATGCCCTTAATGTAGGGCTTAGGTTTTCTTTCCACGACTTCATCCCCCACTTGCTAGCAGACTTGCAAATCAACCCCTGTCAGCTTCCTCCAAATGCTTGGAGGAACATTTTATGCTTCATGGTCTCGTGTCTTAGGGGAGCTTTTCCTTTGTCAATAGAAGTCTTTAGGAAAATCTTCCAGTGTTATAACAGTTCTCAAAATATTTGTGGTTGGGTCTACATTAAACAAAGGCCCAAGTGTAAACACATATTTAATAGTGCTTTCATTCCCGACAATAACCAATACTGGAGAAGTAGTTTTGTCGGGTTAAGGTGGGAGAATGGGGACTGGGGCACCCTCTTCAGATCTTTCTTCGGGAAGGTTAGCGATGGTAGCCTCAAATCCATTCACCTAACCCCCGAGGAGACTATAATCTATAAAGAACTCATTCGGGATGATGGTGCCACTACTAGCTGGACTCTATTAGAGGAGTTTTCCCTTATCCAAGTGGGGCCCTCCTCAGTTTCTCCTCAGGGTATTTTTCTTCCCTTCTTATTTTTACTTTCTTTCATGCATTATTAACACCACTTTTTTTTTGTTTTTCTCTAATTTTTGCAGCTGCTAAGGAAATCAACGAGGATAACGTGCCTGCTGTTAAAGCAACCGCGAGGTTGAAGAAGACTCGGCTTGCGAGACTGGTCACCCGGGGGAAGGCTACGGAGCCTAGCTTCTTAAGGAAGCACAAGGAGCCTATGGTGGAGGCTTCTTCTGGGGGAACTGAAACCCCAACTACTCTCAATACTGTTGTGGCTCCTGCTTCTGTTGCCACTGGTGCCTTCCAGCCTCTTTGGGGATTCCGTCGTGGGGACACTGTGGTTGGATCCACAAAGCATGTGTGGGATTGGTCCTACCATGGTGTGACCCCAAAGGACTTCACTGATGTTGTGGCTGCCCCAGACTTGGAGAGGGTGAAGCTCATGGGTGCTCAGTCCTTGGCCTCGGTATGACCCTTTCTTAAAAATTTACTCTCTTTTTACTTGTAACATTCACCCTCTAAGAGCTTAATGAAACCAGCCTCTAAGAGCTTCTATACTTCTTGTTTGATAGCTTTTTGCCTTTCTGGAGCAAAACTTGTTTTCTTTTCCTTTACAGTCTTTCGATTTGGATCCACATTCAGCTTGTGAGTGATCAGTTCCGGGTCTATGCCTGGCATATCAGCTGCCGACCATGCAAACACATCACTATTTTCTTGCAAAAATTTCACCAACTTTCCTCTAAGGGGCTCCTCTAGTGTTGCTCCAACGAAAGTCACTTTCCCAGGATCCTCGGGAGCCAAAGGAATCGGAACCGAGTCTTCTGCTGGCTTCCCTCTTTTCTCATCAGTCTCACGAATATCGAGGTCTTCAATAGGCAGAATCTGACCCCAAACTCCATCTGCCCTAAGAGAGGCAACATAACAACTTCTTGCCATCTTTTGATCCCCTCTCTCTTCTTCAATCCCATTCCGGGTGGGAAACTCTATCACTGAATGGTAGGAAGAAGGAACTGCCTTGAAGGCATGTATCCCTGTTCTTCCCATGATCGCGTTGTAAGTTGAACTAGCCTTCACCACCATAAAGTACAACATCTGTGTTGCTTGCCTTGGCTCCTGACCTATGGTCATTGGCAACTTAATTATCCCTTCCACGGGGCACTCCACTCCTGCAAATCCATATATCGGCATATCGGTCGGGGTTAATTGAGAATCATTGTAACCCATCCTTAAAAAGGTATCATGGAGTAAGATGTCCACTGAGGCACCGTTATCTACAAGGACCCTCTTCACCGGGTTGTTCCCTATTATTGGTGTTACGACCAGCGGGTCGTCATGAGAAAATTTCACACCCTCCAAGTCAGAATCATCAAATGCCATCGTCACTCCTGTCATAACCCTCTTTGGGGCTTCCCCAACAATATGCATAACCTCTTTAGTATACGTTTTCTTGGAGTTCCTGGATAATCCAGCAGCAGTTGGTCCTCCAAAGATTGTATTTATCACAGGCCCTCGGGGTCGCGGTCCTCCAAAGATTGCATTTATCACCGGTCCCCTAGGCTGGGGATTTCTCCCCTGATCGTCTTGGTCCCTCCTACGATCATCAAAGTTCTTTTTCCCATTATTATTCATATCTCCTCCATCTCTAGTGTACTTGCTCAATCTTCCTTTTCAAATGAGGAACTCTATTTCATCTTTCAATTGTCTACACTCATCGATGTCATGACCAGCATCCTTGTGAAATCTGTAATATTTGCTCTTATCTAGCTTGGTAGGATCAGCCTTCAGGGGTTTAGGCCAACGAATATCTCTATCTTTTTCAATTTCCATCAAGATTTGGCTTCTAGGAGCATTCAACTAAGCATATTCAGTGAACTTTTGCCCAGGTCCTCCCTTCTTCGGGGTTGAATTAGAGTTTTGCTCAGTTCTAGGATACTTGTCCTTAGCAATATATTTCAGATCAGTCTTTCGCTTCTTGCCTCCAACGGGCTCGTTATTTACTACTGTCTTTCTCATGCTCTCCTCCACTTTGATGTATTTCCCGACCCTATATTGGAGCTGCAACATACTTTCAGGGGGGCGCTTGGCCAATGACATCTTGAAGAACTCGTCCCTAGTTCCCTGTTGCAGAGCTATCATAGCTACCTTGTCATCAAGGTCTGGGACTTTTAAAACTTCCTTTGTGAAATGATTCAGATAGTCTCTCAAGGATTCCTTTGTTCCCTACACAATGCTCATGAGGGACGCTGAACTTTTCTCATACACTCTCCCGCTGATGAATTACTTAATAAAAGCCTGACTTAGTTCTCTGAAGGACCCAATAGAATTCGGGGGCAAACAGCTATACCATCTTTGAGCCATTCCCGACAGGGTTTGAGGAAAAGCCCGACACTTAATAGGGTCGTTCACGGGCTGTAATAATAGTGCATTAGAGAATGTTCCGACATGATTAGCGGGATCTCCAGTGCCATCATAAGCTTTGATGGTAGGCATCTTGAACTTTCTTGAGATATGGGCGCTCATTATTTCTTCAGTGAATGGCGGAGTAGGATCATCAGGATCTTCAAGGGGAAGAAGATTGCTTGGATCAGCCCTTGGACAACAGTCCTTCTCTATACTGGACCATCCAGATCTATGATTGGAGGAGGATTTCTCCCCCTTAGAGGTAGTGGGGGTCTGGGGGCCTGGTGCGCCTCCAAGTCGCGCTTCAGCCTTTGAATCTCAGCCTCGTGAGCCCTGATTCTCTCCTGCACTTCTTGGGGATTCGTCCCTCGGGTGCTCCTAGGACGTTGGTTACCATCAGGCATCGGCTTATAACCAGCTCGCCTCCTTTTTGGGGCCACATCATCATCCGAGGATTCAGAGTCTCTCTCAGTGTAAGGACCAGACAATTCTTGATCCTCCAGGATAGGAGCCAAACCACGTATATATTGGGGCGTCTACCCTTGTGCTTCACTCTGATTAGCATGTCCACTTCCTCCAACCTCGGGGATAAAGGGGCATTCCATAAGGGGGGTTAGTGGTCACAACAATTGAATACTCATACCCAATGGGTCGAGAATTCAAAAGTGTATGTAGCTGTTGAAGTTGGAAATTCGTCCCTTGAGGAGCCGGGGGACTCGTCTATAGAGGTTGAGGTTCAGTTGCTCCTATTTGAGCTCCTCCTTGGTTGGTAGCATAGGTTGAATGCGGAGGTTGAAAGGAATATGTCCTAAGTCCAATCATGTATTAGGATTTATGAATAACTTTTATGTAATCTATTTTGATTTCATTGATATTAATAAAAGACTTATTTTATTTTTATTACGGCCTCTATCTATTTAAGTGTTTAAATAAGATATACCATAGTTTAAAGTAAAACTTTTATGGATTATGATGAGATCATAATAGTGAGACCTAAAAGATGATAACTCTAAACATAAATAGTTCCTGGTCATAGGATTACTAACTGGTAATTAATAATCCGCAAAGATCGGTGCATACTATGCTTGCTTCATTATGAAGGATGTCTGTTCTCATAGACATTTATGTGGTGACACTATAGCTAGTATGTAGGTGCTTATTATAGAATAAGTTCACTGAACATGACTCGCACAGCTGAACAACTGATGGAGTTCACTCACGTGTCAGCAGTTGTTCACATAGTGATAGTTGTACAAGTATCCTTAGACTTGAGGTCATCATAGTCATCTTGTGTATACTGAACTATGTTTTGGTTTAGTTCTTAGTCTCCAGGGACAATTATTAGGGCTCTACTGGGTATAGGAATTTGTACACGAAGATAGTGTATGATCAATAAAGGATCTACCCCTTCCAGTGAAGGAAGCGAATGTTAAAGGCTGATCCACTTATGCTAGTTCAGGAATCTCTGGCCAGAGTAAATGAAATTAGAAAGGAGTTTCTAATTTGCATAGAACTAAGCATAGTAAATGGTAAGCAAGTGATTAAATTAGATAGGCTTGACACGAGATCCATGCCTTGTATTTAATCGGGACATTGTAGGGTAGAAGGAGTTTATTGTACGGTAACTATTCACTGAATAGGTTCTTGGTATTCTAAGCAGTGAATTCATATTATCCGGATAGTCGCGATATACTGAGAAGTATCCCTCACGATGTAGAATAAATGTGATTAATTAATTAATCATATTTAATAAATTAGGGAATTTATATAAATAATGATAAAATAGTTTTATTATTATTTATATCTACTACCGGCTTAATATTGAACCTACAGGGTCGCACCATAAAAAGAGAATGATTTAATGGTGGAGGAATTAATTAATAATGGCTAATAATTATTTATTTGTGAAATAAATAATTAATTGGCAAATTTAATAATTGATTAAATGAGATTTAATTGATTATAAATTAATTAAGAAAAGTTCTTAATATTATTAATTAAAGATTTAATTTTTTGGAAATTAAATCAAGAGAGAGAATTATTTCTAAAGTGTTTAGAAAAAGGATTAATAATTAATAATTAAAAGGTGTTTTAATTATTAATGAGAATAATAAATGGGTTAATAATAATAATATTTTATGGGAAAATTTCAGCTGAAAATTTTGCCTATAAATATACTATTATAAACCCTATTTTTATTCCAACCCCAAAATTTTATAAAATCTAATTATCTCCACCTCCTCCTCCTCCTTAACGTCGTTTTCTTGGTGGATACCGGTGGAGTGCTTCACGTTTGAGGAGCAGCTGCTAAGGATCTCCGATCGTTGCTTTTGGATCGCATATTAAAGGTTAGTAATCGATCCCTATGTTTTTACCACGATTTATATGCTTTTATTTGGATTTTGTATGTGTAAAAGTATTTTACCATGGCTCCGCTGTGATTAAAATCCAACAATAGTATCAGAGCATAGGTTGTATGCATATAGATCTGTGGTAAAAATTTCAGAATTTTATGTGCTTGTATGAATTAATTATGATTTTTACAAGTTATATCATAAATGAATTTTGTTTGATGAGAAATCGTTTCTCAGAATAATTTTGAATGTTGATCTGGGTTCTACAAGTGTTGTAGATCGTCTGGGTATTTTTTTCATAATTTTATGATGTATAGATTTTTTATTATGAATTTTTGAAGTTCTTGCAATTAAATTCGTAATTAAATAATCATGTATATATATATATATGAAATTGTAAGTATGTATATATATTTGTACATCTGCTGTGATGTTACTGCTGTTGTATGGAGAAAAGAAAAGGAGACAAGGTACAGAGAAGTCAGGTACGGCGGCACGGAAAACCGTGCAAGAAAGAAAAAAAAACGGCGACTGATTGAAAAAGGAGGGAGGACCGTGCGTCGACCATGCGCGCGTGGGGCTCAGGCGCTGGCGTGCCACGCGCGGCGCGTGGAAGACATGCGCTGTTGACGTCATGCTGACGTCATCAGATGACGTCATGCTAATGTCATGCTGACGTCATCAGATGACGTCATGCTGACGTCAGCATAAGGGGTTAGGCGTGTGACGCGCGTGGGGCGCGTGGAGGAAAGTCAGACACGCGCTGTCAGGCGCGTGTGCGCGTGGGAGACCTTCTTTCGACGCGTGCGGGCGCGTGGCAGCTCAGAATAGGGCGTTTTTGGTGTCGTTGGATTCGTCTTTTCGAGACGCTTCTAATGGTATATTATATGATATTTTATGAAATTGTTTCGAACTATTTATAGCTAACAGTAGTATTTTAAAGCTGTTTTTGATCGTTTCAATTGATTTTAAATGCTTCATGTGATACATAGAGATGTATAATGATTAGACTAATGTGTTAGATGTTGTAACATGCCTACCTTGATGTTTATTCATGTTGATATATGTGATATATGCTTAGTTTATCATGCGATGATAGATTTTGGTGAACTTAAATGAACATAAGGCGCTTGTTAGACAATCTAGTATAGTGAAATTGTTTCATAACCTTAAGAATAATATTATGAATACAATCATGAGATTCTTGTGTTTATGAAACACGTAATTGAATATGAATTTTCGATATGAGAGAAAGGATGATTCTGTCAACAACAAATTTCTATCTGTAAGAAAGGGTTATTAAGTGACGCCTCTTGACAATGCTCCACCCGATCTGGGAATCATCTGATTATTGATTATTGATTTGAAATATTTAATTTAAAGGAAGAATCTCTTTATAATATGATTATGATTGTAACGTCATATAATCTCTCTAAAATTAAATAATATCAAGTAGTAATTGGCCAATGACACAACGGGCTTGTGTCGGTCATAGCCTTCCAACATGATAGAAAGTAGTTCTTATTTTTAAATCATTATCGTTTCGTGCCACAGCCGAGGGCTTTGATTTCGAAATAAGAAATACTTGTCTATTACATAGAGATGTGTACATTGAATAAGAATCTAAAGGTCGTTACGTGCCACAGTCGTGGGCCTTTGGGGACTGATTCAATTGTACGGAATGTTGGGTTAGACTTGACTTAGAATATTGAGTTTATCGTGCCACAGCCGTGACTCAATTATTCAAGAGGCTAAAGTTTGATTAGGGAATAATATTAGATGTAATTGATAAGAGTTGTCTGCCTATTTAACATTACATGGCGTTTCGTGCCACAGCCGGGGTTGTGTAATGGAATGTAGGATCTCTATTCCCACTAGCATTATGAATGCTTAATTTTTCACGTAGGGGGTTGAATAAATTAGATAAACTAGTGGGAGCCACTTATGAATAAAGACCCGATTCATATAGTGTTTTAAAATGAAATCGAATATTTGCTAAGTGTTGTTATGTGTTTATCATTTACAGATTTATAATATACATTATGTCTTCTGCACTATCACTTAGGAGCATACTGGATGCTCACAAGTTGACTGGTCCTAATTATGCTGACTGGCTTCGAAACTTGAGAATTGTTCTCAGGATTGAGAAGCTGGAATACGTAATTGACTCACCTAAGCCTACTGAACCTGCTAGCGATGCGCATAATGATGAACATGTTGTGTATCGTAAGTGGATAGATGATGCAAATGTTGCTCAATGCATCATGCTAACTTCCATGAACATTGAGCTACAGAAGCAACATGAGCGTATGGATGCTCACACTATCCTCATGCATCTACAAGAGTTGTATGATGTGGCGGGGAGGACAGCTCGATATGAGATATCGAAGGAGCTGTTCGGTTGTAGGATGTCTGAGGGATCATCTGTGAATGACCATGTACTTAAGATGATCAATTTGATTGAACGTCTTGGACAACTTGGTTTTGCCATGAATGGGGAGCTGAGCCAAGACTTGGTCTTGCAATCGCTTCTGAGTTCGTTCTCGCAGTTTGTTGTAAACTTTCACATGAATAAGTTGGATGTCAGCCTGCCTGAACTCCTCAACATGTTGAAGACTGCGGAATCGAATTTTTCCCCTAAGAAGAGTTCTGTTCTTCTAATTGGTGAAGGTTCCAATCCTAAAAAAAGGAAGAGGAACTCTTCCAAGAAGAAGAAAGTAGGTGAAGAAAAGCCGGTTCCACCAAAAGCTGAAGACCCCAAGAGCAAAGTTGTTTGCTTTCACTGTAACAAGGTGGGGCACTGGAAGAGGAACTGAAAGGTTTACCTTGCAGAATTGAAGAAGAAGAAGGGTAGTGAGACTGACGCTTCTGATTCAGGTATGTTCATGATAGAAGTGAATATGTCATTAAGCCAAATTTCTACTTGGGTATTAGATACCGCCTATGGTTCTGACATCTGCAATTCATTGCAGGGACTAAGGAGAAGTAGGACTCTTAAAGAAGAGGAGGTGATTCTACTGATGGGAAATGGAGAGAGAGTTGATGCTGAAGATGTAGGATTATTTCATTTTCTTATGCCTACGGGCAAGACTATTATTTTAAATAATTGTTATTTTGTTCCCTCGATTGTGAAGAATATTATTCCATGTTAGACTTGGCTGGATTTTCATTTATTATTGAGAATAATGAATGTTCTATTCTTAGAGATAATATTCTTTATGGATGTGGTACTTTAAATAATGGTCTGTATAAATGTGACATGATTTACTTCAGATTGAACAAACTAATAAAAGAAAAGGGATGATGAAAATCTCACTTTATAGTGGCACCGCAGTCTCCATTTAGTAGACATGGAGAGAGGACTGCAAATTTGCTAGGAATGGTACACACAGATGTATGTGGACCAATGTCTAAGCAAGCCATGGGTGGATTTTCATACTTCATTACTTTCATAGATGATAGATCTAGATTCGGATATGTGTTTGATGAAACACAAGTCTGAAGCCTTTGAAAAGTTCAAAGAGTATAAGTATGAAGTGGAGAAACAAACAAACATAGTATTATAACTCTTCGATCAGATCGAGGTGGTGAATACTTTAATGGAGTGTTTCTAGATTTTCTCAAAGTAAATGGTATAGTCTCCCAGTGGACTCCTCCAGATTGGTATCTGAAAGGAGAAATCGAACTCTGTTAGACATGGTTCGATCCATGATGAACTATGCGAATCTTCCAGTATTCCTATGGGGTTACGCATTGGAAACCTCAGCATATTTACTGAATAAGGTGTCTTCCAAAATCTGTTCCTCAAACTTCGTATGAGATATGGAAAGAAAGGAAACCGAGTCTTAAACACGTTAAGATTTGGGGATGTCCAGCTTATGTCAAATAAGTTGACCCAGATAAGCTGAAATATCAATCCGTAAAATGTAATTTTGTGGGATATACTAAAGAGACTTTAGGGTATTATTTTTACACCGATCATCGGGTGTTTGTCTCCAAACATGCTACCTTCTTGGAAAAGGAGTTTATCCTTGAAGGAAACAGTGGGAGCAAAATTGAACTTGATGAAGTTCAAGAAGCACAAACTACTACGGATCAAGTGGAAACACCTGTTTTGACTGAACAACCTTTTGTGGAACAGCCCATTCGTAGGTCAGGGAGAGTGTCTCGCCAACCTGAGAGGTAATATGGCCTTGTCATTGAGAATGACAATGAGTTGTCGATCATTGATGATGACGACCCTGTGACCTATAATGAGGCTATGAGTAGTGTTGACTTAAAGAAATGACATAGTGCCATGAAATCCGGAATGAAATCTATGTATACGGGATACAAAAGAATGATTAGAGCAGATGGTCAGGTGGAGACCTATAAGGCCAGGCTTTTGGGAAAAGAATTCAAAAAAAGGCAATGGATTGACTTTGATGAAACCTTTTACCTATAGCCCTGTTAAAATCAGTTCGGATTTTGCTTGCGATTGCTGCTTACTACGACTATGAGATCTGGCAATTAGCCAGATGGTTTTCTTTCCAAGAGAAATGAAAACCTAGTGTGTAAGCTGCTGCGAACCATATGTGGTTTAAAGCAAGCTTCTCATAGATGGAACATCCATTTTGATGAGACAATCAAAGAGTTTGATTTTATCAAAAACGTAGATGAACCATGTGTCTACAAAAGGGTTAGTGGGAGCGCGGTAACATTTCTTATATTGTATTGAAATAGAGTTGACACACATAACAACATAGCAGACCCACTCACAAAGCTACTTTATGAAAGTCACTTTGATCGTCATAAATAGGGCTGTGCATTCGGTTATAACCGAACCGAACCGAAATTTTTTCGGTTAACCGAAACCGAAATAGTGCAAAAATCTCTACCGAAAACCGAACCGAAATATATTCGGTTTAAACCGAAACCGAAGTTAAAAAATCGGTTATTACCGAAAACCGAAGAATAAAACCGAATTCTGAGAAAAAATAACAATGTTACAAAAAACATTCATAAAATTCCAGGACCTTCAAACTACAAAGCTTGGTTGATCTCCAATGCTCGGCTGCAGACCATTATTATAATATGTAATCCACAAGTTCACAACAAAAAGTTCACAAATCGATTGAATAAAATCCAATCAAGTAGAGTTGATTTACCTAAAATTGGGGCTTCTTCTTGCTTCTATTAATCAAACCGACTGTGGAGTAAATTAACTGTGAAAGTGGAAATTGATAAAGATTGGAAGTTTGGTGAAATGAAAGGCAGAGACACTAGATGTATGAGATACATGTGTGAGAGACAAGAGTCAGGCCTTATCTGTAGTCTGTTACTATTAACAACTATGTATAACTTATAATAATAATAATAATAATAATAATAATAATAATAATATTTTACCAACTGTTTTAGTAATTCGGTTATTTTTTCGGTTTTTCGGTTAACCGCGGTTAAAAACCGAAATACCGAAAAACCGAAATTCAGAAATATCACTACCGAAAACCGAACCGAAATATACATCTTGGTTAACCGAACCGAAAAAAATTTGGTTATTCGGTTCGATTATCGGTTAACCGAACCGAATGCACACCCCTAGTCATAAAGACTAGATGAGTATTAGATACCAGAGTGATTGGCTTTAGTACAAGTGGGAGATTGAAAGGAATATATCCTAAGTCCAATCATGTATTAGGATTTAGGAATAACTTTTATGTAATCTGTTTTGATTTCATTGATATTAATAAAAGACTTGTTTTGTTTTTATTACGGGCTCTATCTATTTAAGTGTTTAAATAAGATATACCATAGTTTAGAGTAAAGCTTTTATGGATTATGATGAGATCATAATAGTGAGACCTAAAAGATGATAACTCTAAACTTAAATAGTTCCTGGTCATAGGAATACTAACTGATAATTAATAATCCGCAAAGATCGGTACATACTATGCTTGCTTCATTATTAAGGATGTCCGTTCTCATAGACATTTGTGTGGTGACACTATAGCTAGTATGTAGGTGCTTATTATAGAATAAGTTCACTGAACATGACTCGCACAGCTGAACAACTGATGGAGTTCACTCACGTGTCAGCAGTTGTTCACATAGTGTCTCGTGACTCGATCTGCCTTAACAAGATGCCTACGTACCTTGTTGATTGCAAAGGATCAAGTCAAAAACGTAGTTCTGATCTGTGGGGTGAGGCCCCTTATATATATATTGAAAGTCCTTGAATTGGACTAGAGTTAGGAGACTTGGTGGGCAAGTCTCTGAATTAGAATGGACTTTGGAGTCCTAAGAGGTAGAAAACTGATTCTTTATCCCCTGAGGTTCCTTGGAGGCCAATCTTCAAGGAATTATATTCCTAACTAGACTTCATTTATCAGCTGATTTATCCCTTATTAATTACTTACGAAATTAATTAATATTCAGGGTTTTGGACCCTTTTTAATGGGCCTAACTTTCAGCTCAATTCTGACATAATTAATGCGATATTAATTACGCAATCAGGGTTTATTTTATTCCCTATCATACACATACTTAACAAGAGTTAACGGTAGCCACATTTTTGAATTGCGGTATGAAAAGTTGGCCACTATAATGGGAATCTGAAAATTTGACCATTCTTTTTTAAAAAATGGTGTAAAATACGGTTACCATTATGTAATTTACTCATTATGATTGATCGAGATAATTTACAGACGTTAATAGGTGAGTTCTGTTATATTTTATATTAAACAATATTTTATATTATACTCATAGACGAGAATCGTTATATTTAATATTACACAATTATTTATGCTTTGCTCCTTTTGTTAAACTATTGTATTAAAGATCGAATCCACTAATAATTTATCAATATTAAACATTTGAAAATTGGTGTAAACGGTCACCACTATATAATTTACTTATTATTTGATGATTGATCGAGATAATATATACATTAGTTTAGTGTATATAGTTTAGACGTTAATCGGCGAGCTCCGTTATATTTTAGATTAAACAATGTTTTATATTTTATTCCTTAACGAGAGTCGTTATATTTAATATTACACAATTATTTATGCTTTGCTCATTTGTTAAACTATTTTATTAAAGATTGATCTTCTAATAATTTACCGGTATTAAACATTTTCTTATATTTTAAGCGATACATGTTTAAAATACATTTTATTCCTCTTCATTTGAATGAGAGAAAGTCCGCGTGAATCATAACCTCCTCAAACCCGCAAAAAACAGGATATATCCGATACGTTTGGTTTGATTTGATTTTTTGTTTTTAATCAAACAACTATTATTATTGCTAATAATTTGTATTTTAAACCATGCACAATTGTATTTGGAAAATTATGATATGAAAGAAATAGTAGTAATATATTTAAAGAAATTTGTGCATAACACGGATCATAAGCTAATAAAAATAATAATTATATCAGTAAAGAGTCGATGATACTGTGTAGCAAGTGCAGTGAATCTTTTAAAATCACAAAATTTCAAATAAAACTAACCAAAACAAATGTATGCAAGAAAAGAATATTAACATACTTTGCTTTATTGATGTCAAACAAAAACATGCATTGCTTTATAAATTTTATTGTTAGCAGAGTTCTTAATAATTGAAATGATAATCAATGCAACGATTTATGATTTGCCTTTCTTTGCTCCTGAAAAGTAAAGCCCATTGGAGATGAGAGTCAGGCCGCGATTATATTATAGGCCTTCTAAATATCCGGCCCAGGTAGCGTCTGAAAATTGAAAACTTTCTTTAGCACTGTTTTACCCAGCAACTATATTGAAAATTATTATTTTTTTATCAATGTTTTATTATAAAATATAGTATAATTTTATTTAAATTTTTGTAACTTATATGTTATTTTGGGGATGGTGTTCGATAATCCCGAATCAATCCGGGGTTGTTAAATATATGATCCTATTGGGCCTTCATCTAAAATCTTAAGGTGTTAGGTGTTAGATGAAGGCCCAATAGGATCATATATTTAACAGGGGTCCCTTCCTTGTTGAACCCGGACTCGAACTCCGTTTGGACTGAAATGACGGCGGCGTACGGTGTAGCTGTAGGGTGTGAACCTACAAAACAGAACCGGAGGGGGTGGTGTCCCCGCGGCACCTCCGGCGTAAGAATGAGAAAGGGTTTTGAAGGAGAAAGGGGTAAAACGGGAATTATACAAGTATATTGTGGTGTGTGTAAATATGTGTGTACATGAGAGATGAAATAACCCCTTAATACCCCTTTTGTTTAGCCTTTTATAGGCTTCCCATTAGGGTTTAGGGGACTGTACCTTTTTATCTGGACCGTAGATGTGTTTTTTGGACTGTAGGACGTGTAAACGTCCAAAATGAGCTGGTGTACTATTGAATCCGGACCGTATGAACATTCTGGATCCGGGCTACTTGGATGGTGGTGATACTTCTACGTATCCTGGGGTCTGCCAGGGTTATTGCTGAATGGTTCCTGGGCCCTTCTTATTGGACCTTGGACTCTTACCGCCGGGCCTGTGATATTATAGACTATCAGTGTTAGAAAATCTTGGTGTTGGATCATGAATGGATTTTAGTGTTCTAATCACCTGACGTTTAGTTCGGTAAGAATAATTTGATACCCATTTTTCAGACCCCCAAACTATGAATTTTTTTATATCCGGAGGAGGTGGGTATGGAGAAGAACTATGAAAATTAATTTTAGTTATATTATTTTAATTTCTATTTATGCAAATAAATGTAATTATTTTTTTTTTGACGAAGAATAAATGTAATTATTTAATACATAAATAAATTCATGAACCAAAAATACATTAAAATAGTAATAAAATTAATACATTAATTTATATATATATTATTGGCCTAAAATATTTTAAATTAAAATTAAGCAAACAAACATGTGATATCATATATAATAATTAATCATCATGCCACCCTAATCTTATTCTTAATTTTAAGGTGATATCACTATATCATATGTTGAACCAACGACCAACTAATATATTGAATGTAATATGCTTGTTTAGCATCTATGTGCTCCATATATTCTCTCAGAAAAAGTTATACTCCTTGTATTTCATTTTAGTTAACTCACGTATTTGAGTTCTAAAAAGTTAAAGTTTTAATTTTATATTAAATAAAAGTTTAGATTCTAAAATGTCTGACATAAATTTCATTACTTGCTTTCACTCTAGGGAGAGCGCCTCATGTAAGGAAGAAAAATGATTGCATACAATTATTTTTGTCATAATGTAGGATGAAAAGTTAAATATAGTTAAAATAAGACATAAGAACGGCTTAAATTGAAATTGTGTGTGCTGAATATATATTTTTGATTAATAGAATTCAAAATCGCAATGACGGTTCGAATTTAATTTCCATTTAAATATCGTGCTTCTGTTATAATCGGTTCGATTTTGACCAAAATCTGATAAAATAAAAACTAGAAAATGAATATACAATTAAATCTTGAAAAGCCACCCCTTACAAAAAAAAAACCTTGAAAAACAACCTGCCAAATTCTTAACAGTTGATGCTACATGGACAACATGCAAAATTCTCATACAAGGCAAAAGCATGCTATTACTGCGCAAGCTAAATGTGTTTTATAATTTCTCCATTCAAACAGGTATTCAGTATAAACATTTATATGTTTGAACACTAGAGCAGCTCATCAAATGGTTGAGACTCGAGAATAATATATACACTAGATACCATATAAAGTAGATACTAGAAGTCTTCGGCCCGGTTAAAAGCCCGGTATTTGACCCGCCCCGATTAAAATCTTGAAAAAATCGGATTAAAATCTGATTATTCTAATATATATTTTTATATATTTGTGAATATATTTATTATAAATATAAATAATACTTTAAACACATATAAATAAATTTACTTATTTGTGACTAAAAATATTACTTATATGCTTTATTGCCGGATTATTGAAAGAAAAAATAGGAAGAACATTATATATATGTTTGGATAATATTTAATATTGATAAAACGTATTACCTCCGTCCCTCTCATTTTTTTACAGTTTTTTTCACATGTTTGACACGCATTTTAAGGCAACTATAAAATATATTTCTGTAATTTTTTTTTTTGTATTAAAATTTGAACATCATATTTTTATTTAGAAGAAAAAAAAATAAAAAAAAAATTATGCAACTACATTTAACAAGAGCATTAAAGTGCGTGCCGATCCGCCGTCCCCCAATGTAAAGAATTAAGGGGGACGGAGGGAGTATTATTCTATAAACATGTTTATTTTTTTCCGAACTTAAATGTTTTTAATGAAGTAATGTTTTCATAAAATATTTCATACAAAACAATACATTTTTACAATGATCTAGTTGCTAACATATATAATCTTCAGAACCTCTAATAAAACTCGAGTCAATTTAAATTACAAAAAAGTCTGGCCCGATCCGATCCGGCCCGAATAAAAGTCATGTGAGGCCCGCATCGAGTGTCTAAATTGGTTCAGACATTTTCAGAAAGCCCGACCCGACCAAATTCAAAACTCGAAAATCCTGACCCGATCAAAATCCAGGCTTTTTAAAACCCGATCAAAACCCAGTCCCGAGGGGTATTACATATCGGCATTCGGCTCGTAAAATCCAGGTAAATAGAGAACTGTTTCTGTAATACTAGGTCAGTGTAGGCCCAAATCAAATTTGCCCAACTTATTAAGTATTAAATAATCAAATTTTTTTAAAATTTATATATATATATATATATAATGTATTTATTGAATTGTTTAAATATTCAGTTTAATTTTAACCGGGCACATGAAATCGGTTTAATTTTTAATTTTTCAATTCGAATAATATTTCAATTTTTGGGCTCGGCTCTAGCACCCATGACTAGTGGTGGCCAAATGAGTGTGCCGGACGAGCCGTGCCGGGTTTTCAACGGGCCGAGTTGGCTAACTTATGACTCGTGAACGACACATCTAACTTTACGGACTGTGCCGGGTTCGTGCCGTATCACAGAAGTTGAGCTCGCGTGCAGCTCGCGGTTTACACGAGCGGGACGGGTCAGGTTACTGTCACACAAAAGTACATAAATAATAGGCTATAATCGGGCGTGCTGGCGGGTTGACGGGGCGAGACGGGTTTATACAGGTTGAGGCGTGTTAAGTTTTTTATTATTTAAAGAATACATTGTTGTATGCCATGCCATGTTCTGTTATGTTGATTATTTTATTTATAATAATAATCAAACTAACAATTGTACTTGGCTCCCGGACATTTTTGGCACATTTGAACTCAAAGTTCATTTTTTTAGCACAGTTATTCAGATTGTTCCAAAAGTGGCACAAAACGCCACTTCCTCCGGGGTTCAACCCCAGAGGCCAAGAAGAAGTGACGTTCTGGGGTAAATTACTTCTTTTTTTTGTTTTTTTTTCTTTCCTCCCGGATTGAATGGCAGTTGTGTTAATTGTGGTTAAGTGTTTGTAAGTGGGAGACCTAGTTTTGAGTCTTCATATTAAATTGGGAAAAAATTATTTTGGTGTATTTTTTTTTTGTTGGGTAGTCATGCAAGCCTATTTATAGTAAGTAATTTTTGTTTTTTTTAAAAAAAGTGTATGTATGACTTTTTGTGCCCTCAAAAAGGGTAGTCGGCAACGAAAATATTCAATGAAGACCTAGTTTTGAGTCCTAATATTAAATTGGAAAAAAATTATTTTGGTGTATTTTTTTTTATTGGGGAGTCATGCAAGCCTATTTATAGTATGTAATATTTGTATTTTTAAAAAAAGTGTACATATGACCTTTTGTGACTTCAAAAAAGAGTACCTTGGGAGTTGACAAAGAAATGTTTTTATGAAAGGGTAGTTTGTATTTTTTTTTTGCTGTAATAGAAGACAATAACATCTTTTAGTAAAAATAACAAGATGAAATCGACTTGTCAACTTTTAGAAGTCCGAATCTTCAGACAAATATGAAAAGTTAAAAGAAGTACTGTGTTTACGTAAAGGAAATGCAGATTTCATAAATTCACGGGAGTAGGCACATGCAAATTTATGAAATGATTTGACAAGTCAACTTTTGTTTTGAACTGAATGACACAGGTGAATAATTTCATTTTAAAATTTATAGGGTGGATAATATCAATTATTTCCATATTCGTAACTGCACAACCTAATATTACATTTTGACCATGTAATATGGCTATAAATAGCTGCAAAACTATAAGCCATCAACTAAAGTTCCCCCTTTGTAGTATATTAGTTTCTAAATTTTGAGGTTGCTACAGTCAGGTCATGGACAAGGGCAAGGGACACGCTGGTTCTGATATTCATGATTACGGGGAAGTTAATTGGTATAAATGGACCGAATCTCAAGCACGAGATGAAGCTCAACAAGCAGAAATTAGGCAGGTCAAACAATTTGTGAGAAGAATGCGACTTATACGGGCCGCACAAGGACATGCTGTACGTGATAATGAACAGTTCGTTGGCTATGGGGAAATGCACTTGAAGTTTATGAAATCATCGATCGAGTATGAAAAAAATATTAATAAGAATTTCAACTCTGGTCACATTTCAAAAGAGGAACATGAGTATGAATTAAAAGAAATATCTCGACATTACCACTTCATGGAGGACGAACTTGAGATGAGGAAAAAGGAGTACGAGGATGCATACGCAAAGCGTAGGGCTGAAAGGATACGTGAAGAGCACAAGGAGTGGGATAAAAAATATGGGAAATATATCGTCAAACTTAGGGAATTTTCTCAAGGACACGATGATGCTGGTATGACTACAACTATATGTCATGGAAATCAGGGGCCCCACGCATTGTCATCGCGTGATACTCGGTCGAGTACGTACGTCTCGACCCACAGATATGGGGAGGGAGGTCATATGCATACATCCCCTCACACACAAGAGGATGAGGACGTTGATGATGAGTTTGATGAGTACGTAGTAAATCTGGCGGATGACCAAAAAAATTGAGAGATTCATTCATTTTCCAATTTTCAGCTGTAATGTATTTCTCTTATTATATGTTTACATAATCAATGTTCCCTTGCAATGTAATTTGTTCCCAAGATGAATAGAAAATGCACTCGTTATTGCAATTTTTTTTTACTACTTTACAGAAACATTTGTACTAATTGTGATAATATTCCCAAAGTTGATGACTTTTTTAGAAGTGGTTGTAAATTTTTTTTTGGAAAAAGTTTGTTCCACGTATTAGTATTTTTGGAAAAGTAAGTAGCACGTGAATCTTACAGGCATGAATTATTACTTGTTGGTAAATTTATGAGTTTTGCCTACTCAGAAATGGAAGTATAAAATGATGATAAGGAAAATAACAAGGAAATGAGTTAGGTATCCCGTGAATACACAGTAGAAAGCACATGCAATAGTTTGACTGAAGTTTTCACTTGTTAGAGATAAAAGTTAAAGAAGTTACTTTTACGAATGTCAGTCTGCAACTGCAAAGTTGGAAGGGTCCTCCACAGATAGGTAGCCACATGCAGACTGCAAGATAGTGAGTAGTCTTGTCAAATGCAGTAGAAGTTGTAAAAGTTGTATGATGTGACAAATGAATGTTAACTGTTTCGAAATAGTATGAGACGTAATTAGCACGTTAATGTTACAGGCATGTCTAGTTAATTTGTGTGGCCATGCGTCCTTGTTTATTATGTAAATATGATGTTGTTCGGAAGTTAATGTTGTATTCTAATAGAAGAGCAATGAGTTATACTCCTGGTGATATTATTCGAGCTACTGGTCAGAAATGGTTTTGTGATGACGATTTTAGATATTCAATGGATCCAAATTTACGTTACTCAAGAGGTTCAGTAATCACGATGCATAGGGAGTGGGAATGGCGTGTAGGGTGTTTGCAAATATGTGTAGCCCAATGTCAAGAACATAGAGTGCGAGTAACTAAACAACGCGCCATACACATGCAGCGGGACACCGCTCAACAACTGGAACTAGCTTTATTTCGTGCAAGAGAGGAAGAGAATCGAATGAGAATGCGTTTAAACCGGATGGATCTAAAAAGAAAATGTAGAAAGTTTGCTGAAGATGGTGACCATCACAACGCAAGAATGTATCATCATTTCGCTACGAGTCCCGGCTATATTTCTGATTTCTACTTGTCCGATGATGAGTAATATTTCTGAATATTGTATTTTGATAGTGTACTTTATTATTTTGAGCTTTTGAAATTATTATTTTATATTTGTGAATGATTTGACTACTCAGATAGTGTGTGAGTGTTTATGATAAATTTAGTGTGAAGTACTGTACAAATGTAATGTGACGTAGTTTTTTAGCATGCCCTATAAATGTCTTGGGCATTTCAATTGGAAAGCATAAAATGGATAAGGGTAAAAAAAGATCATCGTCAAGCACATCGAAGTCCATTTGGCGTCAGCTTAGTATCGCGGAATATATCGGTCGCAGAAAGAAAATGAAAGAAGATGAGAGTGGCAGAAAGAAGAAGAAGTGCGTGAATCAAAACATTTTGGGCGAGATAAAAGCTGATAAAGAAAAGTTCCGAAAGGCTTACAATGATCGGTCCCTGCCGGAGGACGAACGCATCCGTCAGATCGATGAAGTGTATAAAAAATATGACAAAATGGAAATCAACCTGATTGAAAGAGAAGATAGTGAAATTGCATGGTATGTTGAAGGTCATCAGGCCTGGCGTGACGTTGGAGAAGATGCGGATGAAGAAGAGGGTGAAGTTGTGGAGAGTGCAGGAACTGATGAGGATCAATATGTTGTAAACCTTGCAGATTTTTAAGTTCTTTCTGATGTTTGTTGTATAATTTTAGTAACAATTTGAACGCCTAATTGAAATGTTTGTTTTGAATGGGATAAACCTAATAGGAGTTCCACATTTTGAAGCTCGAATGGACAACACAATAACCAACTTTTGCATGTAATGTTCGAAATAGCAAGATAGAAAACTTAGATTATACAAATGACAATAATGGTACAACATTTGAAATGAAGCTATGAAAATGCAATGAAGCTAAGAAACGAGCAAGTAGAAGTTCGTGTTATTAAGTGTGGAGGCCCTGGGCATTTCTTGCTACGCTTGGTGTGACCTTCTTGGTTGCATACACTACATTTCTTTCCTGATCACGGACCATCAATCTCCGTTCGGATCCGCACCGATTGCCCTTATCTCCACGTTTCTGCTTAAGTTTCTTTAATGATGCATCCGCTACTAACATTCCATATCCCTGCCAAAGTGGGGGTAATTCGTAGTTTCAATATTCGGTTGGTTGCAAGGGATAAATAATTGGCCGGTATAAGTTCTCCATTGTTTGGTTTTTATGGCAATTTTCAATGAAATGATCCCCAACTCAGTCCATGTCTTATACAAGCAGCCATTGTGTGAGAGCATATCATGTGATGCGTCGCCCATTTTCCACACGTGCACGTACGGTCGTTGAGATTGACGACCTGGGTCTTACCTCCCTTTACCCTTCCTTTAGCAGTTGTGTATTGACGTGTAACTATTTTCAAGATACCACGTGCACGGTAAAAAGTAATAACCGTATGTCCAGTTGTCTCTCTTTGAATTTTTGCTAACATGGCGGCTGAACGCGCACATAACTGTTGACCCTGTTGCACACCGTCATATACTTTATTTCTATGTGTCTCAATAATCGTGACCGCCTTGTAAAAGAGGTACTCCGTCATCGCTGTTACTGGAAGGAAACGAGTCATTCTTATGTTTTCGTTGAAACTCTCAAGCATGTTGGTGGTCGTTTGACCATAGCGAACACCATTATCGTGGGAAAGTGTCCACCTCTCAACGGGTATTCTTGCAAGATAGTCAAGGGCAGGGGGAAATTTCACCAATCCTTGCCATGTATGCATCATGCTTGGATACTTATGTGGTTGTGCCAGCTTTCCCCATCAATTTCTTTAGTTCACCGCCAGGGTGATGATGGAAGAAGTTGCTTCGGACATATAGTAGATAGAACCTATGGATGCCTAATGGCTCAGCAAATCCGTTTGAGGGTCGCTTACCGCAGAAAGAATATTGGCTACTCGATCAGAGATGATGCACACGGCGGTCTTTTGGCGACATACATGTCTCCGAATACGTTGCAGAAACCAAGACCAGTTCTCGTACGTCTCCTCATCAACCAAACCATAGCAAAGGGGAAAAGGGTGGTTGTTCGAATCTACACCCATGTCAACAAGCAGTTTACCCCTATATCTCCCCTTTAAGAAAGTACCGTCTATTGAAATCACAGGACGTGCATGTTGTCACCCGTCCATCATTGCCTTCAAACACCAAAAGATTCGCTTGTAAACGGATGTGCCCCGTTCCTGAGCATGAGGCACGACATCAATCTCAGCAATGGTTCCAGGATTTGTCTTCTTGATGGCTGCAAGAAACATGGGAAGAGCTTGATATGTTGTAGCCCAACTTCCATAGACTTCCTCAATGGCTATTTGTTTGCATCGCCACGCTTTTTTGTACCCCACTATATGGTTGTGCTCATTGTTGATAAGCTAGATAATGGTTTTAATGGGGATTTCTGGTATATCTATCACCTGTTTCACATGTCATTGAGCAGTGTCAAAATATTTTCACAAAATTTGTAGGGAAGTTAAATAGTTATGTATGTTAAATTACTTACAAGTGGTTTGACAAGCTGCGAAATCATCCTTGCAGATAGCTTCTTGTGATCTTGCAACGGCTGATCAACCAAGCATCTGTGTTCCTCTCTATTGACATTTATCCTCCAGTAACCAGAATTATGCATGAAAGCAGCTCACATCCTCCAGTTACAGCCCTCAGCCCGACACTAAACAATGAGTTGTTCTTTGTTACTCTTTATCATTTTATATGTACGATCTGTGGTAATATGAGCACGCTTGACTGCCAACAACAGGGTTGCTTTGTCACGGTAACACTTTCATTCACTCAGTTCCCCCTGATCAAGGTCTTCATCAAAATACATATCGTTAGGGCTATCTATTATTGGGGGAATATATATCTCTATGCGGAACCATGGAGCCCTTGAAACATGATGTTCTTCCCCAGCTATTGGAAACATTCTAGAAATTTCTGCATTCCTCTGTACATGCCCCCCTTCATCGCTGCTTGATGAATCTTCTTCCCCATCATCATCATGAAGGTGAAAATCATCCTCACTGGATGAATTATCTACAGCTTCATCTGCGACGAGGGCTAACCGCTTACCCGAACCTCTTCCCACCATCTCTACATTACCCCCCACCTTCTTGCTCATTTTCATAACTACTCCCCCCTTCATACCCTCCACCAAATAGACTACTCTCCCCTCCTAACCCTCCACCATATTCACTACCCCCCCTCCATACCCTCCACCATATTGACTACTCCCCCCTCCGTACCCTCCACCATATTCACTACCCCCCTCCATACCCTCCACCATATTGACTACCCCCCTTTATACCCTCCACCATATTGACTACCCCCCCTCCATACCCTCCACCATATTGACTACCCCCTCCATACCCTCCACCATATTGACTACTCTCCCCTCCGTACCCTTCACCATATTGACCACTTTCCCTTCCATACCCTCCGCCGTATTGACTACTTTCGCCTCCATACCCTCCACCATATTGACTACTTTCCCTTCCATACCTTCCACCATGTTGACTACTGCTTCCTACGTACCCTCAACCTTTTTCCGTTGTTTCTCCTCTCTACCATCCACCTTCAAAATGTAAATCTGACCATCCTGGGTTGACATTACTCCCGTATGTTAATTGTGTCGGTTGTGACCCTAAATTCGGTTTGAAAGAGTACAGGTCATCAATAACAACTTCCTCTGTTTCGATGAACAAAGAAACATCTCCTTGGACGTTCAGCAACATGGCAGGGACATTTAACATATGGGTAACATCATCATCACTTAATATTTCCATTTGATAAAAACCTTCAACTAAGTTGTATTGACCAAGGTAAGGATACTTCAAACTCAATTTCAGATTCCATTGAGAAGAACTAATATTCATTAAATTGTATACAAGACGTTTAAGCTTATCAAAAGAGGTACCAAACCGAATAAACATCATTTTCTTGGGATCGATATAGTAGTTGATATTACTACCCTCTCGAATTACTACTCCACCCCAAAAAAAATTGACATTCACGTGGCCTTCCATTTCCCTGAGTTAAAGAAAATATTTAATAAATGAGCAACATAATTACATACATATATATACATATATACACATAATTAAAATGAGGACATACCTTTCGTATTGGTTGAAGAGAACTATGTGCTGAACATATTTGGTGCCTCAAGACATGTATAAATAGTGGAACGAGTATTATTGTGATTTATTGATTGTGTCAATAATTTCTGCATAAAGATATCTGATCCCATCCGTTTCAGATTTCAGATAAGATAATTCTGTAAGGGAAATCTACTTTTTTCCAGATTTTGTGGATAGGAAGCAGAAGATAACGTTATCCAAATTTTCAACACAAAGTAAAAAATATTTATGAAACGATATAAATACAAGATTTAAATAAAATACATAGTTTAAATAATTTATTAATAATAAAATTAACATGAAATTTGTTACTAAGTAAAATATTTCAGTAAGTAATATTATATAACATTTTAATATAGTAATAATATGAATACAAAATAATATTCTATTAATATAAAATAGGTAATATTAAGCGTTTGTATAATTTAAAAACTATAAATTACCAATTATTTATACTCTTACTATTACATAGTTTGTTTAATTTATAATATAATAATTATTTATAACAATAATTGAAAACTCATAAAAAGTACATTTAAAGCTATGCATATATTCTTGATAAAATAAACTATGCATATATTATTACAGAATACAAATAATATTATATACATTTTTGAGTATAGGAATAATATAATTACAGAATAATATTATAAAAATTGATAAAATCAGTAATAATAGATATATAAATATATGAGTATAAAATAATATTATGTACTAATAATTATTAGTCAAGTATTATTTATAAGGAGATAAATAAAGAAGAAAGAAAGAGAGAGATGATAAGAAAGAAAGAGAGACCAGCCGCCGGAAGAAAGGAGATCGTCCTATTATTCATATATCCTTATTATTCATATGTCATAGAATTTGTGTTTCAAGTCAAGTATTCATTATCAGCAAATTAGTTCATATCAAATATAAGGCCTCGTCAACAAAAATTATTCCCTATGATACACTATTACATAAACCTAAAACATTACAAATAAAAATTTAAAATTAAAGTAAAATTTACATAATACAAATAAGTTTACATCACTAGTCAACAGAAAAAAAATTACACCAAAATATTTTTTTTCCAATTTAATATTAGGACTCAAAACTAGGTCTTCATTGAATATTTTCGTTGCGGACTACCCTTTTTGAGGGCACAAAAAGTCATACATACACTTTTTTTTAAAAAAAATCAAAAATTACTTACTATAAATAGGCTTGCATGACTACCCAACAAAAAAAAAATTACACCAAAATAATTTATTTGTGAGAAGAATGCGAGTTATACGGGCCGCACAAGGACATGCTGTACGTGATAATGAACAGTTCGTTGGCTATGGGGAAATGCACTTGAAGTTTATGAAATCATCGATCGAGTATGAAAAAAATATTAATAAGAATTTCAACTCTGGTCACATTTCAAAGGAGGAACATGAGTATGAATTAAATGAAATATCTCGACATTACCACTTTATGGAGGACGAGCTTGAGATGAGGAAAAAGGAGTACGAGGATGCATACGCAAAGCGTAGGGCTGAAAGGATACGTGAAGAACACAAGGAGTGGGATAAAAAATATGGGAAATATATCGTCAAACTTAGGAAATTTTCTCAAGGACACGATGATGCTGGTATGACTACAACTATATGTCATGGAAATCAGGGGCCCCACGCATTGTCATCGCGTGATACTCGGTCGAGTACGTACGTCTCGACCCACAGATATGGGGAGGGAGGTCATATGCATACATCCCCTCACACACAAGAGGATGAGGACGTTGATGATGAGTTTGATGAGTACGTAGTAAATCTGGCGGATGACCAAAAAAATTGAGAGATTCATTCATTTTCCAATTTTCAGCTGCAATGTATTTCTCTTATTATATGTTTACATAATCAATGTTCCCTTGCAATGTAATTTGTTCCCAAGATGAATAAAAAATGCACTCGTTATTGCAATTTTTTGTTTACTACTTTACAGAAACATTTGTACTAATTGTGATAATATTCCCAAAGTTGATGACTTTTTTAGAAGTGGTTGTAAATTTTTTTTTGGAAAAAGTTTGTTCCACGTATTAGTATTTTTGGAAAAGTAAGTAGCACGTGAATCTTACAGGCATGAATTATTACTTGTTGGTAAATTTATGAGTTTTGCCTACTCAGAATTGGAAGTATAAAATGATGATAAGGAAAATGACAAGGAAATGAGTTAGGTATCCCGTGAATACACAGTAGAAAGCACATGCAATAGTTTGACTGAAGTTTTCACTTGTTAGAGATAAAAGTTAAAGAAGTTACTTTTACGAATGTCAGTCTGCAACTGCAAAGTTGGAAGGGTCCTCCACAGATAGGTAGCCACATGCAGACTGCAAGATAGTGAGTAGTCTTGTCAAATGCAGTTGAAGTTGTAAAAGCTGTATGATGTGACAAATGAATGTTAACTGTTTCGAAATAGTATGAGACGTAATTAGCACGTGAATGTTACAGGCATGTCTAGTTAATTTGTGTGGCCTTGCAACCTTGTTTATTATGTAAATATGATGTTGTTCGGAAGTTAATGTTGTATTCTAATAGAAGAGCAATGAGTTATACTCCTGGTGATATTATTCGAGCTACTGGTCAGAAATGATTTTGTGATGACGATTTTAGATATTCAATGGATCCAAATTTACGTTACTCAAGAGGTTCAGTAATCACGATGCATAGCGAGTGGGAATGGCGTGTAGGGTGTTTGCAAATATGTGTAGCCCAATGTCAAGAACATGGAGTGCGAGTAACTAAACAACGCGCCATACACATGCAGCGGGACACCGCTCAACAACTGGAACTAGCTTTATTTCGTGCAAGAGAGGAAGAGAATCGAATGAGAATGCGTTTAAACCGGATGGATCTAAAAAGAAAATGTAGGAAGTTTGCTGAAGATGGTGACCATCACAACGCAAGAATGTATCATCATTTCGCTACGAGTCCCGACTATATTTCTGATTTCTACTTGTCCGATGATGAGTAATATTTCTGAATATTGTATTTTGATAGTGTACTTTATTATTTTGAGCTTTTGAAATTATTATTTTATATTTGTGAATGATTTGACTACTCAGATAGTGTGTGAGTGTTTATGATAAATTTAGTGTGAAGTACTGTACAAATGTAATGTGACGTAGTTTTTTAGCATGCCCTATAAATGTCTTGGGCATTTCAATTGGAAAGCATAAAATGGATAAGGGTAAAAAAAGATCATCGTCAAGCACATCGAAGTCCATTTGGCGTCAGCTTAGTATCGCGGAATATATCGGTCGCAGAAAGAAAATGAAAGAAGATGAGAGTGGCAGAAAGAAGAAGAAGTGCGTGAATCAAAACATTTTGGGCGAGATAAAAGCTGATAAAGAAAAGTTCCGAAAGGCTTACAATGATCGGTCCCTGCCGGAGGACGAACGCATCCGTCAGATCGATGAAGTGTATAAAAAATATGACAAAATGGAAATCAACCTGATTGAAAGAGAAGATAGTGAAATTGCATGGTATGTTGAAGGTCATCAGGCCTGGCGTGACGTTGGAGAAGATGCGGATGAAGAAGAGGGTGAAGTTGTGGAGAGTGCAGGAACTGATGAGGATCAATATGTTGTAAACCTTGCAGATTTTTAAGTTCTTTCTGATGTTTGTTGTATAATTTTAGTAACAATTTGAACGCCTAATTGAAATGTTTGTTTTGAATGGGATAAACCTAATAGGAGTTCCACATTTTGAAGCTCGAATGGACAACACAATAACCAACTTTTGCATGTAATGTTCGAAATAGCAAGATAGAAAACTTAGATTATACAAATGACAATGATGGTACAACATTTGAAATGAAGCTACGAAAATGCAATGAAGCTAAGAAACGAGCAAGTAGAAGTTCGCGTTATTAAGTGTGGAGGCCCTGGGCATTTCTTGCTACGCTTGGTGTGACCTTCTTGGTTGCATACACTACATTTCTTTCCTGATCACGGACCATCAATCTCCGTTCGGATCCGCACCGATTGCCCTTATCTCCACGTTTCTGCTTAAGTTTCTTTAATGATGCATCCGCTACTAACATTCCATATCCCTGCCAAAGTGGGGGTAATTCGTAGTTTCAATATTCGGTTGGTTGCAAGGGATAAATAATTGGCCGGTATAAGTTCTCCATTGTTTGGTTTTTATGGCAATTTTCAATGAAATGATCCCCAACTCAGTCCATGTCTTATACAACCAGCCATTGTGTGAGAGCACATCATGTGATGCGTCGCCCATTTTCCACACGTGCACGTACGGTCGTTGAGATTGACGACCTGGGTCTTACCTCCCTTTACCCTTCCTTTAGCAGTTGTGTATTGACGTGTAACTATTTTCAAGATACCACGTGCATGGTAAAAAGTAATAACCGTATGTCCAGTTGCCTCTCTTTGAATTTTTGCTAACATGGCGGCTGAACGCGCACATAACTGTTGACCCTGTTGCACACCGTCATATACTTTATTTCTATGTGTCTCAATAATCGTGACCGCCTTGTAAAAGAGGTACTCCGTCATCGCTGTTACTGGAAGGAAACGAGTCATTCTTATGTTTTCGTTGAAACCCTCAAGCATGTTGGTGGTCGTTTGACCATAGCGAACACCATTATCGTGGGAAAGTGTCCACCTCTCAACGGGTATTCTTGCAAGATAGTCAAGGGCAGGGGGAAATTTCACCAATCCTTGCCATGTATGCATCATGCTTGGATACTTATGTGGTTGTGCCAGCTTTCCCCATCAATTTCTTTAGTTCACCGCCAGGGTGATGATGGAAGAAGTTGCTTCGGACATATAGTAGACAGAACCTATGGATGCCTAATGGCTCAGCAAATCCGTTTGAGGGCCGCTTACCGCAGAAAGAATATTGGCTACTCGATCAGAGATGATGCACACGGCGGTCTTTTGGCGACATACATGTCTCCGAATACGTTGCAGAAACCAAGACCAGTTCTCGTACGTCTCCTCATCAACCAAACCATAGCAAAGGGGAAAAGGGTGGTTGTTCGAATTTACACCCATGTCAACAAGCAGTTTACCCCTATATCTCCCCTTCAAGAAAGTACCGTCTATTGAAATCACAGGACGTGCATGTTATCACCCATCCATCATTGCCTTCAAACACCAAAAGATTCGCTTGTAAACGGATGTGCCCCGTTCCTGAGCATGAGGCACGACATCAATCTCAGCAATGGTTCCAGGATTTGTCTTCTTGATGGCTGCAAGAAACATGGGAAGAGCTTGATATGTTGTAGCCCAACTTCCATAGACTTCCTCAATGGCTATTTGTTTGCATCGCCGCGCTTTCTTGTACCCCACTATATGGTTGTGCTCATTGTTGATAAGCTAGATAATGGTTTTAATGGGGATTTCTGGTATATCTATCACCTGTTTCACATGTCATTGAGCAGTGTCAAAATATTTTCACAAAATATTTTAACAAAATTTGTAGGGAAGTTAAATAGTTATGTATGTTAAATTACTTACAAGTGGTTTGACAAGCTGCGAAATCATCCTTGCAGATAGCTTCTTATGATCTTGCAATGGCTGATCAACCAAGCATCTGTGTTCCTCGCTATTGACATTTATCCTCCAGTAACCAGAATTATGCATGAAAGCAGCTCACATCCTCCAGTTACAGCCCTCAGCCCGACACTAAACAATGAGTTGTTCTTTGTTACTCTTTATCATTTTATATGTATGATCTGTGGCAATATGAGCACGCTTGAGTGCCAACAACAGGGTTGCTTTATCACGGTAACACTTTCATTCACTCAGTTCCCCCTGATCAAGGTCTTCATCAAAATACATATCGTTAGGGCTATCTATTATTGGGGGAATATATATCTCTATGCGGAACCATGGAGCCCTTAAAACATGATGCTCTTCCCCAGCTATTGGAAACATTCTAGAAATTTCTGCATTCCTCTGTTCATGCCCCCCTTCATCGCTGCCTGATGAATCTTCTTCCCCATCATCATCATGAAGGTGAAAATCATCCTCACTAGATGAATTATCTACAGCTTCATCTGCGACGAGGGCTAACCGCTTACCCGAACCTCTTCCCACCATCTCTACATTACCCCCCACCTTCTTGCTCATTTTCATAACTACTCCCCCCTTCATACCCTCCACCAAATAGACTACTCTCCCCTCCTAACCCTCCACCATATTCACTACCCCCCTCCATACCCTCCACCATATTGACTACTCCCCCCTCCGTACCCTCCACCATATTGACTACCCCCCTCCATACCCTCCACCATATTGACTACCCCCCTCCATACCCTCCACCATATTGACTACCCCCCCTCCATACCCTCCACCATATTGACTACCCCCTCCATACCCTCCACCATATTGACTACTCTCCCCTCCGTACCCTTCACCATATTGACCACTTTCCCTTCCATACCCTCCGCCGTATTGACTACTTTCGCCTCCATACCCTCCACCATATTGACTACTTTCCCTTCCATACCTTCCACCATGTTGACTACTGCTTCCTACGTACCCTCAACCTTTTTCCGTTGTTTCTCCTCTCTACCATCCACCTTCAAAATGTAAATCTGACCATCCTGGGTTGACATTACTCCCGTATGTTAATTGTGTCGGTTGTGACCCTAAATTCGGTTTGAAAGAGTACAGGTCATCAATAACAACTTCCTCTGTTTTGATGAACAAAGAAACATCTCCTTGGACGTTCAGCAACATGGCAGGGACATTTAACATATGGGTAACATCATCATCACTTAATATTTCCATTTGATAAAAACCTTCAACTAAGTTGTATTGACCAAGGTAAGGATACTTCAAACTCAATTTCAGATTCCATTGAGAAGAACTAATATTCATTAAATTGTATACAAGACGTTTAAGCTTATCAAAAGAGGTACCAAACCGAATAAACATCATTTTCTTGGGATCGATATAGTAGTTGATATTACTACCCTCTCGAATTACTACTCCACCCCAAAAAAAATTGACATTCACGTGGCCTTCCATTTCCCTGAGTTAAAGAAAATATTTAACAAATGAGCAACATAATTACATACATATATATACATATATACACATAATTAAAATGAGGACATACCTTTCGTATTGGTTGAAGAGAACTATGTGCTGAACATATTTGGTGCCTCAAGACATGTATAAATAGTGGAACGAGTATTATTGTGATTCATTGATTGTGTCAATAATTTCTGATATCTGATCCCATCCGTTTCAGATTTCAGATAAGATAATTCTGTAAGGGAAATCTACTTTTTTCCAGATTTTGTGGATAGGAAGCAGAAGATAACGTTATCCAAATTTTCAACACAAAGTAAAAAATATTTATGAAACGATATAAATACAAGATTTAAATAAAATACATAGTTTAAATAATTTATTAATAATAAAATTAAAATGAAATTTGTTACTAAGTAAAATATTTCAGTAAGTAATATTATATAACATTTTAATATAGTAATAATATGAATACAAAATAATATTCTATTAATATAAAATAGGTAATATTAAGCGTTTGTATAATTTAAAAACTATAAATTACCAATTATTTATACTCTTACTATTACATAGTTTGTTTAATTTATAATATAATAATTATTTATAACAATAATTGAAAACTCATAAAAAGTACATTTAAAGCTATGCATATATTCTTGATAAAATAAACTATGCATATATTATTACAGAATACAAATAATATTATATACATTTTTGAGTATAGGAATAATATAATTACAGAATAATATTATAAAAATTGATAAAAATCAGTAATAATAGATATATAAATATATGAGTATAAAATAATATTATGTAATAATAATTATTAGTCAAGTATTATTTATAAGGAGATAAATAAAGAAGAAAGAAAGAGAGAGAGGATAAGAAAGAAAGAGAGACCAGCCGCCGGAAGAAAGGAGATCGTCCTATTATTCATATATCCTTATTATTCATATGTCATAGAATTTGTGTTTCAAGTCAAGTATTCATTATCAGCAAATTAGTTCATATCAAATATAAGGCCTCGTCAACAAAAATTATTCCCCATGATACACTATTACATAAACCTAAAACATTACAAATAAAAATTTAAAATTAAAGTAAAATTTACATAATACAAATAAGTTTACATCACTAGTCAACAGAAAAAAAATTATACCAGAATATTTTTTTTCCAATTTAATATTAGGACTCAAAACTAGGTCTTCATTGAATATTTTCGTTGCCGACTACCCTTTTTGAGGGCACAAAAAGTCATACATACACTTTTTTTAAAAAAAAACAAAAATTACTTACTATAAATAGGCTTGCATGACTACCCAACAAAAAAAAAATTACACCAAAATAATTTTTTCCCAATTTAATATGAAGACTCAAAACTAGGTCTCCCACTTACAAACACTTAACCACAATTAACACAACTGTCATTCAATCCGGGAGGAAAGAAAAAAAACAAAAAAAAAAGTAATTTACCCCAGAACGCCACTTCTTCTGGGCCTCTGGGGTTGAACCCCGGAGGAAGTGGCGTTCTGTGCCACTTTTGATAGCTGTGCTAAAAAAATGAACTTTGAGTTCAAATGTGCCAAAAATGTCCGGGAGCCATTGTACTTTGCTGATTCTTCAAGTCCTGAATAAATGCTTGCCACCTGACACTGGCCACTTGCCAATTGTCTATTATTTTAATTATAATATTATAAAAATTAAGCAGCTCGTTTAGACCATATGTTTGTGCAATTTGCAATTATTTTAGTTATAGTATTATAACAATCAAACTGTAAACAACTAACAGCTGTACCGATAATTGTCTCGATTTTATTTTTCCCCAAAATTATATTAAATATTAATCTGAACTTATAATAATAATATGTATTAAATAAATAAAAGAGGACGGTACCTCTATAAATTTTATTAATTAAAAATATATTTACAAAAAGTTTGAGAGGACTCCTCTCTAAAAAAACGGAATAAACCGCATTTACAATTTTAAACAAACTACGAAACAATTGAAATTTATCCAAAAGAATAAATATTATCAAAAAAAAGGAATAAAATAAAATATGTTATGAAATGTGTAGAGTCTTGACACAAGTGCATTATATTAAGATATATATGTTAATGTTAATGTGCAACATCACATGAATACAAACACAGATCAGGCGGGTTCACGGGGGTTGGCGGGTTGGCAGGTTGGCGTGTCGGTCTGTTCACGCGTCCCGGTTCAGTCTCGTGCCGTGCCGCTTTAACGAGCAGTGTCGTGCCGATTTACGGTTAGAAAATAACGAAAATATATTCGCACCGTTACTGTTCATGTTCAGTGCCGAGTTTGACTCGCCCCGTTATGAGTCGAATTTAAACGGTTAATTAGGCGAGCCAGGGCGAGTTCAGGCGGGTTGAACCACCCGTTTGGCCACTTCTACCCATGACTCAATGGTCGTAAATCGTAATGACATTCTGCATGTAGTCCTACATATTATAATAGTCTTTGTCTATAACAAATCAGAAATAGTAATTTTTAAAAAATAGAAAACAAATACAAAGACCGGCCCAAAATAACATCTCTTATGTTATAATTGAATGTAATTTCTAAGTCAATGGTAAAATAGTAAAGTTAGTCTTAGGAGTAGAAATTTTGATAATGCATTGATTGCTTTTGTTCTTCACCTTGGCTATAAATACATGAACTTGGTGAATGTAAAACTTGCACCAAGCATCCTAATATATGTTATCTATCTCCCTCCGATTATCATCCTTTCCCTCTCATATTTAGTAGCCCCTTCTAATATTATTAAAGCTAGTATATTACAACACGTTATCAGCACGAAGCTCTGCCGAAACTGAGAAGGTATAATTTTAATTTAAGTATACATATATATGAGTAGACGTTGTTACACCCTCCACATATAATTTAAATATATATGACCGGAGTAGACGTGGTTACACCATCTACTAATAATTTAAATATATATGGCCGGAGCACCGCCTATTAAAATTATTTTACGGTACCATTTAATTTTGGGTAATACCGAAGTATAGTGGGAAGCTTAATTTATAAATTGCATACTTATCGGATAATAACTTTTTGCCCCTAACTAACTTATGCAGGATTTCCACTTTAATTTATTATTGGTTGGAGATAACCTGCATACGCAGACGTCCGTATGGCGGGTGAAAATCCATTTGTCATTTTATATATAGATCTGTTTATAATATCAATGATAATAATGATATATACATTGATTATTGCATACTTGTTAACGCGCTCGAATAAGTAGGAGTTTATGTAATATTTACATTGATGAATTAAAATTTAATAATTTTCGTGTTAATTCAGATTTAGTATGACAAATATTCCAAGCTTGTCGTTCGTTGCCTTGGACATTTCTAGCGATAATTATTTATCATGGGTACAAGATATAAAGTTGCATTTGGGTTCAAAGAAATTAGGCGACACAATAAAGGCAGAAAATAAATCCACGACTGAAGAAAACTTTACCTCTATAATTTTTCTCCGACACCACATGCATGAAGATTTAAAATATGAGTACTTAGAACTCAAGCATCCCTTTATTTTATGGGAAAATTTAAAGGATAAGTTCGATCACCAGAAACTAGTTTATATACCTGCAGCTGAAAATGACTGGGCTAATTTAAGACTTCAGGATTTTAAGAGTGTCCGAGCATATAGCTCTGCTTTGTTCAAAATAAGTTCTAGGCTTATTATGTGTGGTGAGAAAGTTATGGAGAAAAGAAAAATTGATAAAACACTATCAACTTTTCACCCCAACAATATCAACTTAGCAGAGATGTACAGGGAGCGCAAATTTACTAAGTTCGGGGATCTTCTATCAACTATCCTCGTTGCTGAACAGAATCATGAATTGGTGATTAAGAATCATCAATTTCGTTCAACAAGGTCTGCCCCATTACCTGAAGTAAATAACATGTCATTCCAGCAGAATGTACGTAGAAAAGGGTATAGAGGTGGACGGGGCCAAGGTCAGGTACATGGACGAGGTCGGAACCACGGGCATTTTCGTCCATATAACAACTCTGGTCACCAGAAGTGGCAATCTGAATCACAGAGTAAAAGAAGGGCACCACGAGGAGGAAAACTGGAAATATTTGCTATAGGTGCGGCATGGATATGCACTGAACACGTAATTATCATGCCCCAAATCATCTTGTTAATCAATACCAATCTTTTCAAAAATCAAAAGAGAAAATGGTAGAAACAAATTTCGTCAAGAATAACATAGATGATTTTCCGAGAATCACAACTGGAGGAATAAGCATTAATGGTCTGAATGAACCTAACGAAACTCCCATATGGGAGGCTGAAGATTAGTTTCATATAATTACTATAGTAGTGTATATTGTGTGTGCTTTATTTTGTTTGAACTATGTAGTGTGCTATGTTCTTATCAAATAAAACAACTCATACGATTCTACAGAACCGAAAATATTTTACCCAAATAACCAAAACTGAAGCTCAAGTCGGAACGATTTCCGGCGTATCTAATATAATCGAAGGTTTTGGAAAAGCTAGTTTCATCCTACCTAATGGTACCCACATACACATTCCAAATACATTATATTCTAGTAAGTTTACTAGAATTCTTCTTAGTTTTAAAGATATCCGACTCAATAATTTTCACATCGAAACTACCTCTGAGGTTAATAAAGAATATCTTCTTATTACTTTCGCTCCTAGCAACAAGAAAATCTTAGAAAAGTTTCACTCACTTTCCTCAGAAATATATATGATAAAAATTAGAACTATTGAGTCACAAAATATCATTGCTTCCAAACTCATAGATCCAAAATCTTTTACACTTTGGCATGAAAGGTTAGGTCATCATGGCGTCTCTATGATGCGTCGTATTATAGAGAATTCCACTGGTCATCCTCTTAAAGATTTTAATGTTCTTTCCAACAATGACCTTCCATGTTCAGCATGTTCTTTATGAAAACTGATTACTCGACCATCCCCTACTAAAGTTCAGCTTGAAAGCCCAACTTTTCTAGAAAGGATCCAAGGCGATATATGTGGACCTATACACCCATCATCTGGCCCATATAGGTACTTCATGATATTAATTGATACCACAACTAGATGGTCTCATGTTTGTCTTCTCTCAACTCGTAATGATGCTTTTGCAAAATTACTTGCCCAAATAATCAAATTACGAGCTCAATTTCCAGATCATTGCATTAAGTCAATTCGTTTAGATAATGCCACCGAATTCACATCTGTAACTTTTGTCGACAATTGCATGTCTGTAGGAATTTTAGTTGAACACCCGGTTCCTCATGTATATACACAAAATGGGTTAGCCGAGTCCTTTATCAAAAGACTCCAACTTATTGTAAGACCACTGTTATTGAAAGCAAAATTGCCTACATCTATTTGGGGTAACACAATACTTCATGCTGCTAATATTATTAGGATTAGACCAATTTCCTACAACCGGTACTTGGTCAAGTTCCTAATATTTCTCACTTCAAAATTTTCGGAAGTGCTGTATATGTACCGATTGCTCCACCACAAAGATCGAAGATGGGAGCTCAAAGAAGAGTAGGCATCTACATTGGTTTTGATTCCACATCTATAATTAGATATCTGGAGCCTCTAACCGGAGGCTTATTTACCACAAAATATGCAGATTGTCATTTTGAAGAGTCTATGTTTCCTCCCTTAGGGGGAGATAATCATTCAAATGAAGTTAATCCTGACATAACATGGAATGCATCAGGATTATATTTTCTAGATCCACGTATCGGTCAATGCAAACTTGAGGTTAAAAGAATTATTCATATGCAAAATATCGCAATCCAAATGCCTGACGCATTTAACGATTCTAGAAATATAACTAAATCTCTTATACTTGCAGTAAATACTCCAGGTAGAATAGATATACCAATTCAAAAATCAGATACAAAATAATTGGTTACAGAATCAAAGCCACGCCTGAAGCGTGGTAGACCGGTCTGTGCAAAAGATGTTGCACCACGAAAAAGAAAAATAAAGAAAATTGCCCCTGAAGTGACACATGCTTCAAAAGAAGCAAATACCCCTGAAGTGGTATTATCTCCTGAAGAGATTCCAGTCCCTGAAGATACGGGATTACACAATCATGAAATTTCAATAAATTATGTGCATGATATGAAATTATGGGATCGAAGTAAAGCTATAATCGATGATGTATTTGTGTATTCCGCAACATTGGATGTAGACATAAATTATGATCATGAACCACAAAGTGTGGATGAATGCCGTCGAAGAAAAGACTGGCCAAAATGGAAAGACGCAATCCAAACGGAATTAAATTCATTGCGTAAAAGAGAAGTATTTGGACATGTTGTCCAAACACCAATCGGTGTGAACCCTGTTGGGAAGAAATGGGTATTCATAAGAAAACGAAATGAAAAGAATGAAATTATGAGATATAAAGCCCGACTTGTAGCATAGGGGTTTTCTGAAAGTCCTGACATTGATTATCAAGAGACATACTCACCAGTGATGGATGTAATTACTTTTCGTTTTATATTAGGTATGACATCTAAAGAAAAATTGGAAACACGTCTTATGGACGTCGTTACTGCATACCTGTATGGTTCACTTGATAGTGAAATTTTTATGAAAATCCCAGAAGGGTTAAAAAATGGATGAGTTCAAGAAACCTCATTATATATACTTCATTAAAATTCAACGATCATTGTATGGACTGAAACAATCGGGTCGTATGTGGTATAACTGACTAAGTCATTATTTATAAAAGAATGGGTATATTAGTAACCAAATTTCTCCATATGTTTTTATCAAAAAATCACAATATGGTTTTGTGATTATTGTTGTATATGTGGATGATTTAAATCTTGTAGGAACAACTACGGAGGTTAATGATGCTGTCATATACTTAAAGACAGAGTTTGAAATGAAAGATCTTGGAAGGACAAAATATTGTCTTGGGATACAATTCGAGCACTTGTCAACGGGAATTTTCCTCCACCAATCCACATATACAGAAAAGGTTTTGAACATATTTTACATGGATAAATCTCATCCATTGACTACTTCAATGGTGGTTAGATCTTTAGAGCTTGATAAAGATCCATTTCGACCACGAGAAGATGATGAAGAGATTCTTGGTCCTGAAATCCCATATCTAGGTGCAATTGGTGCACTTATGTATCTTGCAAATAATACAAGGCCAGATATTGCATTTGCTGTGAATTTATTGGCTAGATTTAGCTCTGCTCCGATGGACAGACATTGGAATGGGATCAAACATATATTCCGTTATCATCGTGGAATAACAGACTTTGGATTATTCTTCTAAAAAAACTCAACATCTCAGTTGATCGGATATGCAGATGCTGGATATTTGTTAGGTTCTCATTTTGACAAATCACAAACTGGATATATATTAACATATTGTGGTGCAGCCATTTCCTGGAAATTCACGAAGCAAACTACAGTGGCAACCTCAACAAATCACTCGAAACTCATTGCAATTCATGAACCCAGTAGAGAATGTGTTTGGTTGCGGTCTATCATCAAGAATATTCAAGAATCATTTGGATTACCAGACATCACAAGAAGTCCTACTGTGATGTTTGAAGACAACACTGCATGCATTGATCAACTCAAGGAAGGATATATCAAAGGAGACAGGACGAAACACATTTCGCCAAAATTCTTCTACACTCATGAGTTTCAAAAGAATGGTGAAATTGATGTTCAACAAATTCGGTCATGTGACAATCTTGCTGATTTATTCACGAAATCATTACAGAATTCAACATTTGGGAAGTTACGATATAACATTGGAATGCGTCGACTCAAGGATTTGTTACAACAAAATTCAGAGAATGATTAGTTTTTCCAAGGGGAGATTGTACTCTTTTTCTTTCGTCAAAGTTTTTTATCCCACTGAGTTTTTCTTTGAACAAGGTTTTAACGAGGCAATCTATGATCCATGTTAAATGATAATCAAAGGGGAGTGTTATAATTGATTGTAATTTCTAAGACAATGGTAAAATAGTAAAGCTAGTCTTAGGAGTAGAAATTTCGATAATACATTTATTGTTTTTATTCTTCACCTTGTTGGCTATAAATACATGACCTTGGTGAATGTAAAATTTGCACCAAGGAGAAATAATCAGGAGCCAACGTGGGTTGGAGGGGACAGCCAGCCAACCCACAGCAATGAAACATTGCGGGAAAAGCAATGTTTCAATGCGGGTCTTGGCTTCCGCAATGAAACATTGCGGGATGTCGCCATGCACAGGAAACATTACGCATTCCGCAACGTTTCATTGCTGGGCCGCAATGTTTCATTGTTGGTTAGGCTCCCAGTTTTTAATGTCCAAACTGCCCCTCTCTTTAGCTTATTCTAATATTTAACTTATTTATATAAGTATAAAAATAATATTAATGTTCAACAGTAATTAATTTTTTAAAATATGTTAACATTAAATATAAGTAGTAGTAATATATTAAAATATTATCAATTTTAATAATAAATTTATCAATTTAATTTTTTCTGTACTTTTTCTTTAAATTATCGTATAAATAATTTTAGTTTAAAAAATAATATTATTAATTTTATACTTTTTAGTGAATTGAGTTATTTTAGTTTTAAAAAATTATCAACAGTTTAAAATATTATCAATTTTAATAATAAATTTATCAATTTAATTTTTTCTGTACTTTTTCTTTAAATTATCGTATGAATAATTTTAGTTTAAAAAATAATATTATTAATTTTATACTTTTTAATGAATTGAGTTATTTTAGTTAAAAAAATTTATCAACAGTCAAACTTTTTTTTTGTGCAAAACTTATTTTTGTGCCAATATTAATAAGAATTTTAAAATTCACAAAATTAAATTTGGCACAAAAAAAATTTTGCTGAAAACATTTCATTTGACTGTTGAAATTGCCGCAATGAAACATTGCGGCAGTTGAATTGACTGGTCAATAGAGCAGAAGCTTGACCGACACACCGCAATGTTTCATTGCGGCTGTTTGAAAGCGCCGCAATGCTTCATTGCGGCAATTTCAACAGTCAAATGAAATTTTTTCAGCAAAATTTTTTTTGTGCCAAATTTAATTTTGTGAATTTTAAAATTCTGATTTTCACCTAGAAATAGTCCTGCCTCATCTCATTTTTTTTCAACATTCTCTTCTCTATTTTTATTCTACATTTTCTCTTCAACATTATCTTCTCTAATATCCGAAAAATGGTTTTCTACTATGATTATGACAATAATAAGGTAATTATCGAAGGTGTGGCTTATGACGGGCCCGAAGGAGACGAAGACATGGCAATAGCTCTCCGCCGTATTCAAATGGCGCTTGAGCGCAAGAAAAAAAAAGAAAATGAAGCTAAAGCGAAGGCGGAAAAGTCGAAGAAAAAGAAAGACGACGATAAGGGTGATACAGGCGGTTCTTCCAACACCGTTAAAGTTTGATCATTCTCGTCGACATAAAATGTTATTATGTATTTGTTTTGAAAAAATATTTGAATGTACTCCATTTATATTTGAATGAAATAAATTATTTAATATTTTATTTTTCTTGTACTTGTCCAATATATTTTATCAATTTTAAATTTTAATAAACAAATATAATACTAAAATTTGAAAATGTGAAAATCCAAAAAAATGAAAATTTATCGAATTTTCGTTATCTATAAAAAAATATAAAATAATTTAGCCCCCAAAATGTTAAACATTTTTTGGTAACAAAATATATATAAATACCGTATTTTATTTAAGAAATAATTTTTCTTAATTATTATAATCATTATATTTTAACATCCATATAGTTGGATCGTCAAAATTTGTACTTTACAACTTACACGTCAAGAAACATCATTTGACATAACTATTATGCAAAATTTTCACAAAACTATGTAAAATAGTTGCATATTATAATTAAGTTACTCTTATAAACATTTATATTTTCAAACTAACATTTAACATATTAAATGAAATATAATAAGTCTAGAAACTATTTTTTATAATTTTTTTTGATTAATTTTCTAATTTTAAAGAAAATAACAAAAATAAACAACCCAACCGCAATGTTTCATTGCGGTAGGCACTTCCCCCCGCAATGAAACATTGCTGGGGTACGTTGTAAAGTTTTATTAAAACTGCAAATATTTACAGTTGTTGGCTTGGGGGTTTGTACAGTGCCGCAATGTTTCATTGCGGCCATCGCAATGAAACATTGCGGGCGTGCATTTAATGCATACAACTACCTAAAAATGTCTGTATTTTTGAAACATTGCTGTTTTACTGCTTCTTAACATTCTGCTCAAATTTATTCTTCTGAAAAAAAGGTTAGTATTCAATATCCATGGCTTCTTATTTATTTGATTATTCAAGTTCATCTAGTGATCATAACGATTTTAATTATGTTACCCCCCCCCCACAAAAAAGAGGGTTTATCGTAAAATCTTTAATGATGATGAAGTAATAGATGTTGATAGTATTGAAGATAAAGTTAATGATCCGGGGAAGCGAAAAACGCATAGTGATGATGATGTTGGTTTCGGTTGGAAGAATCACGATATTCACGGTGATTCCGATGATAGTAATGATTCTTTTAATGGCGATGATGATGATAAAATTAATGATGAAAATTTTATTGGAAATATGAATGATGTAGTTCCTTTTGTTGGTATGATGTTTGATTCGTTGGATGAAGCGGAAAGTTTTTATCGAGGTTATGGTCGAAGTATAGGGTTCGAGATAATTATTTGAAGTAGTCATAAGCATTCAAGAAATGGTGGTATATCGTCACGTTTGTATATATGTCGAAAGGGTGGAAGATTGGGCCCAAAACCCTTAGAAGTTGAAGATAGGGCTAAAGGGAAACGACCTCGAGATGTTATTCCTCGAACTTGTTGTCGTGCTCGTATGTGTGTTGCTCACAAAGTAAGCTCAAACAAATGGGAAGTAACCAAGGTCAACCTAGAGCACAATCATGCTATGGTTACATCGGATAAGGTAAATTTCATGCAAAGATCACGCAACATAGATCCATTTACCCGATCTTTGATTGAGTTATTCAACAAATCGGGTATCGAGACCCCGAAAGTGATGAATTTACTTAGTGAGACGTGCGGTGGTATTGAAAAAATTGGTTTTTCCGCTCAAGACGTACGAAATGTAATACGTGACATTCGAAGACGGGTTTTTGATTCCGGTGATGCGGAGTGTGGATTGGTTTTGTTACGAGACTTGCAAAAACAAAGTGATGGCAATTTTTTCTACCGAGTGGATGTGGATGAGGAGAATCGGGTTAGGGGTTTGGTGTGGGTTGATCCTCGTTCGCTTAACGCGTACAAGAATTTTGGAGATGTGGTGACTTTCGACTCGACATATCGGACTAATAGGTATGACATGCCTTTTATTCCAATTACGGGAGTGAATCACCACTACCAAAATATTTTGTTTGGATTTGCACTTATAAGGGACGAGAAAGAGACTACTTATAGATGGGTTTTGAAGACTTGGTTGGAAGCGGTCGATAACAAGCCACCTATTACCATTATTACGGATCAAGACATCGTTTTAAGTAATGCCATTTTTGAGGTTATGCGTAACATCAACCATACATATTGTACGTGGCATATTAGTAGCAAGTTTCCCGAGAAACTATCTACTTTGTATACTCAATACTCGGAGTTCAAGACGGATTTTAATGCATGTATCTACAAGTCATTGTCACCAACGAAATTTGAAGGTAGGTGGGAGGACTTGAAAGAGAAATATGATCTTGAAAATCACAATTGGCTAAATGATATGTATGCAATTAGACGGCAATGGGTTTTTGCTTTCACGAAACAACATTTTGCCGCCGGTATGACTACCACCTCAAGGAGCGAGTCTATGAATTCATTTTTTGATGAGTATGTAAAAGCGTCGACCGGTTTGAAAGAATTCATTGAGAATTCACAAAAAGCTTTGGACTCACAATATTTACGGGAGGTTCAAGCCGATTTTGACACCGAGTACAAGGAAAGGAGACTATTCTCTAACTCGTCAGTGGAGATACATGCCTCCAAGATATACACAAAGAGATGTTTAAGCGATTTCAAAAAGAGCTTCAAAAAAGTCAATCTTTTGTTGTGAAAAGCATGAAAGGTTGTGGAGATTATCTTTCAAATATGTATTTGGTAGAAAAGTCCACCTTGCCGGAGATTAATAGAAGGAATTTTTTCTTGAAGGTTTCCATCGACGGGAGTTATTCTTGTACATGTAAAAAATTTAAACATTCCGGGATGATTTGTAGACACATGATCCGTTACCTTAACAAGAAACAAAAGACGATGATACCACCAGATCTTGTAACAATGAGGTGGACAATAAACGGAAACAAAGTTGCGGGACCTCTACCGTGTACGCCTCGGATGCTTGGTAATGTTGTAGAATCTCAAACGGCAAGATATAGTGGATTGTGTAAAGCTTTCCAAGGTTTGTCCGTTGTTACTAGTTGCTCTGTTCCGCGGTACAATTACTTGATGAGCGTGATCAAGAGAGAAAAAGAGTATGTGATTAAGTCTTTTCCTGGAGAAAAGAGAGAAAAAAAATGAGGACTATGAAAGTGATGAAGAAGATGATCCGTTATTAGATCCCCCAAGGTCACAAACAAAAGGACGTCCAAAAGCGGGTAGATTCAAAAGTGGTATCGAGACGTCAAGTTCAAATAAACAATTTCGAAAGTGCAGTTTTTGTGGGGCGAGGGAAGAAGGCCATGACAGAAGAAATTGTCCCTCGAGATTATTAGGAAAAAAAGGAAAAAATTGATTGTAATTTCTTATCATGTACTTTGAAATATTAATAAATTTTAATTAAATATTTTCAATGTTGTTAATGTTAGTACTTGTTGTCATTATTAATAATCCCAAAAAAAGAAGTGACTCCAAAAAAAAATTTGAAAAAAAGTTATTTTTGAAGTTTTTTTTTTCCAAAATTTGGCAGAAAGTTTTCTGTAAAACAAAAAAAGTATTATATAAAAAATAAATCATTTGCAAGTGCAATGACCAATCTGCAAATTTATGCAAAACCCAGATTACCCCCGCAATGAACCATTGCGGAATCCGCAATGAAACATTGCGGCATCCGCAATGAAACATTGCGGGCCTAAACTGGGCTTTGCCGAATTTTGCATATTGGTCACTGCACTTGCAAATGATTTATTTTTTATATAAAACTTTTTCTGTTTTACAGAAAACTTTCTGCCCAATTTTGGAAAAAAAAAATCTTCAAAAATAACTTTTTTCAAATTTTTTTTTTGGAGTCACTTCTTTTTTTGGGATTATTAATAATGGCAACAAGTACTAACATTAACAACATTGAAAATATTTAATTAAAATTCATTAATATTTCAAAGTACATAATAACAAATTCGGCATGACCTCTTTGTTTTTAAGTTAAACTTTACCTGTAAAATAAAAAAACCGGCATGACCTATTTATTTTTAAGTCAACCAAAAACCTGTAAAATTTCAAACCAAACCAAACTAAACTTAAAAATGAATGGCCTTGACATGCCCAACTACAAACAAACCAAACCAAAATAAACTTAAAAATGAATGGCCTTGACATGCCAACTATAAAAAAAATAAACCAAACCAAACTAAACTTAAAAATGAATGGCCTTGACATGCCAACTATAAACAAACCAAACCAAACCAAACCAAACTTAAAAAAAATGGCCTTGATATGCCAACTACAAACAAATCAACTAAAATAAATACATCTAACCAACCAAAATAAATACAACCAATCTAAATAAAATACAACCGGGCAAAATATGTACAACTAATTAAAGTAACTACAAGTCACTAATCAAATAACAAACTAGTGTCCCGCCTCTCTTTGTCGAATGCCCCACTCAGAAATGTGTCTAGGAACCCCTTTTGATAACTCGTGCGCCATCCGATAGCGAAAAGTCTGTACATCAACTTTAGGGTTCCACACAGCTGATGGCAAGGAGATCCCGTTGAGCATAGCGTCCATGTACTTGGATACATACACACCACAATCATTGCCACCATCTTGCTTGGGTCGAGCATCAAGACCATGAACCCGGGTATATTTCAATGGAAATCGAGATGGATGCAAATAATTGAGCATATATGGGATCAACTTTTCCTGCAAATAACGGGAAATGAACCTAACAAGTCATTATTTAATTATTAATCTATTTAAAACTACTGGTAGGGAATTAAAGAATGATATTTCACGGGAAATGAACCTAACAAGTCATTATTTAATTATTAATCTATTTAAAACTACTGGTAGGGAATTAAAGAATGATATTTCACGGGAAATGAACCTAGCAAGTCATTATTTAATTATTAATCTATTTAAAACTACTGGTAGGGAATTAAAGAATGATATTTCACAGGAAATGAACCTAACAAGTCATTATTTAATTATTAATCTATTTAAAACTACTGGTAGGGAATTAAATAATGATATAATTACCATAATGTAATACTGGAAGGGGTGAGCGATGTTCCCTGTTGTGTCTTTGTCGTCCCTAAGAGGATCAATGTTTAGCACTCTCATTTTGTTGAGATTAACAACAAACAAGAACCAATGAGAGCTATCACACGTGGGGAAAAATGCAAAGTCACAAAACTGAAGAGGCAAGTTACCCCCCTTGTTAGCATAATCTCTAAAGAACCTCTCCATTGACTTCTTGGCATCACCTTTTAGGGTACTCGGAGAAGCCTACAATTACAAGTCAAAAAATAGGTTAACAATTATACAGCATAATTGATATCTGTTTATAGAAAAACAGGTTGGAGCATTGTTATTTGTTTAATAGAGTACCTTCAAGTTAGGACAAAACTCAAGTGCCATCGCCATGAAAAAGCTAGAAGCAATGAAATACCGCCTGGGCTTGAAACTTTCAGTTCTGGGAATTTTTTCCCATTTTTCCCAGAGTTTATCCTCTCTAAGTCTCAAGAGCTCACCATAGGCATTGAGAACATCATCCTCCACCCAAAACTCTGGTCGCAAAGTTGTTACTTGGCTATGTGTAAGAGGATAAGTAAAGCCCCGCTCACTGTGATCACGCCAAATGTAATCAACCTCTAAACTCCAGAAATGCCGATACAACCACCTCACTTTCCGATTTTTTAGTGGCCTTGTCATATCACCACGCTGCTCAGGACCACCTCGTTTCACCGCATCCTCCACCAAATCTTCAATTGAGTCCATCTACAAAATAAACAAAAACACAATTAGCATATTTGGAACTAGTTAATCTAATGCCATTTACTTTAAAAAAGAGTTAAGAGTTATTACATCAAACATGTCCCGTAGCTCACTAGGAACAGAAGACTCGCCTATGCCCAAATGTACATATGGAGTGACAAGGGAGGAAGAGGCCTCTAAAGATTCTGGAGTAATAGGCATCTGCAATCCATAAATTAAGTACACATTTAACACTTAGTTTAATCCATCTATAACTAGTTGTAGGGAATTAATCCATTTTAATCCCATTTAGTTGACATAGTAGGGAACAAATAATACCTTTAGTGGAATAAGTTGAAATGTCATAGATCTGTGGAATGGTGTTGGAGTAGTATAATCAACCTGCAATTGGAAGCCGATACATAAACATATTCAACACACGAAGCTAAAATATTTTAGGTGCATAGAATGACAATATTTGTTAAATATTTATACCTGAGGGGGAATGGATACAGGTGTCGGAGCATTGGTGGGTGGAACATCAGCAGGAGATTGAACCTCAACCTGCAATTTGAAGCCGATACATAAACATATTCAACATTCGAAGCTAAAAATGTGTAAGTGCATAGGAGGACAATATTTGTCAAAGATTTGTACCTGAGAGGCAATGGATACAAGTGTAGGAGCAGTGGCGGGTGGAACATCACCAGTAGACTAAACCTCAACCTGCAATTACAAGCAAATACATAAACATTATTCAACACAGGAAGCTGTAAATATGTAAGTGCACAGGAGGACAATATTTATAAAATATTTGTACCTGAGGGGGAATAGATACATGTGTAGGAGCATGGGTGGCTGGAATATCACCAGTAGACTGAACCTCCTGCAATTACAACCGACACAGACATATTAATCGAAGTTCTACGATGCATGAAATGAAAGCTTTTGTTAGAAATTTATACCTCACGTGGACGTTTAGGGGGGACAAGTACTGCGGTATCCTCCTCAGGACCACCAGTCTCATCCTGCCATTAATGTAAATTAAAGACACACAGGTCATTTACATATTCAATAGACGAAATTAAAAATATCACAAGTTCGTGAATGATAGTTATTAGTACCTCACGAGGACGCTTCTGAGAGATAGGGGGCGCTGTCTGTTGCGAGCTACTAGGAGCTGTATCATGAATGTCTACCTCACGTGCATCTCCAGCAGGAGGCTGATGCTCAACAAGAGGCTGCTGAATATCTTTCGGTCTGATGAAAGCGGGCCTACTGTATCCAAGACCCTTCCACTCAGTCATTACCCGGTCATAATGTGCGAGAAAATCGGGAATGACATCATAGAACCAGCTAGGAGGGCCGCGCATGTGGATCATGTATGTCATCTTCATAGCACTCTCTAACTACAAATAAATAACGATAATCCATTTTACAAGTAGTTGTAGGGAATTAACGATAATTCACGGGAAAATAACCTAAATAAGTCCTTATTTTCATTTTTAATCCATTTTACAAGTAGTTGTAGGGAATTAACGATAATTCACGGGAAAATAATCTAAATAAGTCCTTATTTTCATTTTTAATCCATTTTACAAGTAGTTGTAGGGAATTAACGATAATTCACGGGAAATTAACCTAAATAAGTCCTTATTTTCATTTTTAATCCATTTTACAAGTAGTTGTAGGGAATTAACGATAATTCACGGGAAAATAACCTAAATAAGTCCTTATTTTCATTTTTAATCCATTTTACAAGTAGTTGTAGGGAATTAACGATAATTCACGGGAAAATAACCTAAATAAGTCCTTATTTTCATTTTTAATCCATTTTACAAGTAGTTGTAGGGAATTAACGATAATTCACGGGAAATTAACCTAAATAAGTCCTTATTTTCATTTTTAATCCATTTTACAAGTAGTTGTAGGGAATTAACGATAATTCACGGGAAAATAACCTAAATAAGTCCTTATTTTCATTTTTAATCCATTTTACAAGTAGTTGTAGGGAATTAACGATAATTCACGGGAAAATAACCTAAATAAGTCCTTATTTTCATTTTTAATCCATTTTACAAGTAGTTGTAGGGAATTAACGATAATTCACGGGAAATTAACCTAAATAAGTCCTTATTTTCATTTTTAATCCATTTTACAAGTAGTTGTAGGGAATTAACGATAATTCACGGGAAATTAACCTAAATAAGTCCTTATTTTCATTTTTAATCCATTTTACAAGTAGTTGTAGGGAATTAACGATAATTCACGGGAAAATAACCTAAATAAGTCCTTATTTTCATTTTTAATCCATTTTACAAGTAGTTGTAGGGAATTAACGATAATTCACGGGAAATTAACCTAAATAAGTCCTTATTTTCATTTTTAATCCATTTTACAAGTAGTTGTAGGGAATTAACGATAATTCACGGGAAAATAACCTAAATAAGTCCTTATTTTCATTTTTAATCCATTTTACAAGTAGTTGTAGGGAATTAACGATAATTCACGGGAAAATAACCTAAATAAGTCCTTATTTTCATTTTTAATCCATTTTACAAGTAGTTGTAGGGAATTAATGATAATTCACAGGAAAATAACCTAAATAAGTCCTTATTTTCATTTTTAATCCATTTTACAAGTAGTTGTAGGCAATTAACGATAATTCACGGGAAATTAACCTAATTAAGTCCTTATTTTCATTTTTAATCCATTTTACAAGTAGTTGTAGGGAATTAACGATAATTCACGGGAAAATAACCTAAATAAGTCCTTATTTTCATTTTTTAATCCATTTTACAAGTAGTTGTAGGGAATTAACGATAATTCACGGGAAAATAACCTAAATAAGTCCTTATTTTCATTTTTAATCCATTTTACAAGTAGTTGTAGGGAATTAACGATAATTCACGGGAAAATAACCTAAATAGTTGTAGGAAAACAGGTAAAGACTACAATTGGAAACAAGTGAAGAATACCATACCGCATCACCCATCATCTGCTGAGGGTACCAGTCACGGGGCTGTATGATATCGCCCTCAGGGGGTACACAACGAGCGATCCTCATCTTACTTACCCGTCTATACCACTGCATATACTCGGTGAAAGATACAAACCCGCCCTCAACAATCTCCGGCCCGCCCGTAGCCACATAACTCTCCCACTCGGCAACATACTGCTGATGCATAGCAAGACGGTGAGGCCGCTGAAAAGAAGACTGTCTCTCCAACCTCAGAACAACGTGGTCAAACGGATCATCCGGTATATGCTGGCACATCCCAAACTGTCTCAGTACCATATCAGAATACTGGTACTCAATGATCTCAAATGCTACCAGCGGGATACGACCAAGAGCCATATGACGGCACACCGGGAAATGAGTAGCATCAACATCATCAGGATCAGCCTCTCTCTCGTAAAGTCTGGCATACGGCTGCCATGTCACCCTATGTAGCTGTAAACTGTCCAAATCACCCCGGTAGTTACGTGTATGGTGGTGGGGGTTTACTCTACTAACCTTCACTGGCTCGGCCCACGCGCACGCCCTCGGCCACCGAATCTCCTGCTGAGGCGCAATCTCCGGCCTCCCGGGTGCCAATCTCTCGTAAGCCCACAACATCAATAGCAGACTACACCCGTTAAAGGTGCGAACAGACCTATCAGCCGACAAAGTCAGTGATCTGTACAAGTGTGCCAAAACAGCTGCACCCCATGCATAATCACGAATCTCCGACTCCTCCATCAGCAGCTGCATATACCGGGGATGCACCACGTCCCGCGAAGATGTAGGGAAAAGCACGCCTCCAATAATAAATAACATATAGGCTCGTGTATGCACTCTGCACTGCACCTCAATCTGAGCAGCATCCATATCTCTGGTATCAGCTCTCGCCCCGTACCGGTTCCTCAGCTGGTTAAAATGCAGCCCATCCTTATAGAACTCCCTGCGCTCCTGCTCTGACATAGACGGATCCTCCCAGTTCTTCATGAACCACGCCTTCGGGTGCTCAAGCTCGCCCTGGGTGAGAGGACGGCCAGTAACCGGTAATCCCAGAATCATATAAACATCCTCCAAAGTAATAGTCATCTCCCCACACGGCAGATGGAATGTGTTAGTCTCTGGCCTCCACCTCTCAATCAAGGCCGTAATGAGTCTGATGTCATTCTGCCGAACCACCCGGGGGTTGCCGAACGCCCCAAAACCATATGCATCCAACAGAGCCTGCTGATCTGGAAGTATATGCCACTCACCCATCCTCGCTGTCAGCTGTCTAACGTCTACGGTATTCCTGTCCTCGCCCTCCCAGATCAGACTGCTAATATGGCGGTCCTGCATAGTCAGCAAGGATCGATCAAGAGGTCCACACTCCATGTCCATAGTATCTGCAATATTTTAAACCAAAAAGCCCATCAGTACAACTCCAAACAAAACAGTAATTAAGAAAAAGAAAACAAACAAATGCGTGAAAATATCATCTCAACACAATCAAATTATTACAACACATGTTTTCTAAATTTTAAGTGTACTACTTTGCACGTAAATTCACATAAAAATTAACAAAAACTACTGTATATTTTCCATTTTTATTCGAATTATTCACTCAATAAATCAAAATATTACATATAAAATATAGCAAATTCAAATTAAATTTACACAAGGGGAAAAACCTAACTGTAGAGTAGGGACATGAATTGAAGTTTATTAAGTAGAAATTAATTAAGAACGACCTCTCTAACAATTAAAAGCTAGTTTCATATATCATCAAAAACATTTGCAGCTTGTAAAGCACAAGCAAATTTACCAAATAAAGACAACTAAAAGACTCTGAATATAGAAAAATAACTTAAAACTGTATACATAAAACAAATAGATTTCTCATATCAACTGGGATCTCAGTAATCATAGAACATGAGGAATCTCCTACAATATATCAAATCCGAAACAATTATGAGCAAATCGAAGACTTCTTCTCTCCATCAACACTTCAACTACAGGTATATCATAAGCCAAAAATACAGATATCTATCTCACAAAAATCCCGAAGAACAATGCTTAACAAGAATACTAGTTGTTTGCAACATAAGAACAGACAGTGATAAGATTGCAAGATAAACTATTACTGTGAAACCTCCTCTTCTAACTAAAGAGCCTCTGACTTGCTATATCACCCAAGGTGCACATTTCACAAATCGACCACAAAAACTTTGGTATATCATCCCAGTACATTTGAATTGAAGTCAATCAGACAACCAAGTAAGAAGGATACCAACAAAAGAGAAAGGAAAATTATAATAACAGACGGAAACTCAGAGCAATAAACAACAAGTGCAAACAATCCGGAGTTCGTCGATCTCGGCCAAATTCAAAGAACTAAAATACATAAATACATAAATAGCATCCTCAGATCATCTTAATGCTTATTCTAACAACTAAATCATTCAACAATCCACAGAAATCAAACCCCCAATTATATCCCTAACAGTTAAAAACAAACATATTTCGGAAAATTACCTCAAGAATGTATGAGCGAGAGAGAGAGAAAGAGAACAAAGCTGCTTGATTAAGGAAGATATCAGGAGCTGTTTGATTTCGCTGAAATCGCTTTTGATCGCCGGTGTTTTGTGTTTGTTTCTGGGTTGGGGCGGGTATAATGGTAGTTTCCGCGTGTGTCTGTGTTCAAAAGACGACTACCGCAATGCTTCATTGTGCTGCCGCAATGATTCATTGCGGTAGTGGGTTCATGTTTATTTAAAATTCGAATTAATATTTAATATTATTAATATTTTCAAATATTCAAATATTTTAATTTATTACTAAAAATATTGAATAATTAAAATATGTAAATATCAAAATATTTTCCTTTATTATTTTAATATATATTATTAAATATTTAAATATATTAATTTCATTTTAATGTTTCAATACTTATAAAATATTGAATATTAAATATTAAATATAATATTTAATATTATTATAAAATATTTTATAATATTTTTTAAATATTATATTTTTAATCAGAAATATTAAGAATAATATCTTATTAAATTAATATTTATGTAATTAAAAAAGCATTGATAAATGAATTAACATAAAAAAAGGGTAAAAAAGGGAATGGAGTATGTGGGCCACACCCACAATGTTTCATTGCGGTCTCGCAATGAAACATAGCGACAATAGCGGATCATAACCATTCGTTTTTTATTTCAATGGTCCTGATTTGTTGGTTGGATAGGGTCTCTATCCAACTATGACTCTGGATAGGGCCCGTGCACCAAGTATCCTAATATATGCTATCTATCTCCCCCGATTATCACCCTTTCTCTCTCAGATTTAGTAACCCCTTCTAATATTATTAAAGCTATATATTACAACATTTTACTATATATTAGACCAAAACAAACCATATATTAGACCAAAACAAGAAGGAAGAAATATGTTTAAAGTCATACCCTTAGTTAGCATATATTAACAAAAATGTCATCCACTCGATTACGTATCAAATAGGATTTTATTACAGTGATATCACACAATACGATGATACACTATCAGGCCTGCGTAAAATTGTATTTCAGTTTGTGTGATCGCTTGATTTCACTTATCGGTAATCGCAGTTTTCAGTATTCAGTTTTAGGGTCTGTAGTAAATGGGTTTTTTAACTTTTTACAATTTTTAGATGTCAAATACCATTTTTTTTTTGTGAGCTTGATGTATTTCTATGTATGTGTGCATATATTATATATTAGTGTGGCAGGTATGAGATATAGATAAGAATTCAAGTTTGAATTAAATATTAAAGACAAAAACAAAATAATTTCATACCTACCGCGAACCTATTTACAATGTGGCAAATTGGCCCAATTCTAAACTCTATTATCTTTTGGCTAAAATAATTGTTTTATTGTCAATATATCGATTATAGTGACTGAAAATAACAGACCAACACTCAAGTGAATATCCGAAAAATGAAAATCAACCTATTCGATTTAAGCTAGTATTTGGTCGGTGAAAATGAGTGTTCGAAAAATTAATTTATTATTACTCAAACTAGTTTACAGCCCGTGCATTGCACGGGTCTTAATTAATATTTATATAATTTTTTTTGTATTTTTTATAATTTTATTAAAATTCTATATAAATAATAAATACTAAATAATGATTATATAATTATAATTTTATTGTGCATATTTCAAGTTAGGTTTAAATAGTATAAATAGTATATGATTGATGAGATCTTATTCATAAATAATAATGTAAATATTATTGTTGGTAAGATTTGAACATCATAATTTATATGTATCTTTATAAACAACAATATAAATATTTGTTGTTGACGGAATTCGAACGTGAGAATTGTAGAGTGTATTTTTTTAATATTTGAATCTAACGGCTCTGATTGTTTGATGAAGAATATCCGACAATCGTGATAAAAAGGAATAACCAAAATGAGGGTTAACAAAACTACAGTCTACAAATTATACCTCATTCCGGTTATTACAGTATAATATAGATTCAGAAGAGCCACTAGTAAAACCGGCATCCCAAACTAATACTAACCTTGTACTCAATTGAACCAGTAATATTCTCTCTAATTCCAGTCAAATTCATAAATCACAGATTTTAAGTTGATCAATCGAATTTATTCTTAATACAATCTCAATGTTAATCAAGTCATAACAAACTACATCAGTGATTCTCTAATACTAACCAAAGTAGTTAATAAGCAATAAGCATGTCTTCAGAAATGCTCATGCTAATCCTCAAAACCAGTCTGTTTCCAAATAGCATTTCTCACCATTCTCATGTCTCTTCCTTTAAGAGTAATAAGAGAGAGACATACTATGCAACTGTTTCAGTATTTCAGGGACCTACCTAGTAGTAGAACAGTTGTCTACACATGGACCACTAGCACCCGTAATAGTTAGTTATTTTGATTTGTCGTATGTTAGTTGCTGTCTTATCAATTCACCTAAATTCCTCCATATATATCATTGGAGTGTTAGCTTGCATTCTCAGACGGAACATTAAGACCTTTGTGCTATTTCTAATATTCAGATCCTTCTTTGCTTTTATGATAATCTGAGCTTTGTCAACATGGTATCAGAGCAACATAACTGCAAATAAGGAATGAATAAAATCAGTACCCATCTCTTTGATCTCTAAAACCCATAAAAAAAACCACTCAGCTTAAACCCTAAATCAAGAACTCAAAAAAAAGGACAAAAAGTCTTTCAGATCTATTTTCTTTTACAATGGCAGCTGGTCGAATCACCTACCAAGATATGCTAAACCCCATTTTCCTACACCCCTCAGATGGGCCAACATCCATATTGGTGGATAAACTCCAGGGATCTACAGATTACAGAGCCTGGAAACGATCGATGGAAATCAATCTAGCCTCCAAGAGAAAACTGGGTTTCGTAACCGGAACAACAGCCAAGTCCACTGATGATCCAATACAAGCTGAGCTATGGGAGACCTGCAACAACATGGTAATCGCCTGGTTAACCTGTAATGTATCTCCTTCAATTAAAAAATCTGTGATGTTCATGACTAATGCTAAAGATATATGGTCAAATCTTGAGACACGTTTCTCTGTCACAAATGGATCGAGGAAATATAAAATCAATAGAGAGTTATATGAGCTAAAACAAAACTCTTTATCTGTGAATGATTATTATACTGCCATGAAAGTACTGTGGGAAGAGTTAGATGCCATGAATATACTGCCTACAATCACCACCATAAGCACTGAGACCCAAACCTTACTCAACAAAATCCACCAACAAAAAGAAGAAACCAAACTATTTCAGTTCTTAAATGGATTGAATGAAATCTACAACCCACAAAGAAGCCATCTTCTGATGCAAAACCCACTTCCTTCTGTTGAAGAAGCCTCGTCTGCTTTACAGCAAGAAGAGGCACAAAGAGATCTTCTCAACATAAACAGAGACATCTCTGATGCATCTGCAATGTTCAGCAAAACTAATCAGGACAGAGTTATAGTATGTACAGCTTGCGGAATGAAGGGGCACAGAGGTGATAAATGCTGGACTGTAATTGGCTACCCCAGGTGGCATCCCAAATGCAACTCACATAACACAAACCAACCTTATCCCTCCAAACCTAAACCATACAACTCAAACCCCAAATGGAATACCTCAAACAGAAACAACAACTCCAAGATGGCAGCTAATGCTCAAGCTGAAAAAACAGAAATTGAAGGACCCAGTTTTAGCCCTCAACAGTTAGAACAACTAGCCAAGATGATGCCACAGCTGATGCATCAAGCCAAAGGGTCAGAAACTGATGAGGAAATAGATTATCATTTTTCAGGAATGACTAATTGCAACACTGTCATGAAATTGAACAATGAGTGGATCATAGACTCTGGAGCCTCTGACCATATGACATACTCACTTCAAAACCTCTCCCACACTGTTGAAAAAACAAAATCCACAACCATAAACCTACCCACAGGAGATCAAGCCAAAGTCACTCACACAGGCAGTGTAAATCTAGAAAATGGACTGAAACTAGAAGGTGTACTATGTGTGCCATACTTCAAACACAACTTGATGTCAGTACAGAAGCTGGTGAAGGATTGCAATGTACAAGTGATCTTCCACCCAAGCCATTGTGTCATCTTAGAATCGGGAAGCAACAAAATCAGAGGAATAGGTGGAGCAAAGAATGGGTTGTATTACCTGATAAATCATCTGAAGCAACAAGTGCCCAGTGAATGGTTAAAGCTTCCTTATGAACCTGTCAACAGAGCCCCTGCAGTCAACACAGCAACCAGTAATGGAGTCAACAATGCTGATAATTTGGAGTTGTGGCACAACAGACTTGGTCATGCCCCCATAGCCAGGATCAAACAGATAAAGGAAATTACAATTGCTGATACTCACATTGCCAAGGTCTGCATCACTTGTCCCCTCTCTAAATTTACTAAACTTCCTTTTGAATTGAGTAAATCACATGCTAGTTCAAAGTTTGATCTTGTGCATTTAGATATATGGGGCCCTTATAAAGTTTGTACAAGAAACAAATTTAGATACTTCATGACCATAGTTGATGACCACAGTAGAAATACTTGGGTTTATCTGCTAGAACACAAATCTGACTCACTCACAATTATAGAAGAATTCATGAACTATGTTGACATACATTTCAAATCATCTATCAAGACAATCAGGTCTGATAATGCTCTAGAATTTGACACTGGGAGCTGCAGAACCTTCTTCTCTAAACATGGTATTAAACACCAAACCTCATGTGTTCAAAGACCACAACAGAATGCCCGTGTAGAAAGAAAACACAGGCATATCTTGGAGATTTCCAGAGCCCTTAGATTCCAAGCTGGGTTACCATTGAGTTTTTGGGGAGACTGTGTACTAACTGCGGTTCACTTAATAAATAGATTACCAACCCCTATTCTCAATAACAAAACCCCATATGAAATTCTCCACAAAGAACCAGCAACCTATGATCACCTAAAAGTCTTTGGTTGCCTTGCTTTCGCTTACAACACAACCTCTCCAACCGATAAATTTGCTCCTAGAGGAGTACCTTGTGTCCTTCTGGGCTATCCTGTGAGTCAAAAGGGCTACAGACTGTATAACCTCCTCTCCAAACAGACCTTTGTGTCCAGAGATGTAACATTCAGGGAACAAATATTTCCATTCAACTGCAGTACTCCTAACTGTTATATGCAACCTATACCTCAAGTCTCAACCAACAACCCAGCCTCCATACCAACAGATGACCTATTTCCCTTGTTTCCTGAAAATAATGACCCTACAATTCAACTTGAACCTGAAGCCAACCAAGAACCAACACCACTTGAACCTACTGAACCAACTCAACCTTCACCTCAAGTAACACCTGTTCTGAGAAGATCGACCAGATTGCACAGACCCCCTAACTGGCAAGAAGACTATATTATTAAAAAACCTACATTTACACCTCATATATCAAACCTAGCCTACACAAATATCCAACCTGAATTTAGATGTATGCTAGCCAATATGAACAAAAATGTGGACCCTATCCTATTTAAAGAGGCTGTGAAGGAGTCACATTGGGTGATGGCAATGAACACTGAACTAGAAGCTCTGGAATTGAATAATACCTGGGATGTCATAGCTCTACCAACCGGGAAAAATGCAATAGGATGCAAATGGATATTTAAAACTAAATATCTACCAGATGGTACTATAGAGAGGCACAAGGCTAGACTGGTGGCACTGGGGTACAAACAGAAATTTGGGAAAGACTACTTTGAAACATATGCTCCTGTGGCCAAGATGACCACAGTGAGAGCATTGCTTGCTGTTGCTGCAATGGAGAACTGGGAAACTCTACAAATGGATGTAACAAATGCCTTCTTACATGGAGAACTGCAAGAAACCATTTACATGAAATTACCTCAGGGTTATTTTTACAAAGGTTGCAGGATAACATCTGATTCTTTGAATTCTACCAGTGATTCCACACTGGTCTGCAAACTGAGAAAGTCACTGTATGGACTGAAACAGTCACCAAGACTGTGGTTCCATAAACTATCTCAAACACTACTTAATCTTGGATATTATCAGTCAAAATCAGATTACAGCCTATTCATCTATCACACCCAATCTGAGATTACACTTGTGTTGGTGTATGTGGATGACCTGATGATATGTGGCAATCACAACTCCCAGATCACATACCTCAAACAAATGTTGTCTCAATCATTTCACATGAAGGATCTTGGTCCCATTCATTATTTTTTGGGAATTGAGATATGCAGATCCACCACTGGTTTCTTCCTGTCCCAGAAAAAGTATACTGCAGACATACTCCAAGAATTTGGCATGACTAACTCAAAACCTCTTCAAGTACCCCTTGATAGTCATCTCAAATTAACTCCAGACAAGGGAGATCCTCTACCTGATCCTAATGTGTATCAAAGATTGCTTGGGAAACTCATATACTTGACAATAACTAGACCAGATATCATGTTTTCAGTACAGTTACTAACTCAATTTATGCAGGCACCTACAACTGTTCACATGCAGACTGCAAGAAGAGTTCTCAGATACTTAATTGGCACACCAGACCAAGGATTGCTCCTTGCCTCTTCCTCAGCAGCACAGCTAACAGCATACTGTGACAGTGACTGGGCAAGCTGTCCAATTACAAGAAGATCAACAACTGGATACTGTATATTTCTTGGAGATTCCCCTATATCATGGAAAACAAAGAAGCAGCATGTGGTAGCTCGATCATCAGCTGAAGCAGAGTACAGGGCCTTAGCTCTAACCACCTGTGAAGTAACCTGGTTGACTGCACTGTTAAAGGACCTGGGACTTAAGAACCTGCCACCAGCCATACTAAAATGTGACAATCAAGCAGCACTTGCCATTGCTGCAAATCCAGTACTCCATGAAAAGACAAAACATGTCGAAATCGATTGTCACTATGTGAGAGACCAACTGAAGGCAGGACAAATCAAAACAGCAAAGGTCTCTTCACAAACTCAAGTTGCAGACATCATGACTAAACCACTCTCTGTCAAACTACATTCAGATCATTGCAGCAAGCTAGGAGCTTCTTATTCCAAATTCACTCGCTAGCTTGAGGGGGAGTAATAAGAGAGAGACATACTATGCAACTGTTTCAGTATTTCAGGGACCTACCTAGTAGTAGAACAGTTGTCTACACATGGACCACTAGCACCCGTAATAGTTAGTTATTTTGATTTGTCGTATGTTAGTTGCTGTCTTATCAATTCACCTAAATTCCTCCATATATATCATTGGAGTGTTAGCTTGCATTCTCAGACGGAACATTAAGACCTTTGTGCTATTTCTAATATTCAGATCCTTCTTTGCTTTTATGATAATCTGAGCTTTGTCAACAAAGAGTCCTCCCAGCACCCTCCTGCACAGAACCTGAAGCACCTCTTCTCCTTGCCAGATACTCATGAGGTGGCACTCTCTCATCATCATCATCAATGCCATGATCGTCGTTTTCCGCGGCCCGATCCTTGAACTCTGTTCCGAGAATCTTGGACCAATCAGGCACATTCACAGGCAGTGACTTGGAAGAAACGTCTTTTGCATGATCATTGCTATGATCATTTCTTTTTGTAGCTTTTTTAGGCGCGCGTGCACCGAAAAAAGGCCTCTTAGGCTCGGTGGACACAACCTGAGTAGAATTCCAGATGTCGGATTCGTCGAACTCGTAGTCTGTAGAGACTGGACTCACTTTCTCTGATCCGAAATACAGATAATTCTTCTTTGCAGCCATTGCAGAAATAATGTTGCACAAGTTGAAATGCTGTTGCATATAAATTTGTAGATAGAATGGGTAGATTGACACGGTAGGACTAACTCTTTATATACATATACAATGACGTAGTCTGAGCCTAATAGGGACCAACTGGATTAAGCCCAAAAATTTATTAGAATATTTTTCTCAAATCTCGACTTTTAGTTACAAGTTGATACAAATTGTTTACTAAATCACTTTAAGTATTAAAATATAGACATTGTTTATAATAGTGATAATATTTTATTTTATTCGCGACTGTTTTGAAATCATGGTTACGTATAACCGGATATAGTGTCTGTTTCAATTTTTTTAAAATAAGTAACTTACAACTTAAAATAAATAATGAACTTATATATGATAAGTAGATAGATATTTATAAGTTAATTAAAATTAATGTTTACTTAAATGTCATAATTTTTTAACCTAAATGAACTAAAATAAATAAATTTTAAATATAATTATCTTAATTCGTATTTTAAATTAGAAAGACATATTAAAACATAAATTTTAGAATAAAAAACGAAAAATCAAAATAAGTTGAGAAAAAATATGTCGTTACTAACATTCAACTTATCAATTTAGAAATTGTAAATTTAAATTATAAATCGAGTTAACAAATATTCGTCGATAAATATTGATAAATTTATAAACAAATAAGTAATCTATGTTGTGCAACCCAAATTGGCCGTGTAGTACAAATTTACAATAGTACTAGTAGTGGATAAGGTCTGTCTCTATCAAATATGTACTGCCTAAGAAGTTAGATAACTTGGACTAACATTACTAATAATATATACTCCATCCGTCCCGCTGGGATGTTTACGTACATTATTTATACGTATTTTGATATTTCAATAATATATAATTTCATAATATTTTTTAAATTATTTTTTTGAATAAAAGTTTAAACATCAAACTTTTTTTCAGATTTTTTTTTTATTTTTAAAAATATTATGGAAGTATACTTTAAATAAGAATTGAAAAACGTGCCAAAAAGTAACCTAAACCATCCAGTGGGACCGAAAGAGTACGTTGTTTTAATAAATAATTTTAAATGAGAATTGAAAAACGTGCCGAAAAGTAACCTAAACAATCCAGTGGGACTGAAAGAGTACGTTATTTTAATAAATGGTTATCCTCGTGGTTCACCATACTTCAATTATAGGAGAATATTGTTTGACAAACGCATCAAAGTGACCAATGTGAAGCTAACAACGTGGATCAATAAGAGTACAAGACTTGTAGAATTATGTAAAGGTCGCAGAAAGATAAATGGGATAAGAAAGCAACGAGGTGATTGATCAATGTTTATACGTGGACCAATTAAGATCTTATCACGACGGCATTCCACTTTACATTGACGTGTTCGCAAAATTATTTATCAAAAAAAGAAATTGTAACAAAAAAACACGTTTTGTATGAGATAAATGGACTTTCTATGATGTGTCAAGGGCACACAATATTCACTAACTCACATAAAAATGAGCTTTACTTATTGTTAATTGAATAATAAATGTTAACGGTCCTCCTGTATTCACATCAATTTCACCAATAAAAAGAGTCCATTTTTATTAGAGTTAGTGACTAATGTGTGTCATTGGGCACACATTAGAAAGACCGTAAGATAAAGTGCCCATTTGAATATTTTTAAAATAAGTAACTTATAAATTAAAATGCATAAATTACTTATATGCGATAAGTAGATGAAAACTTATAAATTATACAAGTATTTGGATAATTTATTTAAAAGTCAGAATATTTTTTTACTTAAATGAATTATAATAAATAATTTTTAAATACAATTATCTTAATTTGTGAATTTTAAATTTAAATAATATTTATAAACATATATTTAAAACTAAAATTAATAAAAAAAATTGAAATAAGTTGAGAAAAAAATACGTTATTACTAACATTCAACTTATTAGCTTATAAATTGTAATTTCAACTTATAAGTTGGGTGAACAAACACCCATCAATAAGTAATTAGAGTTTAGAAGTCAATAAAACACTTATTTGGTGGTACCCAAACAGGTAAGTAGTAACATGCATTAATATTAATTTCCCGTATTAAATATATTTAAGAACAAATTCTTAAAATTAAAGACGAGTGGTCAGTTGATCATATACTAAGAGAGTAAGAGTTATCGATATTTTTTCCATCTATATAATTATACATTTTACAATGCATGTGGATAATAAAATTATCACATATTTCAATCCAATTATAAGTTAATATGTTATGTGGTTTAGAAACCAATTTAAACCAATTATAAGTTAATATATTTTTAGTTTTGGATGGGTTTGCTCCAGTTATATGATTTTATATCCATATTGTCGATCTAATTACATTGATTGATTTTTAGGGACTATTGCCCATATAAAACGAGTGAACATGCTAGAGATTGCATATAAAACGAGTGAACATGTTAGAGATCAAATTAATAATTTGTGATAATAATATGAGATTTTACTTGTAGAGCTTCTATATCAAAAAATAATGATAGAGATTAAATTAATAATTTTACAAATAATAATATGAGATCCTTCTTGCAGAGCTCCTATATCAAAAAGTAATGTTAAATATCCGAAATTGAGATTCTGTTTTTTTTAAAAAGAGATGATATACTATTTAGCACGTTTAATTCATGCATATATATATATACTCGTAGTTTTCATCTTATTGTTAAAAAGTTATCATTTATTCATGTCATATATGAGTTTTAAAAATTATATTTGGAACCAATTCACAATAATAATCATTTTACTAGATCAGAACTTTTTATGTGTTCATCTAAAAAAAATGTCGACGGTAAGGCCAACTCCAATAGTGGCCTCAAGGTCCAAATTTGGACCGATTTCGGTCCAAATTCACCCAACAGTGGCCTAAATCTCGAACCAAATTTGGACCGAGATTAAAGTAATAATTTTTAATGTATTTCATTTAGTTTATTACATAAAGTTTTCGGATATTTATAAATGCAATTAATCGATATTAGGATGATATTATTATTTATTTAAATAATAATTTAAATTAAAAAATATTTAAACGTAATTAAATAAATATCATTGCATTTTTTGAATTCAAATTTCGAATACATTCAAACATTAAAATAAATATTACAACACATAAAACTTAATTTGAAACACAACATAAATGAAAATACGATAATAACTAAATTATTAATTTAGTACGATAAATGAAATCGACTTCCTCCAAGATAGTCAAAATATTGTCCGTAACTATTATTCATTTATTAACAATTTTAAAATAAAACAAGTAATTAATAATAATAAAAAAATATAAAGATAATATCTTACATCATACAAAAATAATATATTTATTATTATAAGACCTTAAAATAATTAAATAAACATTTTGAAATTTGGACCGAAATTTAAACCAAACTGTTGAAGTAGGAGAGGGGTTCGGTCTTTGGTCCAAATTTGGATCGAGACCCAGATTCTTGGAGTTGCCCTAACGAATGTCTAACTATTAAATGTTGCTTGCACAAATCTCGACCTCATTGGTACAATAAATAGACATTATTAAACCTAGCAAAAAAAATTAAAAAATAAAAAGATATTATTAAATAACCAAAAACTTAAATCGTGCTCGTAATTTTCATCGAACAGTAGTTGGTAGTATCCAGTACCTCGTTACTCCTGCAACTAATATCTATTGTCTGTTTCATTGGTACATTCTTATCATGAAAATTGATGTTTAGTCCTTTCATTTGTCAATTTTTTAAGATGAGCGAAGCCACGTACTAGAAAGATTAAGACATGATTAGTAAAACAGTAATGTGATTAGTACACCCATGGCCATGGTGCAAAAGTCATCATCTTTTTAACGTTTTGTTACGATGCCCAATTAACATTCCGCAAAAACAAGTCATCAAAAGAGTATCGGGTTTTGTAACGTGTGTCCAAGTGTACACAATAAACACTAACTTTCATGAGTTTGCTGTATTTTGATTGGTCTTTTAATCATAAATATTGATGGATCCCTGCATTTACAACAACTCTATCAATAAAAATGCCCCAAACTCATAAAATTTAGTGATTATCTAATGGTACACACTAGAAAAACCAATGGGGTATAACTGTGGATGTTATGTGTTTGATTCGTACAGTTTCGCGAGTTTGATAAATTTTACTCTCTAGATTTTGTCCTATATAATTGACGGGGCAGGTGTATTATTGAAAATGCACCAATTATTATATACTCTTAGAGCATCTCCAACTATGTACAAAACTTAGCTAAAAATCATTAATACATGTTATAAATAAAAAATATAGAGATTATGTTAAAAAAAATCCATCTCCAATGGTATATTCCTCTTCTCTATAAATATAGTCAACCTCTTGATATTGACTATATTTGTTGAATCACAACAAACCTGTAAAAAATCTGTAAAAAAAATTCTAATCAATTATTATCATATTAAAGTAATATATTCTATTTATAACAATATAAAATTTTAATAACATACTATTTTTAAAATATAGCTAACCAATATATCCAATATCATCGAAGTGCAATATCTTACAGATTTAACAAATTTTACATATTATCTTACAAGTTCGGTTTAGTCAATCAATTATAACCGATACTATTGAAAATGCTCTTATAAGAATTAGAAGTTTGATGAGGTAATCCCAACTCGTGGTTAGGCAACATCTAATTTTCTTTTACAAGTCCGGTTTGACACGCTAAGTTGCAAATCAAGCCAAGCTTTTAAATTTAAAGTCCAACTCAGATTTTGAATCATTTTAATAAATTATTAAAATTTGATACTATTTCATTTCAAACTTATGCGGTTTTTGAAAAACAATGATAAAAGTAACAATTTTTTCGTTCAAATTTAAGAAAAATAACAATTCCCAGGTGTATTAAACATTTCTAACAATTCAATATCCTATTTACATAAAATAGTACTCCCTCCGTCCCTTTCAATTGTTTACATTTTTTAGAGAGTGTCTGACATGCATTTTAATGTGCATATAAAGTATAGTTTTGTAATTTTTTTTACAATTTTGTTTTTCTAAATAAAAATTAAAACATTCAACTTTTATTCAGAAAAAGAAAATTGTAAAAATAAGTTACATAACTATAATTTTTATGCACCTTAAAATACGTGTCAGACACTTTCGCAGAAATGTAAACAATTAGAAGGGACCGGAGTATATTACAATTTGCAACTCATGTCTATCTTCCACAAAAAAACACCCCAAACATCGTAATCAGCTTCAATTTATATCCCCTGTCATTTTTTTGTCCGTTATCGATAAAAAGTTTAAGGGCATTTTCGTCATTATATAATATAACTTTTAGTTTTACTAAAAGCCATATATTATGATTGGGTTTTATATTCAAAAAAAGTTATTATTTTTTATAAAAATAATATACATACATAATTTGACACTTAAATAATGGAGATTTACCTATAATTTTTAAAAATAATATTATGCAAACAATAGATTTTCTAAAGTCAAAATGTTATTATTCTTTAAAAAGAATAGATAAATTTTATGAGATTAAAACTTTTATATTTAATTCTTTTAAGTAGAGATAGATGAGAGTATTAATATTTGAGTAAAAAAATATTTTAGGAAATCAAACCAAATTATACTATTTTTTTTTGATAAAAATCAGAATTTATATTATTCAATTACGAAACCCCTGTAAAAAACTATATTTAATGTTAACAGAGTGAATTTAATGGAAGGGTTGCAAACTGAATCTGATTCCTAAGTTTAGGACCAATTTAGGTACGAGTATTTATCTATTTTTTTGTCAAACTGATAGGATACAAATTGTAATATACTTTACATAAAATGGAAATTTTTTTTGATATAAATATAAAATACAATTTGTACAAATTTATAAAAAGACGAGAGGAGTGCTAAATAACCAAACTTTTCACAAATGACACTGGTTGTGTTTTCACCTCTGTCCGTACACCAAAATATTCAAAAAATTCGAAATCCGAAATTCGACCCGTTATTACTACTTGTAAATAATCAATAATCTGGCTATATGTGTTTATTTGTAAATTTCTTTGAACAATTTGTAAGATGTTTGACATTTTTCAAAAAATATGGACAACCATTTTTAACATCCTTAAAAATCCTTCACACTCTCATAATTAGAGGTTTATCGCGTGAGTCCATAGGATTTACTCAGTACGCACCGGAAAGGTTACGGCTGTGGTTTACCTACAATTAAAAAAACAAAAAAATACATGTCAAAGTCCTAAAAAATAAATTAGGGATATAAGCCCATAAAAAAGTCCTTATCCTTTGTTTTTTAGGAACTAATAGGCCTAATCTACCAGCCATTATAATAGTTGGATTGAGCCCATAAGACTCTAGGCCTAAAAGAAAGCCCAATGCCAAACAAATCCACAAAACCCTAACCTCTCTCTTTTATATAACCAAACCCTAAAACCTCTCCGCCTCTTCTTTACAATCTCTCTCTCTCTCTCTCCCATCTCTCTCAAAAATATGCCGCCAAAGTTCGATCCCTCTCAGGTCGTGGACGTCTACGTCCGCGTGACCGGCGGCGAAGTCGGAGCCGCGAGTTCACTCGCTCCCAAAATCGGTCCACTCGGTCTCTCTCCCAAAAAAATCGGTGAAGACATCGCCAAAGAGACCGCCAAAGACTGGAAAGGCTTACGTGTCACCGTCAAGCTCACCGTCCAGAACCGTCAAGCTAAAGTCTCCGTCGTCCCCTCCGCCGCGGCGCTCGTAATCAAAGCTCTCAAAGAGCCGGAACGTGACCGGAAAAAAACGAAGAACATCAAACACTCCGGTAACATTTCGCTCGATGACGTCATCGAGATTGCGAAGATTATGAGGCCGAGGTCAATGGCGAAGGAGTTGACTGGAACTGTGAAGGAGATTCTCGGGACGTGTGTTTCGGTTGGGTGTACTGTTGATGGAAAGGATCCGAAGGATTTGCAGGAGGAGATTGATGAAGGCGTCGTTGAGATTCCGATGGATTGAGTTTTCGGTAGCTTTTCGTGTCTTTTCGTTTCGTGTTTTTGTTTTGGGAATGTTATTTGGTATTCAGGTTTATGCTGTTCAGCATTGTGGATTATAACTTGATATACATTTTGGTTAATTAAATGAATGTTCGGAACTTAATTATCTGGTGCAGGTGTGGCATTGTTGTTTCGTGTAGTTTTGGAATTTTTATGTGTAGTTATGTTATTTATGCGCTTTAGAGATCGGAATTTGGTAAGCACGTATGTTTATAGTGATCGAAAATATTATTGCTTACATATGTTTGGTCGTTTATTGAATCTGTTCTGCATTTATATGTGATATGGGCTTTGTGGTTTTCTTGCATTCTCGTTATGAGGTTTGGTTCTTACTTGTTTATGTTTTGTGCTATTATACGTTATTCAAGTGTGATAACATTAGTGTGATTAGTGGATAGACCTCTTTGGGTAAGGTTCATTTCTCCTAGTGGTTTTGAACTAGGTTCGGTAATAGGTTTAAAATTGTTATATCGTGTCTTCCTTAGTAAACTAGAAATCGACTTTGCATAATAACTTGGATTTATTTAACAAAATAGAGATTGGTCTGTTCTGTGTATGGGTATTGTTTTATATATATGGAGATTAAATAAGACTGGTTGTATGGTTTTTAATGGAAAAGGAAGTAGCGGGTTAAACAGACACAGGTAAATGTTTAGTAAGTTGACGAGAGGCGTGCATCACATTAAGTATGTCGTTGTCAAGAAATAACAAGTCCACACACTTGATGTATCTTTAACACAAAAGAGTACCTGAATATGATTAACTCTGCTTTAATAGATAAGGAATACCATTGTGATGCTTGTTGCATGTCTATGTACTCATGGGGCAATTACTGTCAATGATATGATGGTTATTCCATTAGCGAATTGCCTATATTCTGAAGATGTTCTTTTTAATTTTGGTTTGGAACTTTGTGTGGAATTGATTCATATTACATGTTTTATATATATTCTGTAATAGATTGGGAGGGTACATTTTCTGCCTGTTCATCCAAGGCTCGACTTTTAATTGTTTTCATTGCAATGATGTCTTCTGAAGTGTTTTAGGGGTGTTTATATTAATAGTGTTACAATAATTCTAATATATATATATATATATATATATATGCAATGGTGATTGTGTTCAGTGTTGGGGGTGTTTTTGTGTGTGTATGTGTTCTAGGATTGAGGTGCATTGCTATGTCCTGGTTCAACTAGGTGATGTTTGTTGAACACTGTTTACAGTGTTCTCCATTACATTTCGGGTTTTGTTAGCTGGTACTACGTTTTTGAAGAACTATTTTTATGATTTTCAGTTTTTTATATGGATTATGATTCTATGACTTCCTCTATTTTACTTCACTGAATAGTTGATGAATTGATGATCTGAAATCTAGTATACAGTGTGCAGGAGATTTATCATTCAATTGATGCGTGTTTTCAATCTGTTATAGTTTCACTGTTTCAGCATATCTATTTATGCAAAAGGCACCCTGTATTATTGTTATAGTTTTGATTTTTGGTATGTAAATTGAGCTGGGTAAAAGATTAGTCCGAGATGGCAATATTACCCGACCTGACGGATACCCCACCCGTTCTGATCCGTTTTGATTTACCCGATTTTTTGGATTTGGATTCAGATCTTATTTTTAGACCCGAAAGCGTTTGGATTTGGATCTTAGGTATAGCGAATCGATACCCGATCCGAAACCTGAAATTGGTTTCAAACCCGATTTGAACCTGAACCCCGAAAAATATCCTATAGCATATGCTTATCTTACATAATTTTATAACAATAATACATGATTTATATACATTAAATATTTAAATCTAATATTTATAATCGGGACGTTGAATAATTATCAATAATTAAATTTTTTATATAATTATCAATAATTAAATTTTTTATATTTGATTGTGATATTGAATTATCTTAATATTTAGAGTATTATTATGTTAGTTAAACAAACGCACACGCATGAGTGAGTTCAACTTTTAACCTACATTTAGGAAAGTAAGTACTTGAATACTGCACCAACCTTGACAATATGTAAAGTAGTACTATATTTGTATTTTTAATATTAAAAAAAATATGTTACCTAACATATATTTGTATCATAATAGAAATTTGTTTATTTTTTATTATTTACTTTTAAATTATCCGAATTAACCCCGAAATCGACCCGAAACCCGAAAAAATCTAATGGATCGAATTTGTATTTTTGTTTTTAATATCTGAACCCGAACACGATTCGAACCGAAACATAACGGATTGGTTTTTGATCTTACGAAACACGATCCGATCCTAAGTGTTGCCATCGTTTAGTCTCAACTTGTTATTACATTGTAGTTTTCTATCAAATAAATTCATAAGTTAAAAGTAAATGTAAATTGAGTTGGTTATGAGATTTAGCATTGAAAGAGGAAAGAAACGTAAATTATTAAAATAATCATAAGATAAAACAAATTGCCCTTTTTCAGTCTAACACAGAGAACCAAAGGACTGTAACCTAGAGGTTGCAAAGTGTACAGTATAGTGTCGGAAATAGAGTGGAATTAAGTCGAATATTGTCGTGTTCGAGTTCGATTAAAAAATATTCCGGGCTTCAGTTTGAATTCAACATTCTTCTACTCACCGTGTATTTAATTTTAAGTTCGAGGCTTGGTTTTCAAAAAATTCAATGAGTTCTACTCAAATGTCAAATCGATTTTGCCAAATACCGGAGATCTGATATATAAAGTTCATTATAAAATATATATAAAAAGATTAAAAAGTAAAAGATTGGATGGGGTTTGTGAACCTTTTAAGCCTAGAAATATGAAACTATTATTAAACCGAATTCAAATATTTCATGAGCCAAAGTTCGAATGACTCGTGAAACTCATATACACTTGGGAGGGGCATTGGCAATGCCTTTTTTCAAGTAAGTTGATTCGAGTTGGAGCTGGGCAGTGATACTGAATGAAATGCCTTCTGCTCACTGGGTGGCTCTGGCTCAATGTGTCTTTAATTTTTCTGTCATTTGCTTTGTTGTAAAATTTTCCCCGGCGATGATTATATTTTTTAATAAAATTTCTTGGCCCCGACTCCTGAAGTACGGCAAATAAAGTTCTTTGACCGCATAGTTAAATTAATAATTTTTAATAAAAATATATAACTAAAATTTTAATTTATAAGAAAAAAATTTAAAAAACTTACTCCCTCCGTCCCTAAAAACATTTTCTATTTGTGTTGGACAAATTTGTCAATGCACACTTTTGATTGTTAATATCTTTAATTTCGTATTAGTATTAAATATAAAAATTTCATTGTATTAAAGTAGTAAAATACTCATAAATACTAATCCAACAAAATTAATCATGACTATGTTTGATCTCATAGAATAAACGTAAATTAATAGTCAATCGCTTACAATGAATAATATCAAAAGTCAATATAGAAAATTTATTAAGGGACGGAGAGAGTATTATTTTAAATATATGTTTGAAAATTTAAAAATATATACAAAAACAACATATAAAAAAACAGAAAAATAGTATATCTAATTTTATTTGTACCCACACAATTAATAATACTGTATGAAAAATGTGCGCACAGACAAAGAGTTGTGATCAATTTTGTTTATAAAAAAGTAATGGTGGGATGTCAATTTCCAGGTGAAACGTGGCAGTTCATGAGTGGTGAACTAAATCAAAGAATGTGGGCTGGGGCGGTGCGGCGGTGGTGGGTGATACTGCCACCTCGATCCTCATCATCATGCTACAGTGTTTATATGTTACTATCATCACGCTTGGTCGGTTTTCTCTGATAGTGACCTGTTTTCTCCTACACGTGGCACCCCCTCAACCACTTGGATTTGAGGGCTCAAAATTTCTTGAAAGTTCGGAAGAAAGTTATTCCCGTTCTATTTTTCGGTTTTATTATTATGTGCACGTAAATATATGAAAGGATTTTCTATGGTGTGCACAAGGGCACATAATAGTCACTAACTCCCATGAAAATAAGCTCTTCTTATTGGTGGTTGAATAATAAATATTAATGTCCCCTGCATTCACATCAATTTCACCAATAAAAAAAGCTCATTTTTATCAATTAAATTGATAAAAAGAGCAATAATATATTTTTTGACTAAAAATAAATTCCATATATTATATTATTGAAAAGCAGCGGATGACGTTATACTATCCGCACTTAATTTATAATTTTCAAAGTGTTTTTTATTAATAAAATTGTTTTTGTGAACAAATAATTTACGAGGAGCGTTTTTTCCCCGTGAATCTATCGTAACACTGAAATGCGGAGAATAACATTATATTATCTACGGTTAATTTTTAATTTTTTGAAACTTTATTGTTTGTAAAAAAATTTCCGGTGGACTGATAATTTGTCCGATTCGATAAATTTGAAGCTAGTAGTAGTCTATACCTGACAATACTGGTATACGACACGTGAATACGGTATGAAATGACACAAATAATTAGTGTTTGAGTTCGAATATTTGATATACAAATACGAAAGTATTTGGACACGAAAAAACACGATTATAATTAGTTTTGGGTTTGGGTATCCGATCTAGGTACACGACATAGAACGAAAGTACACTAAATAAACTAAATAAATAAATAGTTAAAATTTTAAAAATATATAATATACATATATATAATACATATCAAACATGAATTTACCTATTTTAAATAACATATATATAATTATAAATACTAAATTACATTTTATTGTTTTTTGACTATTTGAGCACTTCATTATTTCACTCATTTTCATGGTAAACTAAATCTATATTTTTTATTTTTAAATTCGTAGTCGTGGATGCAAAAAAAACAAGCAAGATCAAGTTGTTGACTTTATGTTTTTTAATTTATTTTGAAAGTTGAACAATTTGTAGTTTGTTGTACACAAGAACATTTTCACTGCTTGTTGTTCATTATTTAAGACTATTTAATTATCTATAGCATTTTTTAACAATTAATTTTTTTTCGTATATAATCCGTGTACTTTAGTATACTGAAAACGGGTAAACACGAATATATTAGTTTCGGATTAGTGTCACCAAATTGGTACACGAATCCAAATTTGGGTCGGGTTCTGGTTTAAGATTTTGGTACACGAAAACACGAAAGTACACATAACGTTTATACACGACACAGAACGTTGACAGGTTAAGTAGTACCAAATAAGTTTATAAAGAAAATGAAAGAGCCATTTAGAACCTTAAAAACAATTAATAAATGTGCAATAATTTTCTAATATTCAATTAATGGGGGCGGTACTAATTAATAATATTAGCACTGCTTAGTTTTCTAGTGTAGGGCATTCTCGCATATTCTAACCTCTCCATAATCACTAGAAGTATATGCTATAAATACACATCACTACTACTTCACTCTTAAAACAATCATCTCCTGTCTTAACAAAAAAACAAGAAGTCAAAAAAGCAGAAGATTTAGTTATATTTTAATGGGGAAGGACATTGAGGTTGCAGAGCATGGCCGAGACTACCAAGACCCTCCTCCAGTTGATTTCTTTGATGCTGAAGAACTTGGTAGCTGGTCATTTTACAGGGCCATCATTGCTGAGTTTGTTGCAACTCTTTTGTTTCTTTACATTACTGTCCTCACTGTTATTGGCTACAAGTCACAGTCTGAAACAGACCAGTGTGGTGGTGTTGGAATTCTCGGCATTGCTTGGGCCTTCGGTGGCATGATCTTCGTCCTCGTTTACTGTACTGCCGGAATTTCAGGTCAGTGCCACAGCCACGAGTATATTTTGAGAAGACACCTTATGATTTTTAATTTTTGCGGAGGCACTTCATTATTTCAAAAAATTTAAGGGTTTTATATTAAATTGTCCACTTTTCTTCTCAAAAACTATTAAGCGGCTACGCGATCTCATGGAGACTCATTTTGGCCATTAAAATCAAAATATATAACACTCGATTAAATCTTGAAAAAAATTATATGAAAATTAACGGAATCGTAATCGGTAAATGATGTGCGAGTCACATGGATTACAAAAAGGAACGTTATGCTTCTTTGTTATTAATTATTCTAACAAACCCATCATCGGTTCATTAAATTTTAGGTCATTTATTTCTCAAATTTATTATAATGATATATAGTGATTACAGTGGTCAAAACGAGTTTTCATGGAGATTAAGTAGCCACTTGATAGTTTTTGACAAGGATAGTGGGCACTTTGATATAAAATCCAAAATTTAATTGTAAAAAAACGTTAAATTCTGTTTAAGGTGCCAGTTACTAGATCCGTCCCAGGTCTTAGATAATGCATGTCGATTAGTAAAGTTTTATACCATAACTTGTTTCAAAAATTGATTGCAGGGGGGCATATTAATCCAGCTGTGACATTCGGATTGTTTCTGGCTCGAAAGGTGTCACTGGTGCGGGCAGTGATGTACATGATCGCTCAGTGCCTCGGAGCTATCTGCGGGGTTGGGCTGGTCAAGGCCTTTCAAAAGTCTTATTATATCCGCTACGGTGGAGGGGCTAATGAATTAGCGGATGGTTACAACAAAGGCACGGGTTTGGGTGCTGAAATTATCGGTACTTTTGTTCTTGTTTACACTGTTTTCTCTGCTACCGATCCTAAGAGAAATGCTCGAGATTCTCATGTTCCTGTGAGTAATTAGTCCATCATTTAACGTACCTGATTTTCAAGTATATATTCGAGATTTTGTTTAGTTAATGTTTTATTGTGTTACTGAAGGTGTTGGCTCCACTTCCTATTGGATTTGCTGTGTTCATGGTTCACTTGGCTACGATCCCTATCACCGGAACTGGAATCAATCCAGCTCGTAGTTTTGGAGCTGCAGTTATCTATGGAAAAGAGAAGGCCTGGGATGATCAAGTATGTGTAGTTATCTATGTCAACTGTTTATATTCTTTTACGAAGATTTGATTGACTAAATGTTCTACTTTCAATCTATTATTGCAGTGGATTTTCTGGGTAGGACCATTCATCGGGGCTGCAATTGCCGCCTTCTACCATCAGTACATCTTGAGAGCAGCAGCTGTTAAAGCTCTGGGATCATTCAGGAGCAACGCTTAATTTATCGTCCAGATGAGGATGATCAGCGTGTGAATAAAAAGGAACTCGTCGAGTGGAGTTAATGCACAAGCTGTAAATTGTTGGTTTAGTAGGAGGTTTCACTCTTCTTGGATTGTCAATTGTTATCAATCACAGGGCACTGGTTTTTCTCAGTGTCTTCAAATGTTAAATATATCCCCTGTTTCGCCTTTTATTGGTTTGTGTCATTTTTCAATTTCCATGATTTAACATTCTTCTACCTTGTTATATTAATGATACCTAGAACATAATCTGTGTCAGGAACGTACACTCTCGGGATCCAATAAATTTAATTATTACAGAAGCTTCTCGTATAGCTTCTTCAATTTAGGATGAGTATGATATCCGATGCTAAACTGATACGTCTGGTTCTGTTCTTTGTTCTGTCTTTTGTGCATCGTTGGTCTCTTATCTTTGCAACATCTTTTCACTTTCCGTTGTTGAAGCTGTAAGAAAAGGTGATAAAGCAAACCGAATAATTTGTGAGAATGTAGGAGTCGTGGCGTGAGTTAACACGACCTCTATTTTTTTGGTGTAATACAAAGAAATAGATTGAAATCACTCTTGATCATTGCCCAAAAGCATGTTTATATTTATATGAAAGTACTTTAAAGAAAAAATTGTTTGTGTCTTCAAATGAGGAGGGGAGAGAGCTCCTTTTTATAGGGGTGAAAACTAGTAATTTAAGAATATTAAAAAGTCAGGTCACATTTTTGATTAAGGGAGGTAAAAAACCTTAGAATAAAGAGTCTCAAAATGAAAGGTCTTGCACAATGAAGAGTCTCAAAATGAAAGGTCTTGCACAATGAAGAGTTTCGAAATGAAGAGTCTAACATATCATTTTCTTTTGAAGCAAACTTATTTTTAGAATATTTTCTATATTATTCCAACATTCCCCCACATGATTCAAAAGAAAAATAATTTGGGCAATGGATAGTCGGTTTCTAAGCATCAATGTCTTGTGGACTTGAATTGATACCCAGTGCATACAAACATGCTTCACAACCATGTTAGGTAGAAAGTTCTTGAACCTCTCATGGTAGTTGGTGAGAACATACTTGCGCACTTAAACCTTTCTCAAATCAAGAAGTGATTTCGCATTATTATGTAAAAATGCCCCATGTTGTACCTGGATTATCGTGAACGCTCTAGAGGTCCTTCGCCTAAAGGACTCTCGTAGGGGGTTAGGCGTAGCCCCCACATTCACATAGGTAAGTTCATCAAGTTTGTATTGTCGCAAACCACCTCTTACGAGGTTATGAACTTATTAAGAGTATAAACTCATCCTTACACATATGACAATAAAAAAAATACTACTATCACTTTATTTATAGGAATGGTAGTAGTATACATAAAATGAGTTCTTTTGTGATTTCGTTTGACCCATTGAACTTAGACATGTCTAAGATGGGTATACACCACAATTCACTCCACAATAGGCTTTAAACCCATTTCTAGTGCTGACTCCAACACTAATTTTCTATAAAGGCCTTTGTTGAGAGGATCTGCAATATTCCTCTCTAATTTTACATACCGGAGTGATATCACATTATTTCTGATCAGACTTCGAACTATAGCATGCCTCAATCAAATATGTCTTTTCTTTCCATTGTAGAGTAGATTATTCACTAGTCCCATTGCAACTTGTGAGTCACAATGCATCGAAATTGATGGAGCTGACTTCCCCCACAAAGGAATATCAACAAGTAAACATCTAAGCCATTCGGCTTCTTGTCCTGCCAACTCCAGCGCAATAAACTCAAATTCCTGTGGGGATTTAGCATGACAAGTTTGTTTTGAAGATTTCCAAGATATAGCAGCTCCCGCAAGAGTAATGACATAACCACTAGTAGACTGAATCTCATCATTGTCTAACATCCCAATTTGCATCACAATATCCTTCTAAAACACATGGAGTTCTTTGATAATTTAAACCCCAATTGATAGTGCCTTTTAAATACTTCAACAATCTAATCAAAGCACCCTAATGATCACGATTAGGATTGTGAGTGTATCTACTGAGTCTACTAACAGCATACGCTATATCAGGCCTGGTATGGTTCATTAATAACATTACGCTTCCAATTATCTTGGCATATTCTTCCTGGAAAACACTGCTACCTTTATTCTTTTTCAAATGAATACTAGGATCATATGGAGTTTTCAAAGGGGTACAATCAAATTGATTAACTTTCTTTAAAATTTTCTCAATATAATGAGACTGATTTAATGTTAACCCATATAAATTTCTAGTAATCTTTATGCCAAGAATCACATCCGCTTCTCCTAAATCCTTCATATCAAAACATGAGTTTAAGAAAGATTTGCTTGTATTTACTACATCAATATTGGTACAAAATATTAACATATCATCCACATATAGACATATGACCACACAACCAAATTGATCAAATTTAGAATAAACACATGCATCAGAACCATTTACCTGGAAGCCATTAGAGGTGATAGTTTGATGAAATTTTTCATACCAGTCTTTCAGAGCTTGTTTAAGACCATATAATGATCTTATAAGCCGGCATACCTTGTCTTCATATCCAAGGACAATACATCCTTCTGGTTGCTTCATGTATATCTCCTCATTTAAATCTCCATTTAAAAAGCAGTCTTTACATCCATTTGATGCATAATAAGATTATGAATGGATGCAAGAGCTATTAAAGCTCTTATGGTGAAAATATTGGTCACAGGAGAATAAGTATCAAAGAAATCTACCCATTTCTTTTGTCGATGTCCACCAACCACTAGCATGGCTTTGTATTTTTTAATTGATCCATCAGGGTTTATTTTTTTTTCTGAAAATTCACTTGCTTCCCAGTGCTTTACAACCTTTAGGAAGATCACATAAAACCCAAGTGTTATTATTCATAATGGACTCTATTTCACTGTTAATGGCTTCTAGTTAAAAATTAGAGTCAATTGATCTCATGGCCTCCTTATAGGTTTTAGGGTCTTCTTCAAGAATGAAAGCATTTATCTCCTCCTCACTTGCAAACTCTTTTTCAGTCAAAAAGGTAATTAAAAAGTCAGGCCCAAAACTAGTCTCAACTCTAGCTCTTTTACTCCCTCTAGGTTCAGGACTTTTATTAAAATATGTAATATTATGATGTGATATAGAGGAAGAAGATGTAGAAACTAAGGACGGTTGCACATGAACTTTCACAGGAAAATATGCTCACAAAACTCAACATCTCTTGACTCTTTAAATGGACCAAAGCCATATGTATCCTTAAGAATGAGTATATATGCACCACCATTAAAACCGATGAAAATACCATCAACAGTCTTGGGCCCAATTTTACTTCTTTGAAAATCTGGGAGCCCTACTTTTCCCAAATACCCCCACACTTTGAGGTAACTCAGGTTGGGCTTGAAAGCCTTCCATAATTCATAAGGAGTTTTATCAAATCTTTTATATGACACACGATTAAGCACATAACAAGCATAAAGAATAACTTCACCCCACATGTTAATAGGCATTCCTGAACGAATAAGCATGAAATTCATCATATCCTTAAGAGTTCTATTTTTTCGTTCAACTATTCCATTTTGTTCAAGCGTATATGGAGCTGTAACCTCATGAATAATTCCATTTAGTTCACAAAATTTCTTTAAAGTTTCCCCATTATATTCTCCGCCCCTATATGATCTTAACCTTTTAATTTTTATATTTAACTGATTCTCAACTTCAGCCTTATAAATAAGAAATTTTTCTTCGGCCTCATCATTCGAACTCAATAGGTAGAGCTTTAATTTACTACCAGATTTGTTCAATAAAGCTCCAGAAATTAGGTTTCTATGAATATCAGGAATAAGTAAAACATTATGCAATGCAATAGTTTGATTCGTACAGTTTCGCGAGTTTGATAAATTTTACTCTCTAGATTTTGTCCTATATAATTGACGGGGCAGGTGTATTATTGAAAATGCACCAATTATTATATACTCTTAGAGCATCTCCAACTATGTACAAAACTTAGCTAAAAATCATTAATACATGTTATAAATAAAAAATATAGAGATTATGTTAAAAAAAATCCATCTCCAATGGTATATTCCTCTTCTCTATAAATATAGTCAACCTCTTGATATTGACTATATTTGTTGAATCACAACAAACCTGTAAAAAATCTGTAAAAAAAATTCTAATCAATTATTATCATATTAAAGTAATATATTCTATTTATAACAATATAAAATTTTAATAACATACTATTTTTAAAATATAGCTAACCAATATATCCAATATCATCGAAGTGCAATATCTTACAGATTTAACAAATTTTACATATTATCTTACAAGTTCGGTTTAGTCAATCAATTATAACCGATACTATTGAAAATGCTCTTATAAGAATTAGAAGTTTGATGAGGTAATCCCAACTCGTGGTTAGGCAACATCTAATTTTCTTTTACAAGTCCGGTTTGACACGCTAAGTTGCAAATCAAGCCAAGCTTTTAAATTTAAAGTCCAACTCAGATTTTGAATCATTTTAATAAATTATTAAAATTTGATACTATTTCATTTCAAACTTATGCGGTTTTTGAAAAACAATGATAAAAGTAACAATTTTTTCGTTCAAATTTAAGAAAAATAACAATTCCCAGGTGTATTAAACATTTCTAACAATTCAATATCCTATTTACATAAAATAGTACTCCCTCCGTCCCTTTCAATTGTTTACATTTTTTAGAGAGTGTCTGACATGCATTTTAATGTGCATATAAAGTATAGTTTTGTAATTTTTTTTACAATTTTGTTTTTCTAAATAAAAATTAAAACATTCAACTTTTATTCAGAAAAAGAAAATTGTAAAAATAAGTTACATAACTATAATTTTTATGCACCTTAAAATACGTGTCAGACACTTTCGCAGAAATGTAAACAATTAGAAGGGACCGGAGTATATTACAATTTGCAACTCATGTCTATCTTCCACAAAAAAACACCCCAAACATCGTAATCAGCTTCAATTTATATCCCCTGTCATTTTTTTGTCCGTTATCGATAAAAAGTTTAAGGGCATTTTCGTCATTATATAATATAACTTTTAGTTTTACTAAAAGCCATATATTATGATTGGGTTTTATATTCAAAAAAAGTTATTATTTTTTATAAAAATAATATACATACATAATTTGACACTTAAATAATGGAGATTTACCTATAATTTTTAAAAATAATATTATGCAAACAATAGATTTTCTAAAGTCAAAATGTTATTATTCTTTAAAAAGAATAGATAAATTTTATGAGATTAAAACTTTTATATTTAATTCTTTTAAGTAGAGATAGATGAGAGTATTAATATTTGAGTAAAAAAATATTTTAGGAAATCAAACCAAATTATACTATTTTTTTTTGATAAAAATCAGAATTTATATTATTCAATTACGAAACCCCTGTAAAAAACTATATTTAATGTTAACAGAGTGAATTTAATGGAAGGGTTGCAAACTGAATCTGATTCCTAAGTTTAGGACCAATTTAGGTACGAGTATTTATCTATTTTTTTGTCAAACTGATAGGATACAAATTGTAATATACTTTACATAAAATGGAAATTTTTTTTGATATAAATATAAAATACAATTTGTACAAATTTATAAAAAGACGAGAGGAGTGCTAAATAACCAAACTTTTCACAAATGACACTGGTTGTGTTTTCACCTCTGTCCGTACACCAAAATATTCAAAAAATTCGAAATCCGAAATTCGACCCGTTATTACTACTTGTAAATAATCAATAATCTGGCTATATGTGTTTATTTGTAAATTTCTTTGAACAATTTGTAAGATGTTTGACATTTTTCAAAAAATATGGACAACCATTTTTAACATCCTTAAAAATCCTTCACACTCTCATAATTAGAGGTCTATCGCGTGAGTCCATAGGATTTACTCAGTACGCACCGGAAAGGTTACGGCTGTGGTTTACCTACAATTAAAAAAACAAAGGAATATCAACAAGTAAACATCTAAGCCATTCGGCTTCTTGTCCTGCCAACTCCAGCGCAATAAACTCAAATTCCTGTGGGGATTTAGCATGACAAGTTTGTTTTGAAGATTTCCAAGATATAGCAGCTCCCGCAAGAGTAATGACATAACCACTAGTAGACTGAATCTCATCATTGTCTAACATCCCAATTTGCATCACAATATCCTTCTAAAACACATGGAGTTCTTTGATAATTTAAACCCCAATTGATAGTGCCTTTTAAATACTTCAACAATCTAATCAAAGCACCCTAATGATCACGATTAGGATTGTGAGTGTATCTACTGAGTCTACTAACAGCATACGCTATATCAGGCCTGGTATGGTTCATTAATAACATTACGCTTCCAATTATCTTGGCATATTCTTCCTGGAAAACACTGCTACCTTTATTCTTTTTCAAATGAATACTAGGATCATATGGAGTTTTCAAAGGGGTACAATCAAATTGATTAACTTTCTTTAAAATTTTCTCAATATAATGAGACTGATTTAATGTTAACCCATATAAATTTCTAGTAATCTTTATGCCAAGAATCACATCCGCTTCTCCTAAATCCTTCATATCAAAACATGAGTTTAAGAAAGATTTGCTTGTATTTACTACATCAATATTGGTACAAAATATTAACATATCATCCACATATAGACATATGACCACACAACCAAATTGATCAAATTTAGAATAAACACATGCATCAGAACCATTTACCTGGAAGCCATTAGAGGTGATAGTTTGATGAAATTTTTCATACCAGTCTTTCAGAGCTTGTTTAAGACCATATAATGATCTTATAAGCCGGCATACCTTGTCTTCATATCCAAGGACAATACATCCTTCTGGTTGCTTCATGTATATCTCCTCATTTAAATCTCCATTTAAAAAGCAGTCTTTACATCCATTTGATGCATAATAAGATTATGAATGGATGCAAGAGCTATTAAAGCTCTTATGGTGAAAATATTGGTCACAGGAGAATAAGTATCAAAGAAATCTACCCATTTCTTTTGTCGATGTCCACCAACCACTAGCATGGCTTTGTATTTTTTAATTGATCCATCAGGGTTTATTTTTTTTTCTGAAAATTCACTTGCTTCCCAGTGCTTTACAACCTTTAGGAAGATCACATAAAACCCAAGTGTTATTATTCATAATGGACTCTATTTCACTGTTAATGGCTTCTAGTTAAAAATTAGAGTCAATTGATCTCATGGCCTCCTTATAGGTTTTAGGGTCTTCTTCAAGAATGAAAGCATTTATCTCCTCCTCACTTGCAAACTCTTTTTCAGTCAAAAAGGTAATTAAAAAGTCAGGCCCAAAACTAGTCTCAACTCTAGCTCTTTTACTCCCTCTAGGTTCAGGACTTTTATTAAAATATGTAATATTATGATGTGATATAGAGGAAGAAGATGTAGAAACTAAGGACGGTTGCACATGAACTTTCACAGGAAAATATGCTCACAAAACTCAACATCTCTTGACTCTTTAAATGGACCAAAGCCATATGTATCCTTAAGAATGAGTATATATGCACCACCATTAAAACCGATGAAAATACCATCAACAGTCTTGGGCCCAATTTTACTTCTTTGAAAATCTGGGAGCCCTACTTTTCCCAAATACCCCCACACTTTGAGGTAACTCAGGTTGGGCTTGAAAGCCTTCCATAATTCATAAGGAGTTTTATCAAATCTTTTATATGACACACGATTAAGCACATAACAAGCATAAAGAATAACTTCACCCCACATGTTAATAGGCATTCCTGAACGAATAAGCATGAAATTCATCATATCCTTAAGAGTTCTATTTTTTCGTTCAACTATTCCATTTTGTTCAAGCGTATATGGAGCTGTAACCTCATGAATAATTCCATTTAGTTCACAAAATTTCTTTAAAGTTTCCCCATTATATTCTCCGCCCCTATATGATCTTAACCTTTTAATTTTTATATTTAACTGATTCTCAACTTCAGCCTTATAAATAAGAAATTTTTCTTCGGCCTCATCATTCGAACTCAATAGGTAGAGCTTTAATTTACTACCAGATTTGTTCAATAAAGCTCCAGAAATTAGGTTTCTATGAATATCAGGAATAAGTAAAACATTATGCAATGCAATAGTTTTTCCAGAGGTAAGTTTAAGAGAAACTTTTCCTTTTCCAAGTATACTCACAGTGCTTGAGTTGCCCATGAAGACGCATTCTCCAATAGATGCTTTGTCATAGTCCTCGAACATCTCCCTATTTGAACAAATATGGCGAGTTGCACCTGTATCCACCACCCATTCAGAAATATTTGCTCACTAGATTTACTTCAGATACGATAGCAACTATGATTTATTCAGTGAGATTGGCTTGAGCTTGAGACTTTTCTTCTTTTATTTTTGAACCAGGTCCATGTCCTTGTCTACACTCATTGGCGGCATGTCCGAACTTTCCACAAGTGAAGCAATTTCCTTTAAACTGACTTCTCCCTTTGAAGTTCTTATTCTTCATTTTAGTGCCACGAAGCCGATTTGGACCCTTATCTTTTGGTCCTCTTTTACGACCTGCATCTTTTGACACAACAAGATTATAAGTAAAGGAAGAATGAACAAGTGATGTCTCATTTGTTTGAATTCGATTTTGTTCCTCAATCTCGATATGAGACACTAACTCTTGAAGATTAAAGTCCTTTTATTTATGCTTCATCGCATGAAAATATGTTTTCCAGGATGCTGATAATTTCTCAAGAAGACAATTAGCTTGGAACATGTCACATATTTTCATTCCTTCAGCAATAATATCAGCACACAAATATTCATATTCATGAACTTGTTGAAGAACACGCTTATCATAAGACATACGAAAATTTGGCCAACGACTACATGCATATTTCTTAGTCCCAAAATTATTAGTCCCAAAATCATCGGAACCATACTTGGTTTTTAAAACATCCCATATTTCTTTGGTCTTCAAAGATTTACTATAGATTAAATATAAAGCAATAGTAATATATGTAATAACATTCCACGACACGTCTTATTATCCTTTTCAAAATCTCTTTTAGAATTTTTGGGGGCTGAATCATTAGTAAGACAATAATCTACTCCAATCTGACCCAAAAAAACTCCATCTTATCGGACCACATTTTATAATTTTTTCCATCAAAATGGTCTAATTTAGACATATCAGGAATAAAAGTGTTGGAAGTCATTGTGGTAGATAAGATATGTAATAACACCAAAATTTAACTTTAGAATGTAAGAAAAGGTGAGAAAGCAAACCGAATAACTTGTGAGAATATAGGAGTCGTGGCGTGAGTTAACACTGCCCTAAAGTTGGATTTGCCCCACTACGTACACACGGCCTCTTAGGAATCCACCTCCAGGGTTACACGACCTCTATTTCTTTGGTGTAGTACAAATAAATAGATTGAAATCATTCTTGATCATTGCCCAAAAGCATATTTATATTTATTTGAAAGTACTTGAGAGAAAAACTTATTTGTGTGTCCTCAAATGAGTGGATAGAGCTCCTTTTTATAGGGGTGAAAACTAGTAACTTAAGGATAGTAGAAAGTCACATGTCACATTATTGATTAAGGGAGGTAAAAGCCTTAGAATGAAGAGTCTCAAAATGAAAGGTCTTGCATAATGAAGAGTCTCAAAATAAAAGGTCTTGCACAATGAAGAGTCTTAAAATGAAGAGTCTATCACATCATTTTCTTTTGAAGCAAACTTATTTTTAAAATAATATTTATATTATTCTAACAGAAGTTTCTCAACCTTATCATGATATCCATAAGCTATGATCATTATAATCCATGATATAACATTCTTCTACCTTGTTATATTAATGATACCTAGAACATACTAATTAACACTCCTGCATAAGATCAACTCTGTTCATAGCAGCACAATTGCAGAAGCATTAACAACTGTCAAGTCTCGTTATTATTTTCCTAGATCAAAACAAACTCCGGCCAAAATAATCAAAAATAACAAGGCGTCAGATGTGTCATCATTGTATTAACCTCACGAAGAACTAGATTATCCAGTTCCTTCACAAACTGTTGACACTTATTGCAACTGTCTGGTTCACTAAAGATTTGTTTATGATCTTCATATCTTTTCTTTAAATCCATTGTTAAGCTTTCAATTTCATAAAGACAATTTCACTGAAAACTTATCTCAGTGCTCTGTTGAAAACTTATCTCATTGTTGTCTAAATATATTAATGAACTTTATCTCAGTGCTCTGTTGAAAACTTTTTTAATGCAACTGATCTGTTGATTTCTTGGAGAAGAAGAACAAATTGTATTTATTCTATTGAGTAAGATTACAAGAAATGACTGAAAGTTATAAACTATATACAAAACTAGAAAATAGCGGGAAAGTTTGTTACTGTAACTAACTTAAAACTATTCTCACTAATGGGCTAATTACTGTACCTATGCATAGAATGGACCATCAACTAACTTTATGCGGGTTTCTATATTGTGATGGCGTTGTATCTTGATCCATATCTTTAATAGTCCCCCTCAAGTTTGGAGTTACATGAGCTGACAAGTCATGGAGATCCAACTTGCCAGTAAGCAACTTGAGCTGAGAAGAAGGAATGCTCTTGGTTAATATATCAGCCAAATAATTATAAGTAGGAAGAAATGAAAGTTGTAGCAACCCTTCGAGTACTTTATCTCTAGTAAAGTGACAATCAACCTCAATATGCTTTGTACGTTCATGAAATATAAGATTCTTAGATATATGAATAAGTGACTGATTATCACAATATAGTGTAACTGGGGCCAAGTTGCATACTCCCAATTCTTCCAATAGTCTAACTGTCCAAGTTACTTCTGAAGCTGCAGAAGCCATGTCCCTATACTCAGCTTCAGAACTAGATCTTGGAACTGTTGGTTGTTTTTTAGATTTCCAAGAAATTGGTGACTTCCCTAGTAACAAACATAACATGTGACTGTCCTCCTTGAATCAGGACAAGATGGTCAGTATGAGTCTGAAAAGACTTGTAATGTCAACTTGTCTGTAGCTTGTAACAAAATACCCTGTCCAGAAGTCTGTGACACATATCTCAAAGTATGGACCAATGCTTCATAATATGGAACTCTTGGTTGTTGCATATACTGACTTAGAAGCTGTACTGGATAACATAGATCAGGTCTAGTGTGAGTCAAGAAATTGAGTTTACTAACCAAGGATCTGTATAGTTCTGGATCCGAATATAAATCTCTAGTATCAACATATAACTTCAAGTTAACAGGAAATGAAGTAATTTCTATATTACTTAAATCCAAACCAGGTACATGTAGTAGTTCTTTTGTGAACTTCTGCTGACCAAGAACAATACCATCTGCCTGATAAGTAATTTCTATTCCTAGAAAAAAGTGCAGCAACCCTAAATCTTTATTGCTGAAGGTGTCATCTATAAACTGTTTAACAGAAGCTATATGTACCTCACTACTTCCGGTGATTATAATATCATCAACATAAACTGCAAGAATGATAATATTAGTACCTTGTTTATGAATAAAGAGACTGTTATCATTCATGGACTGAACAAATCCCGGAGATACCAATTCAGATCTTAGTTCCTGGTTTTTGCATATATCAAATTTTAAATTTAGATTAATTCTTGTAAAGCTAGTATAATTTACCAGTCCTGTTCCAATGTTGAGTTATCAGTTCCTAATATTGTTGAGTTCACAAATACAATATCAATCTTCCTTAAAAGCTGCATATTGTATGTTCAAATTAACCGATGCGTGAACGTCAATATTGCTCGAAAGGATATGTGATATTGTCAAGCGCTTCAAATTAAAAATGAGAAGGATAATATGTCACAAGTGAAAGCCATGAAAACTGAAGTGCTTTTTGCAGAGGTAGCTAAAATTGAAATTTTCTAGCTACAACAGTGCATGAAAAAATTCCCAGAACCTGAAGTGGGGAAAAGTCCCTCATAGCTCAAAGAAACGAACACCAACCTTAGATTGATCCCTATAGCTGCCTAAAGGGATAGGCAGTTGCTCCTTCCGCAATGATTCATTGCGGAAAAATATTGGTAAATGTGCATTTAATGCTTCCGCAATGATTCATTGCAGAAGGAGTATTCATTTCTCCAACCAACCAACGCGCTAGTGACACGCGAATTAAAAACCATACCGGGTACACGTTTCTCAAAATAATGTAATAGTAGTAATAATTAAATGATTAATATTTAATAAAATTATTAATATTGTATTATTTAATGAAATATATTTTTACTAAATAATAAAATACTTTTCGAAAGATATAAATGTGAACATAAGAAGCCCACTTTGAAGATAGTTTATTTATTATATATATATATATATATATTTCAAATTTATATGTACAAAATTTTCCATTTCAAAAAAATGATAGAATTTATACTAGAAAAATTGCCCAAATTAACTACTTTTTGCTTCACTCGCGTCCAAAATACCCAGCTGCTGAAGTTCCGACCTTTTTACCCACCGACCTTTTTACCCACCTTATACGCTCCTGTATTAGGCGTATGTCAAAAAGGTTGAACCATGAAGCCCACCCAATGCAAAATATCTTTCTACTTGGGTTGCTGTGATTCATATTACGAGGAATGTATCCTGATTCCTACTGTCATGCTGATTATCATTAATTGGGGTGTATGTTATCATTAATCTTCATCATGATATCCTGATTAACATATAGTCGTGATTTTAACTACTTACATCTCATTTATATGCTTACATATTTTTGTATATATGCTTGCTTACCTGCCCACTTTTTTAATTCCATTTTGGAAAACTCAGCGCAGACCCTTCTACACGCGGCGTGTCCGATCAAAACGTCTCATGTATAGGCGTAACCAGCCTTCTTTTACATGACTTGTTGATGTATCCATACAAAAGAGTGTATCTCTCTTTGTCTCGTCTCTGGCGTGTCTATGAGATACCAACTATACACTGGTGTATCAACTGGATATAGTGCTTGAGCATGCACATCTTTGCAAACTTATGAACATATTTTCCTGTTTTGGGATCTCTGTTGGCGCAAGGATTGATACGCAGCGTCTGTAGGCGTATCCCGTGGGCAGTTAAGGCGGTAGTTCAAGTACGTGGGTATTTCAGTATGGTCATGTGCAAAAATGAGTAAAAAAGACTTTTACCCTTTATACTCAAAGTACTTCATTCATGGTTATGATATGTTAAAATATTTTGATACATAATTGTATATTATTCTATTCTAATCGGACTTTATATCATAAATAAATTATTCTAAAATTAATATTATATTTGTTAATTTTTTTAGTGTACTTATTTTACCAAAATAGAATGTAACATAAACAATATTTATGTTCAAATCTTTTTAAAAAATGATATCAAAAATTTATATAAAATCAACAAGGGGCATCAAATTTATAATGAATTTTAAAATTTTTTAATTTTTTTTTGTGACACACAAAAATTGTTTAAAAAAAAGAAAAAAAATCACTGCTTCCGCAATGATTCATTGTATGAAACTTTTTATAATTCGCGTGTCACTAGCGCGTTGGTTGTTTGGAGAATTGAATACTCCTTCAGTTGCGGAAGCATTAAATGCACATTTACCAATATTTTTCCGCAATGAATCATTGCGGAAGGAGCATTAAATGCATTCCCACCAACCTCCTTTTTCGAATTTTCAAATATAAATTACTTCAAAAAATCATAAAAAAATTAAAATTAACATAAATTTAGTCAAAAAAATTACAATATATTTTTTTTCAAAGTTTTTATTTTCCTACATAATTTTTTGATTTTTTTTGAATTTTTTTTTATCGTAACTAACCCGCAGCCGCTACCGTTCGAGTGCGCACTGGGTAAACCCTAGAGGCTCATGCAATAGCCTGCAAACCACGTGAACTAAGGTAAACCGCCTTTAGGCAACATGCCCTGGCTCAGGAGGCATAATCATAAATTCTCCTCCCGTGGGATTCGAACCTGTGACTAAGAGGATAATTATCCATTCTTTAACCAACTGAACCAACCCTTGCGGGCTTATTTTTCCTTTTTATATCACTTAATTCAAATTTTCAAATTTAATTACTTTAAATAATCATAAAAAATTAAAAATAATATAAATTTACTTGTTGAAATAGAAGAACAAGAAATTGCGTCTGTTATCACCTTAATCGCTTGAAATTGTCTCGCTTATACTTATTTTTGAGTTTTAATCGAATAAAAACTGTTAACTATAGATTTTAAAATTTATCAGTTCTCGTATTCCGCAATGAATCGCATAAGGGTTGGCCGTGAAATAAATCCCAACCAACCATAGTTGGGAAAGGGACCCTAATTCTTTTAGTTTATGTGGTATTTACAATTTAATTAAAGTATCATATATACAACTTTCGTATGTTGCTAACTATTGGAGTAAATGTTGTCAAGTTGATATAAAATTGAGTAAAAATAAAATACTAATATAATGATGACTTTGTAAGATTGACAATTTTTTGACAACCCCTGTTGAAGATACTCTTAAGTTGTAACCAAATTTTGGATCTTTGTGAATAGGCTTAAGCTTTAATGACTCGTCCATGTGGATCTAAAGTTCGAGAAAACTAATCCTAAAGCAGATAATTTCAATTCGAGCTCAAATTAAAATCTGTCTAATAAGCTAGGTGATCCTGTCTTGATAAGAAAATACTTACATATCGAGTTTGATATAAAAAATTCGACTCGATTCGGTTTTAGGATCAGGAGTGGTTAGGTGGTGTGATTTGTGAAGGTAGCAGTTAGCACTTTTATGATGAAGAATCATATGTAGTTAGTGGACATACAGAAAAAGAGGAAAAGAGTTTGTCCTTTAGAGATTAAATAACACAATGAGGTGTGAAAAGAGATAGGAATCCAGAAACAACCCCAATACAAACAGTTACAGACAAAACCAGTTTCAGAAGTTAAAAGTAAAAGCAAAAGAGACCCTTGGGCTTTGCTTTTCCTTGTGACCCTTAAATCTCAAAGTAGATTGTCATCATCCCTTCTATCATGCAATTTTCACTTAAATTCTGCCACACTTTTTTGCCAATGCTTTTGTAGAACCCTCATATAAGTTTCATATAATGTAGCTTTTTATATACTATTTTTAGACTAAACCAACATAAATGTCATCCTTATATACTTTTCCTCCTCCTCTTGACAAGAAAAAGTAGAAAGGAGGGGTGGTGTGTTTCAGGTGAAGTTGGCTTCTTAGGCATTTGTTAGCATTCTATCATTACTTGCCAACTCTAAAGTTTGTTGGTTTGTTTCTGGAAAAAAGGTAAGGTGGCTTGTGGGGTGGGGTGGTGTGGAATATGCTGCCTACTTGTTTCTCTATTTACATTAATTCCATCTTCATAACTAAACTTGTTTTTGTGAGTTATACATTCTATTCTCTCTTCCCTTGCTCCCTCTCTACATATACTAGCTTCTTTTAATGTTAGACTAATCCGTGACGAAAGAGTGCTCGATATTGTTGAGAACCGGTCCATCTAAAACCTTAAAGTGTCAGAGGAAGACGAAGATTTTTCGACTCTCGAGAGATCCAAATTCACGGTAAAATTGTAATCTGTGTGTGTGTCTGCAGGTATGGAGAAATAAGTAAATGCATGCCTGGCTCCCTGCATGCCATTTGCAAAATCCATCCAGTGCAGTTGATGGCCTTTGGAGAATGGCGTGTGAGGAGCCGTGCATGCTACATTTTTCTTTGTGTTTGACTCTGCAGACTCTGCTGTTCTTGTGCTTTAGACTGTACGGATCTTTTATCTGAACATCACAAACTTCTTGGTAACTTTTTAGTTTACCTGTTCAACCAGCATGTTACTTAAACCTTTTTACATTTTTTTAACTATTCACGTGTTATCTGAAATTTAGAAATTTCAGAGTCTGAACTGGCAACTTTTCTCTAGTTCTCAAATCTCACTGTTGGAAGAATCAAGAATGCCGTTATATGTAATCTTGTTTAAGTTATTTAGGTTAATAATTGCCTGTTGATAGCGTATTTTCGATCTTTCTTATTTCACCTAGTTGTCACATTGAGCTGCAATGAAATTTATAATTGTATTGAGATCAAGTTAAAATTCCAGATCCTGGTATTCCTGGCAATGCTTCATCTACAGGGTTTGCAGGAACATCTGTCATCTGTATATGCTCGCGATGCAATAAGAGGTTAACATCAAGCCCGCGATAACTTCATTATCTCAGGGGCTTCTTAGCATCCTGATGCCTGATGCATCTGAGGAGAGAGAATTCTGATCTCTTACTGGCCATTTTCAAACAGAAATTTTCTTCAGGGTTCAACTACAGGAGTAGCTCCACAAGGTTGTTAGCAGAGTACATTAGCCAAAATGTTCAATATAGTAGTCCTTAACAACAATAATCTCAAATATATCAAATCGTATTGAAGTAATTAGGTACTTCGAAATTACTATAAGTTCTCGATAGCATTTCATGTTTTGATAGCGATCTACATTATCATTATGTCATGAGTCAATAGTACACAAGTTTAAGAATGTAATCTTTAACAATAGATGAACCTGCTGGTTAACAAATATTTGGGCCTGTATTAGTTATGGAGGCCATACAATACTGGGGTTAGATTGGATATACTGTTAGATGCTCAGGTTTATGATGATTGCAGATAAACAGAAGATAAACAGAATGCAAGTAAACGAGATTCAAGCTTTGCAGTTTGTTCAGATTTTCCAGCAGTGGCTATTTCTCAGGATTAGGTTTGTTAGGGTTTTATGTATATCTTGTTTATCTGGATAAACCTTATCTCAAACAAACTCATCACCTTATCTTATAAATCAAGTTTAAATCTCTCAAGACTTATCTCTTTACTTGATTTATCTTTTTCAAACGTACTAACAGATTAGTTTCAAAGTTTCATTCAAATATTTTCAAACAAACTTATCTTCCAACCTTATCTTGTGTTTGAAAATAAATCTGTTAGAACTTTGCTTATAAATACAACTCTTCATTTCAGATTTGTAGCTAACACTTTCACGAGAATCCTTCATCATCTGAAATCTTTTTCTTGTTTCATACCCGAGATATTCATATCCAGAAAAACAAGAAACTTAGTTTGAGTTGTAATCAATTTGTTTATTCTTGTAACTGAATAGTGTATTCATATCAACTTTGTGCCGGGTTGTGGCAAGCTTGATTTCAAAGTATAGCAAGGTAGTTAGAAGGCTAAGGAATAACAGTGGGCTAGGTAGCAAGGTAGCTTGGGAAAGGGTTTCTTTCATGTGCTATATTTGTAATCAAGGAAAAGACTGTAAGTTCTTTTATTAAAGTTGATATAATACATTCTCTATGCTAGTTGGCATGGGGACTTGGATGTAGGCCATAGACTAGGTATAGGGGCCGAACCAAGTGAAAACTTCTGGTGTTTTTTACTTTTCAGTTTTCAGCATTCTGCATTTTTATTTCTGTTATTTATTTTCTGCAGTGTAATTGAGACTGTCTCATACCCTGTCTCATTTGTAAAAGGGACTGTCCCATTTGCATAAGAGACTGTCCCATTTGCCTTGGCAGTTAGAATATTATTTTATCTATCGAGCCATTTAAATTTCATTTGGTATCAGAGCAGGTGCATTTAATTCTCTTTTTAGTGTTTATTTTGCTAGCGATCCATGGCTCAACCAGATAGGTATTCAAACAATTATCCACCACTGCTTCATGGTGCTGAAAACTACAATGACTGGAAGTTTCGGATGAAAATCTTTCTCCAGCGTGATGCATTTGAATGGGATGCTGTAGAAAATGGTTTCACAATTCCTATGAAAGAAGGGAAGCCAAAATCTCTCAAGGATCTCTCTCCCGAAGAAGTGAACGCAATGAATTCCAATGCTAAAGCTATGAACTCACTTCTCAATGGCATGGTAGCTACAGAATTAAGAAAAGTTTCAGCATGTACTACTGCCAAGCAGATTTGGGATACCATCAAAGTCAGCCATGAAGGCACGTCTAAGGTACGTGAAGTAAAATTAAGTATGCTAATGAGTGACTATGAAGGTTTCAGGTTGGAAAGAGATGAAAGCGTGCGAGATGCTCAAGGGAGGTTTCTGACATTGATGAACTCCATCTCACTTCTGGAAAGGATCATTCCTCAATCTGAGATTAATAGGAAAATCCTCAGAGCAATGCCAAAGAAGTTTGCTCCAAAGGTTACCATTCTGCAGGATTCAACACTGCTTTCGACTATGGATACTCTAACACTGTTCAGTGAATTGGAGGAATTCGAAAATCAGCTTCGTAGATATGATGAAGAAGATGAAGCTCCTCGTAAGAAAACTCTTGCACTTAATGCAGATGCAGATGAGTCTCCTGACGATTCTGATGAAGATATTGCTCTTCTAACAAAGAAGTTTCATAAATTTCTTGCCAAACGGAATGCCTCCAAACGACCTGTGAAATCGCAGTTTATGAAGAAGGACTTCAAATCTAATCCGAGCAAGGAGGTTAAAGTGAATCAAAGCAAAGATACTTGCTTTGAGTGTGGAAAGAAAGGGCACTTCAAAAAGGACTGTTACAAGCTGAAGAACAAAAAGAAGGCATTAATTACTTGGAGTGATGATGAATCTGACGTGGAGATCGATTCAGACGATGAAGTTGCTCAACTTTGATTTGCTGGACTAGAGGACAACTCCAGTGACAATGATGAGGTACAGAATATTAAGTATAATTCAAATATATCTTCATCTATGTTGAATTTGCAGGTCCAGGTTAAAAAGTTAAAAGAAAAGAATGCTTATTTAAAACAAGCATTAAGTGAAGTTCTTAGTGAAATGGATGACCCCATGAAGGAAGAAGCTTTAGTTGCTGAGAACAAATCATTGCTTGAAAGGGTTTCAAAACTTACTGAAGAAAATCTATATCTCAAAAATGAGATTGAGATGAAAGATGTATGTCTTGAAGCCTTGAAGAAAGAGTCAATATCTGTTGATTCAGAAACCGTTAAAGAAGACAGTGTTCCTGATCCCCTGGTTCCTGAATTAAAGCAGAAAGTCGAACAGCTTGAAAAGGATTTAGCTAAATGTTTTCATGGAGAAGGAAATTTGAATGCTCTTCTTGGTGAACAAAAATCTTCTCTTGATAAAGGAGGTTTAGGATGTGAGTCAATCAAGAAACGTGCATTTCAAGGCGGTTACAAGCGAACTCCTATGAAGTATAAGATGCCTTATGAGAAATGTCGAGATTGTGGGAAAGCTGGCCACCCTACATCTGAATCTAGATTATGTGGTATCAAGGGCCACTCTTCTAACTCATCTTATAAATCGTCTGCTAGATATAAATCTACTAATACTTCTGTTAATATCGTTCAGATGTGGATTAAGAAATCAGATAGACATTTATATAAGATTTGTGATACTAACCAACCAGGACCCAAGGTTAAGTGGGTACCTAAGACATAAAGCAATTCTTGCAGGTTTGTTTGAAGGTCCATGTTCCGCGAAATAAATGGATCATCGACAGTGGCTGTTCACGTCACATGACAGGTGATAAATCCAAGTTTTTATCTCTAGTTGCCAAGGAAGGTGGCTTAGTTACTCTTGGAGATTCAAACACCGTCAGAATTATTGGAAAAGGCACTATTGGTAATGACAGGTTTGTTATTTCTAATGTTCGTTTAGTTGATGGTTTGAAATATAATCTTATTAGTGTAAGTCAACTTACTGATGCTGGTCATAAGGTTAAGTTCGATAAAGATGTATGCTATATTGGTACTCATACTAACGAGTTTGCTTTAGTTGCCAAAAGAAAAGGAAATATTTTCGTATTAGATTTTGATGAACAGCAAGAAGAAATTTGTCTAGCTACCGTTCAAGAACAACAAGATCTGTGGCATAGACGTCTTGGCCATGTTCACATGGATCTTCTTCGGAAGATATCTTCTCATGATCTGGTTCGAGGTCTACCAAAGCTGAAGTACAAGAAAATAGAACCTTGTTCAGCTTGCCAGCTTGGAAAACAGGTGAAAACTTCCTTTACTGCTAAGAATAAAGTATCAACTTCTGTTCCTTTGCAGCTCCTTCATCTAGATCTTTTTGGTCCAGAAAGGTATGTAAGCTTAGGAGGTAAGAATTATGCTTTTGTTATAGTTGATGATTATTCTCGTTTCACTTGGGTATTATTTTTACGAACTAAGGATGAAGCTTTTGTTGAGTTTAAGGATCTTATTACTAACCTTGAGACTAAGTATTCATTTAAGCTCAAGACTATTCGTAGTGATCATGGAGGTGAATTCGAGAAGGATTTCATAACCTTCTGTAAATCAAGAGGAATCACTCATGAATTCTCAGCTCCTCGAACTCCTCAGCAGAACGGAGTAGTAGAACGCAAGAACAGGACTCTACAGGAAACTGCCAGAACTCTACTGCATGAGAGTAAGCTTCCAAGAAAATTTTGGGCTGAAGCGGTACACACTTCCTGTTATGTTTTAAATAGAGTACTTATCCGTCCTATTTTGCTTAAAACTCCGTATGAATTGCTTAAGAAAAGGACTCCTAACATTAGTTATTTTCGAGTATTTGGTTCCAAGTGTTTTATCTTAGATACACAGAATACTAGAGGAAAATTCGACACGAAATCTACGGAAGGAATCTTCTTGGGATATTCTACAACAAGCAAAGCTTATCGTGTTTATAATTCTGTCAAGAACAAAGTAGAAGAATCCATCAATATTACATTCAATGAATCCTCAAGGAATATATCTCAAATTGATGAAGACACTGCGGATCTATCGTCTCATTCCCAAATGAGACAGTCTCATTCTGAAAAGAGTCAGTCTCATTCTGACAAATCAAACAGTCAAGACTCTCCAGGTCCATCTCAGTCTTCTGATAATTCTTCAGGATCTACTCAAGCTTCAGATGAATATTCTGGTTCTCCAAAGACTCCTGATAGTGTTTCAAATGTGAATTCTATTACTCCTCTGGATAAATCTTCACAAGCGGAAATGAGGCAGTCTCTTTTGAATGAGACAACTCCTATTCATTTCCAGGCAGATAATTCTAATGAGGAAGAAATGAGTAATATTCAACTTCCTAAGTCTTCTAGGACTGTGAAGAATCATCCACCAGATAATCTTCTCACTGATTTAGATCAAGGGATTTCTACTCGAAGCAGACTTCATAATCTATGTGCATTCTGTGCTTTTGTTGCTGAATTCGAACCAAAGAATGCTCAAGAAGCAGTGGCAGACGAACATTGGTCTGTTGCAATGCAGGAGGAATTGAACCAGTTCGAGCGTTGTGATGTTTGGGAACTCGTCCCACCTCCTCAGGATGCCAAGATCATTGGAACTCGTTGGATTTTCAAGAATAAGAAAGATGAAGATGGAAATATCATTCGAAATAAAGCTCGGTTGGTTGCTCAGGGATACAACCAGCAGGAAGGAATCGATTACGATGAGACATATGCTCCAGTAGCTCGTTTAGAAGCTATTCGAATCTTAATGGCCTTTGCAGCTCATAAAAAGTTCAAGCTCTATCAGATGGACGTCAAAAGCGCATTTCTAAATGGCTATCTCAAGGAAGAAGTCTACGTGAAGCAGCCTCCAGGTTTCATTCACGAGAAGTACCCTAACTATGTTTACAAGCTCAAGAAATCTGTCTATGGATTGAGACAGTCCCCTCGTTGTTGGTACGAGCGTCTCAGTCAATTTCTTGTGAACAATGGTTTCATTCGCGGTACACTCGATCCAACTCTCTTTATTTTTCATAAACGTGATAACTTTCTTTTAGTTCAAGTTTATGTTGATGATATAGTATTTGGATCTTCTAACGAATCTTTGTGTAAGTGGTTTTCTGATTGCATGCATAAGGAATTCGATATGAGTTTGATGGGTGAATTGCAGTACTTTCTAGGTTTGCAAATTAATCAGTCTAATGCAGGAATATTTATTCACCAAGGCAAGTACATAAAGGATCTACTCAAAAGATTTGCACTTGATCATGTCACACCTAAATCAACTCCGATGAGTACTTCAGTTAAGCTTACTAAGGATGAACAAGGTACACCTGTAGATGTCACTAAATTTCGAGGTATGATTGGTTCATTGTTATATTTAACTGCCTCACGACCTGACATTATGTATAGTGTATGCTTGTGTGCTCGTTTTCAATCTCAACCTAAAGAATCTCATTTGAATGCCGTTAAACGTATTTTTAAATATTTGAAAGGTACGAGTGACTTGGGATTATTTTATCCAAGCTCCTCTTCCTTTGACTTAATCGGTTTTTCAGATGCTGACTATGCAGGGTCACAGGTTGATAGAAAAAGCACAAGTGGTGCTTGTGAATTTTTAGGAGATTGTTTAGTTGCATGGCATAGTAAAAAACAAACATCTGTAGCTCTTTCTACTGCTGAAGGAGAATACATTGCAGCTGGAAGTTGCTGTGCTCAAATTTTGTGGATGCAACAAACATTGCAGGATTTTGGTATTTCTTACTCAAATATTCCTATATATTGTGATAATACCTCTGCAATTAATATCTCTAAAAATCCTGTTATGCATTCTCGTACTAAGCACATATTGATGTTCGTCATCATTTTCTACGAGATAATGTTTCTAAAGGTAATATTGAGCTTATTTATATTTCTATTGAGAAACAACGTGCAAATATCTTCACTAAGCCTTTAGCTGAAGATAGATTTTGTAAAATGCGTCGAGAATTAGGTATGTGTTCTCTGTAATTTATTACGTGATTTTATGTAATTTATGTGTTTAAATATGAATTATGTCATAATACTTAAATATATGTTGTGTATTTATTATTTGAGTTATTAGGTTCCTGTTTATAAATTTGTGGTTTTTTATTTTATTTGTCCGTGTATTTATGCGTGTATATAGCATTAGATTTTGTAAATCTTTTGATTAGACTTTTCATATCCTTGAAACTCGTGCATGTATTACTCTTTCAGTACATAACTTCTGTCTTGCATCTCTTCGACTTCTTTTCAATCTCTATCTCTTCAATTCTCACTTTTTATTTAAACTCATCTTCTTAACCCTTTCAGTTTCCTATTCATCTTCTCTCTCTTAAACACAATCAAAAACCTTTCTCAATTTCTTTTCTACTTTCTCACCTCTATCCATGGCACGTAAATCTACCCCTTTCACCCGTTCTCGATCTACCGCTCAACGTACCCCAACTGATGCGGCTTCAGGTTCCAAGCGTCAACGGGTCGGTAATTTTGAACCGGAAGTATCAAGCGGAATGTCTGATAGTTCTTTTGAGCGACATGCAAAGGAGACTACTTCGACGAAAGTGATGTCAAAGTTGATTCTGAAGGAACGCCTGTGTGATCTGGATCTTCTGAAGAAAATCGGTATTGTTGACTTGTTTGATTCAGTAGGTTGTTCGTCATTGTTGTCGCCCCCGGAGATTATTTATCCCGAGTTAGTGAAAGAATTCTACGCCAAGTTACGTATTTTGGATGGAAATATTGTGTTCTCAGAAGTCCAAGGGAATCCTGTTTGTTTTAAAGCGGATCTTCTGGCATGACTTACTGATGTTTCTGACAAGGGAGTTTGTCCGTCGACAACTCATCAAGCGTTTCAAGACATTCCTGGTCTCCAGTACGAGGAACAGCTCAAGGTCATTCTTGGTGACAATTTTGTTTCGGTGTCAGTCAAACCTTCGGTAAATGATTTAACCCCAGTTTCTCTTGTTTTGTTTCGCTTATTTCATACGAATGTTATGCCTCGTAAATCCGGTCGTGATAGAGTCACTTTCCAAGATTGTATTCTTATGTCTGTTTTTGTTAAAAAGATTCAGTGCAATGTTGCTTCCTTGATTATATCCAATATGGGTCACTGTGCCAAGCATGGTTCTATGCACTTGCCATACCCTGGCCTTTTGTCTCGAGTATTTGAATATTTTTGTGCCTTGACCCCTGCTTCTGTGTCTGATAAGATTTCCGTAATTTTTGACTTGTCAGTATTAACCTTAAATGGTTTAGTTGTCTCTGAGTCCAATGAGTTAGTTTTTGATGATGCTTCTAGGAATGTTGGTGGTATTCCTAAGTCTCCTAATTATGCCTCAGACCCCTTTGATCAGCCTACCAATACTCTTCTTAATTCTATGTTGATCAAATTAAATGAAAATTCTGCTGCTTTGGCTAATCTAAATCAGCATTTTGCTTCTGTCAAAACTCTTGGATCACTCACTTCTGAAGTTAGTATTCTAAATGCTTCCTTTGAGTTGTTTAGGAAGTATGTCTGTTCATCTTTGGATGATATCAATGCTAAACTCTCTGTATTGCATACTTCTGATGTCAAGTTGTCTAAGACCATAGATTTTGAGTTTGGGACTCTGCAGGAAGGGATGGTTTCCTCTGCTAAGGCATGGGAAAAGGAATTTGTTAAGTTGTTTTTTAAGCTTGGGTCAGAGACTAAATTTCTATCTCAGCAGTTGTCAGCCATGCAAGACAAGAGCAAGATGTATTGGCACAAGAAAAGAGACTGGATTGGAGATTGTACTTTAGAAGAAATCACTGCTCCTCTGCCACTCCCTGCCATTCCTCCACCTTCAGTTTTTGGTATGACCAGAGAAGAATACAAGGCTAAGATATTTGAATGGCTTCGTGAACGGGACGGGAAGGCACCAGCTAAGGAAGCTTTTGACAAGCTATTTTCAGAGTACGGCTCAGCTCCAGTGTTTCCTTCATCCCAGAACAAGGCTTCTGGTTCAGGCAAAGGCAAAGGCAAAGCTCCAGTTAACGTTGATGACGATTCTGATTAGAGACCCTTTTATGATGAAGGGGGAGAAATTTAAGATGTTTGATATTTTTTTTTAGACGATGATGGGTTTATTTGGTTAAGACTATGTTTCTGAATGGGTGTTTATGTTTTTGATGGATGTTTTTTTTTTGGATAACTTTGTGATGTTGGTTTATGTTTTTGATGGATGTTTTTGGATGACTTTGTGATTAACTGATATTCTGGATTTGTTAGATAACTATTGCAACTGGACATCCTGGTTTAGGGATGGGGTGTTTTAAGTATTTAATGTTTGAGACTGTTTTATGCATATTGTTCTGGTGTCTCATTCATTCTTTAGTTGTCTCATTCTCATATAATTGCACATATTATAAACTGCAATATATTCTGTTGGTTCTAACTTTGTTTTACAGGCCTTTAGTGTTTTTGATAGGGGGAGCATTTATGCTTTCTTTGTCATCATCATAAAAGGGGGAGAATGTTAGATGCTCAGGTTTATGATGATTGCAGATAAACAGAAGATAAACAAAATGCAAGTAAACGAGATTCAAGCTTTGCAGTTTGTTCAGATTTTCCAGCAGTGGCTATTTCTCAGGATTAGGTTTGTTAGGGTTTTATGTATATCTTGTTTATCTGGATAAACCTTATCTCAAACAAACTCATCACCTTATCTTATAAATCAAGTTTAAATCTCTCAAGACTTATCTCTTTACTTGATTTATCTTTTTCAAACGTACTAACAGATTAGTTTCAAAGTTTCATTCAAATATTTTCAAACAAACTTATCTTCCAACCTTATCTTGTGTTTGAATATAAATCTGTTAGAACTTTGCTTATAAATACAACTCTTCATTTCAGATTTGTAGCTAACACTTTCACGAGAATCCTTCATCATCTGAAATCTTTTTCTTGTTTCATACCCGAGATATTCATATCCAGAAAAACAAGAAACTTAGTTTGAGTTGTAATCAATTTGTTTATTCTTGTAACTGAATAGTGTATTCATATCAACTTTGTGCCGGGTTGTGGCAAGCTTGATTTCAAAGTATAGCAAGGTAGCTAGAAGGCTAAGGAATAGCAGTGGGCTAGGTAGCAAGGTAGCTTGGGAAAGAGTTTCTTTCAGGTGCTATATTTGTAATCAAGGAAAAGACTGTAAGTTCTTTTATTAAAGTTGATATAATACATTCTCTATGCTAGTTGGCATGGGGACTTGGATGTAGGCCATAGACTAGGTATAGGGGCCGAACCAAGTGAAAACTTCTGGTGTTTTTTACTTTTCAGTTTTCAGCATTCTGCATTTTTATTTCTGTTATTTATTTTCTGCAGTGTAATTGAGACTGTCTCATACCCTGTCTCATTTGTAAAAGGGACTGTCCCATTTGCATAAGAGACTGTCCCATTTGCCTTGGCAGTTAGAATATTATTTTATCTATCGAGCCATTTAAATTTCATATACAATTACAAAAGCAGGTTAAATTAATAATTAGATACAGGAATCTATTCTTTGTGTTTGAAAATACTTCCGATTATGGAAGTCATGAGACTCAGACTGTGAAATAATTAGAAGGTATTAAAGCAGTCCTATTGGATAGGCTAGTTGTGATATCAAGAGGGTGTCTAGTTCACTCCCGGGTTAACGGGAATCAGAATCTTGAACCTGAGTAATAGTGTTTGAATTTGCAATCGATACTCCAACCAGATCTTCAACTTATTTGTAAAAGAGTGCAAATATTTTCGATAACATGCCAAGGTTAACATGTCGAAACCAATTTTTGATAATAAAAGAAAAATGATACTTTCTAGAATATGTCGAAACAAATAATTTTGAGGAAGGCATATTGGATGAAATATAAATACAAACTTGTTAATAGCTTTGCATGACTACATATATAACTCTCCTATAATACCCTCTATTTAATAGCTAATTCACGATCTTCTGGAGTTTTTTCAGATAGTATCCTCCAGAACCATGATCCGTGTAAGGCTCGAGCTCTAAGGTTCCTATTTCAACTATTTTTCCAGGGGCACGGTCTGGAAAAAACGTTTGCCACTAGCCTTTGTGTAACAAATGGGTTTACAGACCGTTGGATGAGTCAAGGAACGGCTGGGATAAAGGCAACAAGGTCCACAGACCGCGGACAATGTCAGCGGTTCGTGTGGACGGACCACGGACAAACGGACCGCGGACAATTTCCGCGGTTGGGACTGTTCCCTTATCCCAGCAGTCCCCCCATAGCCTCATTTCACCACACACCTAAATTCCAAAAACACTCTCCAAATGCTCTAAAAATTTAGGCGAATTAGAAGCAATTTTTTCAAGAAATTCAAGCATCTTTCTCGATTCAAGGTAATTTTCTTCTCTTGATTTGTAATTTATCATGGCGGATAATTTATTTGCTCGTATATTTCGTCATAAACGTAAAAATGAGAAAAAAGAGGGTATTAGTCATGTTTTACATCTTGATGATTTAAGTATTAGTGAAGAACCTAAAACCCCTGTATTTGTTGAAGATGATGAGTTTGTAGATAATATCGAGAAAAATGAGGAATTTATTAATTTAGATGATGATTTGGTTGATGTGGAGGATGAAGATGATAATGTAGAGGATGAAAATGAGCTTGAAAATGATAATGATAATGTTGAGGGTGAGGATTATGATGCTAATGTAGAGGATACAAATATGTATGAAAATATTGATGGTGGAGGAATTCCATATATGAATCAAAATTTTCAAAGTTTGGATGAGGCCGGTCTTTTTTTAGGGCTTATGCTTTTAAAAAATGGCTTTGTCATTAAAATTCAAGCTTCCCATCGTAATAAAAAAAACGAGATATATGGTCGTCTATAAGTTTGTAGGCTTTCGGAAAAAAGTGTCGTTGGCGAGAGTAGTACAAATAAACGACGTCGAGAGGTTCTTCCTAAAAGTGAGTGCAAGGTGAGGATGTATGTGAATTACCAAAAGAAAAAAATTCTTTGAGAGATAACTAACCTTGAATTGGTACATAACCACGACCTTGTTTCCCCTAGTAAGATAAATTTGGTACAATGCGAAAGACATGTCAACACCGCTACCCGTAGTCTGATTAAAACACTTTATGGTTCGGGGGTTCAGAATTATCAAGTGATGAATGTCATTGGTAACATTCATGGAGGTAATGATAAAGTTAGCTTCAACGTTCAACATGTTAGGATTGTGATAAGAGATGAGAGGAAGAAAATGTTTGATATTAGTGATGCCCAAGCGGGATTAGACTTGTTACATAGGTTGAATGAATAAAGTGGTTCTAAATATTTTATTAGGACCGAAGTTGATGAAGAGAATCGTTTGGAGTGCATTGTATGGATTGATCCGAGATGTTTAATGGCCTACCAAAATTTTGGCGATATTGTGGCTTTTGATACTATTATCGGACAAATAGATATGCAATGCCATTTGTCTCATTTAACGGAGTCAATCATCATTATCAATCGGTGATTTTCGGGTTTGCACTAATGCGGGATGAACACGCGTCGACTTTTCAGTGAATTCTTCTTACTTGGATTGAAGGTGTGGGGAATAAGCCTCCAATGACTATAATCACGTATCAAGATCAAGCCATGGCAAGTGCTATTGCGGATGTACTCCCGAATACTACCCATTTATTATGTTCTTGGCACATAAGTCAAAAATTCCCCGAGAAATTAGCTCATTATTATTCAGCTTTTCCGGATTTCAAGACGGACATCAACCATTGTATTTATAATTCGCTCACCAAAGATATTTTTGAAGCTAGATGGGGATCATATGTGGAAAAGTATCACTTGCAAGAACATAAATGGTTAAATGGGTTATATGAGTTGAAGCGCAAGTGAATTATTGCATATACTAGAAACACATTTTCGGCGTTTCAAAATAGTACATCGAGGAGTGAGTGGATGAATTCTTTATTTGATAATTATGTGAGTTCAGCAACAGGTTTGAAGGAATTCATTGAAAATGCCCAAAAAACATTGGGTAGGAAATTCATGAGGGAGAAGGAAGAAGATTATGTCAGGATTAATCTAAAACGTCCCATAAAAATGCATACCACATTGGAGTATCATGCTTCCTGTATTTACACCAAGGAAATGTTTAGAAGTTTCAAGATGAATTGGTTGAGTTTTCAACATACTTTGTTGAAAGAAACCGACGAGCTTGTGAAGATGGGGAGAGACGGGGGGATGTCTATACGTACTATAGTTGTTATAGGCCCATGTCAGAGCCTACGAAAAAAATATTTATTTTGTTGCATTCGAGAAAGCAAGCTTTTTGGGAATGTGTATGTATAGAATGTTTGAACATTTGGGGCTACCTTGTAGACACCTATTGGCGGTCTTCACTAAAAAACAGGTTTCGAAAATTCTCCCGTATTTCATACACTCGAGGTGGACAATGCATGCCAATAGAGTTGATGGTGTGTTGCCTTACAATTTGGATGTTGGACAAAGTCATGAAATGACCTCAACCGATTGATTTAATAGCATGAAAATGTTAACCATGAGTTTTTGTCAAAGTAGCATTGCATCCAAGGAACGGTATGATTATGCCGTTGGAGTGATGAATTGAGAAATACCAATTCTCGAAAGAATGACCGTTGATGGAATTAATTCTTACGAAATCGATTTTCATGATCCAAATGCAAGTGCTCATAAAAAACCAATTATTGACCCTATTATGTCCCAAACTAAAGGGATGAAAAAAGACGTTCATTTCAAAAGTCCCATAGAATCGATTGGTAAAAAGGAGAATCCTCCAAGAAAGTGCACCTATTGTCAAAGGGAAGGCCATGATAAAAGAAAGTGTGCTAGTAGACTAGAAGATCTTAAAAATGCTCAAGAATTGCAATATAATTAGTAGTGTAGTATTTGTAACGGAATGTTATAATCTTTTAATGAATTTGAATTTTTAGTATTTAACATTGCTTTCTTTTTTGTTATATTTTATTGTCATATAATTGTGTTTTCTTATCACATAATTGTGTTTTATTGTGATAGGTTACATGACTAGCGAGTATAGTGGTGACAACAACTCCGATCATAGTTGTGATTCGGTTTCCCACGTTAGCAACACATTCTCGGACTCCCAACCAAGCGATTCGTGGTATGAGGACAATGACGAGGAATTTGTGGTCTCACCAACCTTTAGTGAGATGGAAGATGCATGTAGTGAGTTGATGCCCCTTGAGGATAATAATGAACCACCCCATGTCGAGGAAGAGGAAACAGACTTGTACCCTCCCGATGAGAAGGCTTATAGGGCTAAAAATTGGATCGAGGCATGCAATTGAATGGGGGTAGTGAACCGTGGATCTTGGTGAACTCTCATCCGGATCCGTACTTCCTTCCAATCTTGAATTTGGGCAACAACACGCCCGATGAAAAATGGATCCGGATGGAATGGCGGTAAGCTTGTTAAATGTGATCGGATTGCCGATATTGTAAAGTTGAGGCCTCGTGAGGGTTGTAACATGGACCAAATGCGCATTGAATATATGAAGGGTTGGGTTTCACACCTAACGAGAGGGACGAAGTGGGAACGCGAGACATGTTTTACAAAATTTTATCTCTATGAAAGCTCGAGTACCATTCCCGTTACCATTTGGAACGACTCCAACCCTTACCCATGGAAACTTACGGAAGGGCATATTCGTGATGGTTGTGTACTTGTTCTCTACCATATTGCATGCTTCGTGGATACTACGCAAGGAGTTTCTCAACACCGGTTATCTGATGGTCTTTCGAACATACTAGGTATTTTTGGTTAGAATCAATGTATTTCGTAAAATTTAGTGGATTCTAGTGATCATGTAATTTTCATTCGAATCTATGTATTTTGTAATTTTCATTGAATTTGAGGGGAAAGTATGTATTTTGTAAGATTTCAAGTATGAACTTTAAGATGAAAGTCTACCTCTAAATTTAAGATTGAAAATTAAAAATTACAAGTCCAACTATACATTAAAAATTGTTATGAAATGCATTAAAAAGTTTTTTTTAAACATTTGGACAAAATGTTGACTTTTGTTGACTTTTTAAGGAGTTTTCATTTTAATTTAAAAACTGAAAAAAATTAATTTTTTATCTAAAAATCATTCATTCATCTATTTTAAGACCTTTGAAATTGGTTAGGAATTTTGGAAGTTAGTTTAGGACTAACTTCCAAAATTTAAGAAAAGTTACAGAAGGTTATTTGCTCTATTTTTGCCAAGTGCCTCTGTTTTTGCTCTGTTTCTTGGCTGAAGAAAAAAAACATGCGGGTCGGACCGCGGAAATTGTCCGCGGTTGGTCTGGAATTTTTTTTCTGCAGCCAAGAAACAGAGGACCACTAAAATACCAACAAACCTGTATAAACCAAGCAAAAACCTAACAACCTATATTCAAAACAATACAAAAACCTGCCAACCTATATACCACTAAAATACCACCAAAATTCATCCATTCACAATCAACCAAAATTCACAACAATCCAAAAACCAACAAATCTACCAAAAACCAACAAATCCACCAACAATCTAAAAAACCAACAAATCCACCAAAATTCAAATACGTCAAACCAAATAAACCAAAATAAAATCCGACAACATAAATTGAAATGAAATCCAACTACATAATCCGACCACATAAATCGAAATGAAATCCAACTACATAACCTGATAACATAAATTGAAATGAAATCCAATTACATATCCACGACATAAATCGAAATGAAATCCAACTACATAATCCGACCACATAAATCGAAATGAAATCCAACTACATAAATCTAACTACCAGGGAAGTGATATAAGTACTACGATGATTCGTGACATCTACGCATATGAATCCCGGGAATCGCCCTTGCCTTCCCCAGCTGAAGCTCCCTGACAATCCGGTACCTGAAGGTATCCACCTCCTCTTGCGACCAATTCGGTACCGCGACTAAGTCATATCCTTGTGTGAAGTAATCCATGTATTTCAACACATAAACACCGCAATCATTGGAGTTTTGTTGCTTTGGTCTAGACGGTAGAGCTAGGACCTCGGTCGAAGCAGAGTCACGCCCCTTGACTGGCTGTATCATATGCAATAGCCTCGACAACAACCATGACGACAATGAAATCATGATCAGAAAATGAATACAATATACAATTGGTAAGGACTATATAGAGGACATTAATAGTAGACAAGTAAAAGACCATAAAACCACTCGTATATCCTCCCGATATGACGACTCGTCATTCATTGAATCTATGATAAGACCTTCAAATCGTCTAGTACCGAACATGAACAGATGCCAATGCACATCTCCAACACAACAGGGGATGGATATGTAGTCCACCTCGAGAACAGAAGGCCCAACATTAGTAGTGGCCAAACCAGTAAAACTACGTAATGCTTTATTCCATGCCTTCTATAATGTATCTCCACCAATCTTAGATGCTTTTCTGATTTTCTTCACATGTCATTTCCCAAGTACCATGAAGTAGGGATCCATGAAGTAATAGACGGTTTTCCTCTCCCATATACCTACATTGTGAATCTCCTCCTCCCGACTCCTTAGCAATCCCTGAAAATAAATATGAAGGAAAATGTATACATTTAGCAATAAGTAAAATATATGCAACAAGTAAAATGAATGTAACAAGTAAAATGAATGCAACAAGTAAAATGTATTAGCAACGAGTAATGAACGATACCATATAAGTATATATGATCCTATCATCAACCCATGTTCCTGGAGCAAGGCTCTGCATCGCTGATGCATGGACGTGATAGTCCTGAACAGTAAGACCACCGGGAATCCTCGGCTCCATCCCAAATCCCCATCCCATCCCCAATCTGAATATATCTCATTCTTCTTTGTCATGCTCAGACTCTTCGTGATACTCCATTTTTCTTCTTTTATCCCGCGGGATGCAAGCTTCGCGGGTCTACTGGATGAGGCAATAGTCCGGGGGGGGGGGGGCTGAGATACATGCTGGGATGGCTGTGTCACGTCAACCACCTCCTGGGAAGGAATGACTGGGATGTCAAAGTCGTCAGTCGAAGGTGCAATAAAATCTGCTTTTATGTTCTCAAATGTAGGAGGTCCATAGGCAGGTCCTTTGATCTTCTTCGTCAACCGGGAGAATGGTGTAAGGAAGGTACTAGAAATCCTCCCAAACTCCTCCACAAACTCTGGAGGAACCCTAGCATCCAGCTACTTCAACGTATTAATCCCGACAACCATCTACAAACAAAAACATACAGTTTTTCATTAATTCCACAAGGCTATTGTATGTGCAAGATGAAATACATGTGAATACAAATTTGGTAGTATAGTGTAATGTGAAAAATGCATATTTGTAAAACACTTACAACTTTATATCCCTCAAGGCTATCATACAACTCCCTCGTCTTGTACTGTTGCTGAGGCTGTGGATCCCGCTTCCCTATTCGCATACGAGATACATCTACATACCACGCCATGTAATCAGCCTCAAAAGCAATGTCAACCGAGTCATCCACAAGTCCATCTAAATCTGAACAAAACCTGGCCCATTTGCCAATATCAATGAACCACCATACTAGCCAATCCTCTCTGCAAACGTGACCTCCTTAGGTCCCCTATAGCTACGCATGTTCACTGGCGCTCGTGGAATCTGGGGACTAGCATCAAACTGTCTGTTCACCCTGTCCGGATGCTGCCACTCGACCACATCATAACATACAAGGGGAACTCGACCACACCCAACTAACTGTTCCTGTATCATCACACTGTCCATAATATCGTCAAATCTAGCATATGGCCTCCAAACCACCTCATCACCAGCAACACCATCAAACTCTCCCCTATAGAACGGTAAGCTGTAGTGAGGACCTGTCTTCCTGCGCTTCTTTGAAACCCCCTGATGAGTAGAATAGGCCCATCCCTCAGCAGCCAGATAATCCTCCTGATCGGGAGACCGTAAAGGCATGCCAATACGGGGAAATCTCTCGCAAGACCAAACCTGTAACACCCACGCACAACAAACAATGCTCTTACTGTCCTTCTTTGCACCATTCTCCAAACCCCTGTATATATGAGCTAACATAGCTACACCCCAACAATAATAAGGAATCTCCCGCATATTAATCAGTAGGTGCATATACCAAACATGAACAAAAGACCGGTTGTTGGTAGGGAAGATGATACAACCCATTAAGAATAGCATATACGCCTTAGTATGTACAACCGTGGCCAACATATTATTCTTCTCAGGCTTCCATGCACCAAATCTATCAAACAACCACCCTAGCTTGATGTTATTTCGATACAAAGCCTCCTCCATATCCTCCTCAGTCAAAGGCTCAAACCAGTTATTAATAAAATACGCATCCTTGTTCTCTATCACCCCACAAGTCAGTGCATCCCCCTGAACTGGCAACCCTAGAATAAACCCTATATCCTCCAGTGTAACAGTCATCTCCCCCTGTCTCGTGAGGAAAGTGTTGGTCTCCGGTCTCCAACGCTCTACCAAAGCAGATATCAACTGAGTGTCAGTAGCCAAGACAATATGAGGGTCTGCAAATATCTCAAACCCGAGCATGTGTAACAATTCCCTCTGTGGTCTTCTTAACTTCCAATCTTGCAATGACTTGTTTCTAGAATAGCTCTGCAACTCCTCTTTCCCTGGACCATCCCAAACATCCTCACTAACGAATCGATTATCCCAAATAACGTTATGCACGTTCGGACCCGAGAACATATTCCCAAAATCATCAAAATTAGCCATACCTGAAAATATTGTAAACAAAATTCATCAATCACCACGCGTTGAACAATATTTTTTGATTTAAAATACCAAATTTAAACACCACGTACACAATAAAAACAATCACCGCGTATACAATCACCACATACACAATACATTCGAATTCACTACCCATAAATTCAAATTTAATTTCGATTTTCAACTACCTTGCAAATAAAATTCATAATTATACACCCATTTGTTTGAATTATTTACCAAAATTCGAATTAATTACCAATTTATTGTAAAAATCTTCCCTAAATCATATGTTAATTACACTAAAAAATTATGCGCTGAAATTTAACCCTAAATTCATTTCTATAATCAGAGAATTTAACCTTAAATTCATAATTATAAATTCTTAATCATATCAAAATTTGAATTTAACCCTAAATTTATAAATAAAAATTTGAATTTTACACTAAAAAATTAAAAATTCGAATGTAATTTCATATCAAAAAATTCAATCAATCAAATAAACAATTCAAAATTATTAACCCTAAAAAATCTAAAAATTCAAATTTAATCATACTACAAATCATATGTTAATTTAAATTTAATCATACTACAAATCATACATTAATTAACCCTAAAAATTCAAATTTCATACAAAAAATCATATCTATAACAAGAACAAAATATAAAAAATCATATCAATAAAATAGAAAATAACAAAAGGGGATCAATTATATACCTTAATTAGGAAAAAGATAACGATTTAAGGCTCGATTTGCTGCGTTTTGTGTTTGCTACAGTTGCTGTGGACTGTGTTGTGCTTCTCTCTCTCTCTCTCTCTCTAGCTCTCTATGTTTTGAGTGTGTTTAAACTGTGTTTCTGTGTGGTTTGCTGGGTATTTGGCAAAGAAAAAATGACCCCAACCACGGAAATTGTCCGCGGTCAATGGGGCGAGGGTATTTTTATAATTTCACCGTACCGCGGACAATTATCGTGGTCCCTTGCATTTTTTTAATATCAGCCGTTGGATAAACCATCCAACGGTGTAGAAGTTGTTTGTTGCACAACCGGCTCTGGCAACCGTTTGCCAGAGACCGGCCCCCTTTTTCTAGTAATGGTGCTCAACCTCACATCGCTCCAGACCAATAATTTATGTTTTTTGCCTTCCCAGAATAAGGATTGGAACCTGTTAGCAGTCTCCAAATTCATGCACAGAACAATTTCTGACCCATTCTTTGCGACTTTTTCCAAATAAATCCCATCTTTCTTTACATGATCATAAAATCGAGCATAAGTACAATATCTAGCACCCTCCTGGTAAAACCCGGGCCATGTGTATTCGGCTATAAGCACTTCACTTGTGTTAATACTCCCCACATAGTAAAATTTGGGAGTTATGTCATCATAATATACATCCAGAACATTGGTATCATCGTAAAGGGAAAGTTAAACTTATAGGCATTGCTAGTTTATGAATATATATATATATATATAAAGTTCAATGGAAAGTGGAAAAGTTTTTGGGAGACTTGGGGACCAGATCTACATCATCCATCTCAATTTAATCCAATGGTCATGATAATTTATATAGACAATTTTTTATGTACGTAATTTATATTGTCAACTATCATCAAACGTGGATATATAAGAAGGCTATCATGATTTATCAATGAAATTTAAAGGCCCAATATATATAAACAATATTCTAAATGATATGGCAAATGAGACAATCTCTTATGTAAATGAGACAGACCCTTTACGAATGAGACAAACAATGAGACAGTCTCAATTAACTGTAGAATGTAAAATTACTAAAATTTAAATGCAGTAATATGAACAATGAACAATGTAAATATACCAGGAGTTTTCACTTGGTTCGGCCCTTAATCCTAATCTATGGCCTACATCTAAGTCCCTATGCCAACTAGCATAGAGAATATATTATATCAACTTCAATAAAAGAACTTACAATCGTTTACTTGATTACAAAAGATAGCCTTGAAAGAAACCTTTTCCTATCACACTTGCTACCTAGCACACCTGCTATATCCTAGCCTACTGGCTACCTTGGCTACTCTTTTGAAATCAAGCATTTGCCACAACCCGACACAAGTTGATATGAATACACGATATAAAGAATAAATATCAGAATTACAATTCATTCTAAGATCTTGTTCGACTGAATATTATATTGAAATAATGGAGAACAAGAGTTTATATATCAGATGAAGAATAAACGTGTAAGCATTAGTGTTTAATCTGAATACAAGAGATGTATTTATAAGCAGAATCTAACAGATATGATTTAAACAGGTTTGTTTGAAAATATTTGAATAATTCTAGAAAGATAATCTGTTAGTTTTTTTGAAAGATTAAAACTTAGTAAAAGATAAGTGTTTGAATAGTTCAAACTGAGTTTATCAGATAGGGTATGTTGTAGAAAGAGTTATCCAGTCAAATCAAGATATACATTAAATCCTAACCAACCTATTCTGAAATATACTGTCTCTGGAATATGTCTGATATTACAATGCTTCGATCTCAGGTAATATTTTTGCTAGAATTCCGTTGCTGGAAGACAATCATCGTAAACCTGATAGATTAACATTCTCCCCCTTTTATGATGATGACAAAGAGAACATAAAAGCTCCCCCTATCAAAAACACTTTAAGACCTGTAAAAGAGAGTTAGTAGCAACAAAATATAAATTGTAGTTTATGATATAAGTGCAACAGTTATATGAATGAGACAATAGGCACGAATGAGATAGTGATATGAATGAATGAGACACTAAGTATAAACATGAATGAGACACCCAAAGAAAGAGACAATCTTAAATGGTTTAATAACTTAGTAAGTAAACTTAATAAAAATAACCCACCCATAAACCAGGGTGTCCAGTTGTAAACATTCAAACACATCATCCAAAAACATAAACCATCATAAATCAAGTTCAAAAACCATCGAACAAATTCAAAAATAGTCTTAAAACCATTATAAAACAAATTCTCCCCCGTCATCACATAAAAGGGGTCCTTTAGTCAGAGTCAGAAACATTCACTGGGACTTTGCCTTTGCCTTTGCCTTTGTCCTCGGGAAACACTAGAGCCTTGCCATACTCCAAGAATAACTTTTCTAAATCATCCTTATCAGGAGCTGTGCCATCTCGTTCCTTCATCCACTCAAAGATCTTCGATTTGTATTCTTCGCGGGTCATCCTAAACACCGACGGAGGAGGAATAGCAGGACGAGGAAGAGGCGCTGTTATTTCTTCGAGAGTGCAATTTCCGATCCAGTCCTTTTTGTGATGCCAGTACATCTTTGATTTATCCCGCATGGCTGACAATTACTGAGATAAAAACTTAGTTTTCGAGCCGAGCTGGAAAAACAACTTCATGAACTCCTTTTCCCAAGGTTTAGCAGTCGAAAACATCCCTTATTGAACTGTCCCAAACTCAAAATCGATGGTTTTTGCAACCTTTTTTCATGAGCATGTAAAACCGACAACTTTGCATTTATAGAATCAAGAGACGAACATACATACTTGTTAAACATTTCATATGACGCACGCTTCATACTGACTTGAGATGTTAACAAAGTGAGAGACTCAATAGATGCAAAATGTTGATTAATAGAAGCCAAAGCAACTGAGTTTTCATCTAACTTAATCAATAAAGAATTTAACAGAGTATTTGAGTTTTGGTCAAAGGGGTCCGAAGTATAATTAGGTGATTTTGTCAAAGCACCAAAACCCCTATGAGAGTCATCAAACATAAGGTCATTGGACTCAGACACAACAATACCATTTTGAGTCAAAATAGACAAATCAAAGACAACAAAAATTTTATCAGACAAAAAGAGGGGGGTTAATACTCGAAAGTACTCAAAAATCTTAGAAAACAGGTCGGGATATGGAAGATGCATAAAATCATGACTAGCACAATAATTCATATTTTGGATTATCAATGAAGCTAAATCACATGTATGTCCTTAACAAAAACAGACAACAAAACACAACCTTGAAACGTGATTCAGTCGCGACCACTTTTTCTAGGGAGGACATTTGAATGAAAGAAACGAAACAAAAGTAAAGAAATAGGAGTAAGATCGGATACCACAGGTTTTACAGAAACTGAGATAAAGTTGTCACCAAGAAACACCTTGAGTTGCTCTTCGTATGGGAGGCCAGGAATATCATCGAACGCTTGATGAGTGGTAAACGGGCAAGGTCCTTTGTCAGAGACTCCAGTAAGCTTAGCAAGTATATCATCCTTGAAATAAACGGGGTTTCCTTGAACTTCTGAAAACACAATATTGTCTGATAGAATCCGAAAATTTGCATAAAATTCCTTGACCAGGTTTGGGTAAATGACTTCTGAGGGAGACAATAGCGAAACACAACCAACCGCTTCGAAGAGTTGAAAAACTCCAACTTTGTTCAGAAGCTCTAAATCACATAGCCTTTCCTTGAGAATTGATTTGGACAGAATTTTCGACCCACTCGCCTTTGCATGTGGCAGAGACAATTCGTGAGAAGTACCACTAGAAACTTCATATTCGAGTTTTCCAATACGGCGGCGTTTGGAACCCGAGGCACCGGTATTGGGGTTTGATGAGCGGAAAATTATGATCTGGTATTATGGGTATTTCGTCGATCCATTAGAAAAGTGAAAGGTTTTGAGAGAAGAAAGATTGAAGAAAGAAAAGCGGTTAAGGGTTTAAGGAATTGAGAGAGAAAAGTAAAAAAAATGAAGAGATGGGAGATATAAGGTGTATAAATGAGAGAAGATAAAGAAGTGGAAGATTAAAAGAAGTACAGAGTGAATCAAATTAATAAGTGTTGTACAGAAATCAGATACATGCACGAGAAATGAGGAGGTTGGAGATGATAAGTCATATCAAGAGATATACATAATCTCTTTGCATGCACACAGAGAAATACTCAATATTAATGATAAAATAATTAAATACTAAAACATACGTAACAACCACACATTAATACATATAAATATATAGTAAATATGAATATGCAAAAAGAAAATATCCCTGAACAAATAAGAGAATAAAAAGAAATAAGATTATAAACAAATTAACATCACAAAATATTACACATAAAAACACGTAAAAATTACAGAAAACACATACCTAATTCACGACGCACTAAGTAAAAACGATCTTCAGCTAAGGGCTTAGTGAAAATATATGCACGCTGTTTCTCAGTAAATATGTAAATGAGCTTAATATTACCTTTAGAAACATTATCTCGTAGAAAATGGTGGCAAATATCAATATGCTTAATACGAGAATACATGACAAGATTTTAAGAGATATTAATTGCAGAGGTATTATCATAATAAATAGGAATATTTGAAAAAGAAATACCAAAATTCTGCAATGCTTGTTGCATCCACAAAATCTAAGCACAATAACTACCAGCTGCTATGTACTCTCCTTCTGCAGTAGAAAGAGCTACATATGTTTGCTTTTTACTATGCCATGCAACCAAATAATTACCTAAAAAGTCACAAGCACCACTTATGCATTTTCTATCAACATGTAACCCTGCATAGTCAGCATCTGAAAAACGATTAAATTAAAGGAAGAGGAGCTTGTATAAAACAATCCCAAGTCACTCGTACCTTTCAAATATTTAAAAACACGTTTAACGACATTCAAATGAGATTTTTTAGGGTGAGACCGAAAATGAGCACACAAGCATACACTGTACATAATGTCTGGACGAAAGGCTGTTAAATATATAAGAGATCCGATCATACCTCGAAATTTAGTGACATCTATAGGTGTACCTTGTTCATCTTTTGTAAGATTAACTGAAGTACTCATATGTTTAGTGTTTGGAGTAACATGTTCAAGTGTAAATCGTTTGAGTATATCATTAATGTACTTGCCTTGGTGAATAAATATTCCTGCATTTGACTGATTAATTTGCAATCCTAGAATGTATTGTAGTTTACCCATTAAGCTTATATCAAATTCCTTATGCATGCAGTCAAAAAACCACTTACACAAAGATTCTTTAGTAGATCCAAACACAATATCATCTACATAAACTTGAACTAAGAGAAAATGATCACGTTTATAAAAAATAAAGAGCATAGGATCGAGTGTAAAATGAGTGAAGCCATTGTTTACAAGAAATTGATTGAGACGCTCATACCAACAGCGAGGAGATTGTCTCAATCCATAGACAGATTTCTTAAGCCTGTAAACATAGTTAGGATATTTTTCATGAACAAAACCTGGAGATTGCTTGACGTATACTTCTTCCTTTAGATAGCCATTTAGAAAAGTGCTCTTGACGTCCATTTGATAAAGCTTGCACTTCTTGTGTGCTGTAAAAGCCATTAGAATGTGAATAGCTTCCAATCGAGCTACTGGAGCATAAGTCTCATCATAATCGATTCCTTCCTATTGATTGTATCCCTGTGCGAACAAACGAGCTTTGTTTCGAATAATGTTGCCATCTTCATCCTTCTTATTCTTAAAAACCCAACGAGTACCAATGATTTTGGCATTCTGAGGAGGTGGGACAAGTCCCCAAACATCACAACGCTCGAACTGATTCAGTTCTTCCTGCATTGCAACTAACAAATGTTTATCTGCAACAGCTTTCTGAGCATTTTTTGTTTCGAATTCAGCAACAAAAGCACAGAACGCACATAAATTGTGAAGTCTGCTTCGAGTTGAAATTCCTTGATCTAAATCTATAAGAAGATTATCTAGAGGATGATTATTCAATGTTCTAGAAGACTTAGGGACATGAATATTACTCATTTCTTCTTCATTAGAATTGTTTGCCTGGAACTGAATAGGAGTTGTATTATTTGAATGAGACGATCTCATTTCTGCTTGTGAATATTTATCTGATGGAGAAGCAGTGATATTACTCGTGTGAGTGTCAGGAGTCTATGGAGAACCATAAGAATTATCAAAACCTTGAGGAGAACCTGGTGAATCACCAGAAGACCGAAAGGAACCAGGAGAATCTTGACTGCCTGAAATGTCTGAAAGAGACTGACCCTTTTGAGAAAAAGGCTGTCTCATTTGAGAATGAGACGACATATCCGAATCATCTTCTTCAATATATGAGATATTACGAGTGGATTAATTGAAGGCAATATTGATATATTCTTTCACTTTGTTCTTGTCAGGATTATAGACACGATAAGCTTTGCTTGTTTTAGAATACCCTAAGAAAATTTCTTCTGTCGATCTTGGATCGAACTTACCTCGATTATTTTGAGTATCTAAAATAAAACATTTTGAACCAAATACTCGAAAATAACTGATGTTAGGAGTCTTTTTCTTAAGCAATTCATAAGGATTTTAAGCAATATAGGACGAATAAGTATTCTATTTAAATCATAACAGGAAGTGTGTACGACTTTAGCCCAAAATTTCTTTGGAAGCTTCCTATCATGGAGTAGAGTTCTAGATGTTTCCTGTAGTGTCCTGTTCTTGTGTTCCAATACTCCGTTCTGTTGAGGAGTACGAGGAGCTGAGAATTCATGAGTAATCCCTCTTGAATTGCAGAAGGTTAAGAAATCTTTCTCGAATTCACCTCCATGATCGCTACGAATTATTTTGAGCTTAAAAGAATACTTGGTTTCAAGATTAGTAATAAGATCCTTAAACTCAACAAAAACTTCATCTTTAGGACGTAAGAATAATACCCAAGTAAAATGAGAATAGTCATTGACTATAACAAATTCATAATTCTTACCACCAAGACTTAAAAAACGTTCAGGACCAAAAAGATCAAGATGTAGTAACTGCAAAAGGTCAGTAGTTGATACTATATTCTTGGAAACAATGCAAGTTTTCACCTATTTTCTAAGATGACATGCCGAGCAAGGTTCCACCTTCTTGTATTTAAGCTTTGGTAGACCTCGTACAAGACCATGAGACGATATCTTTCGAAGCAAATCCACATGTACATGATCAAGATGCCTATGCCAGAGATTCGATATCATTCTCATTATCGTCGTCGGCTCCGCTTAAGGATTCTCTCGGTTTCTATTCGCGCGGTCTCTGCTCTGACATTTTTATAAAATTGAGAAATCATTATTTTCATTTGAAATTTTAATGACTGTTAGGAAACTAAATATGTTACCCTCTGTAAAAATTTCATGATTTATGAATAATTTTAAGTCTATCCTTTATATTTTCAAAGTTCGTAATTCGTAGCAGTTTTTGTCGCGTAAATCACTTTTACTAAAACGACCATAACTTTTGATCCGTAAATCGGAATCAAGCGATTCAAGTGCCTAAATGATCCTTATAACATTGTCTATCCTAAAAATAGGTTACTTTTCAAGAATCTACAGTTTACTACTTTGGGACTTTCTGCAGAAACTTAAAGTTACGGTTTGTTGGTTTTAATGAAGTTACGTTTACGATCAAGGTTTCGTTTACGCCTTAACTATCAACACAACCACCAACAATCATCATATCATCATCAACACACAAACTCCTCTCAAGAACATCATGTTCTTGAGGCAACAACAACCAATCTTAAATCTACTTAACTTAATCATCAAGATTTCATCAATACTACATAATAAGCTAGGTTTACTACCACATACTAAATGGATCTTAAAAATGAACCTTAAATAAAGTTGGGCCAAAGATTTTTACCTTTCTTGAAAGCTTGAGATGTGTTCTTGAGGATGGTGGAGGCTTGGAAGTGCTTGGTATGATTTTTAGAACCTAAAACCACCATTGAAATCAAGAAACCAAAGAGAGGTTACTATTCACACTATTCACTAGTGAGTTTCTTGAATTTATTCCACCCATCAAACCTTGATAAAAAGAGATGAAAGATTTTTCTTACCTTAGTTTAGTTGCTAGGAGGCTTGGGAATTAATTGGGTGATTTTACAAGAGCTTAAAATTAGAGTTTTGAATTCCAATTCTCCTTTTCCTTTCTTGGGGCCGAATGGAACAAAATGGGGATGGGGGGGGGGGTATTTATACTACTTGGTTGCTTCTCTTGGATGCTTGGATAGGTTGCTTCTTGGAAGATGACTTGATATTTTTGCAACTTGATTTTATTCTTCCTAGGGTAGCATTCTAGGTTTATTCTTTGTTGCCAAATCTATGGACATATCTTTGTAGCTTGCTAGCTTACAAGCTAAACTACAAGGTTAGCTTCCTTAGCTCACTATTTGCTAGCTAGCTTGGTCATCCTAGGGTTAGCTCACTAAATTTTTATAAGAAGGTGTTTTTCATCTAAATCTATATTATGCTTAACAAAAAAATGCAAGGTGTTATCATTTTTTTTAATAAACTTGTACAAGTAAAATAAAAATTCTGCATACAGAAGTCAATGTCCTGCCAATTGTGCAAGTTAATTTTTTTATTTTGTGAAATAACAACATACATTTTGATTTACAAGAATTTATGTCTTGTAATAATACTTTATATAAAATAATTTTTGATTTTAAATATATATTTGAAGAAAAATTTTTGGTTTTGTAAAAAGTAATTTATGTGTTTTTAACCATCGCAACTTAATTTTTAGTTTTTATAGAAGTAAAAAATAATTTTTTTTAAAAAATATAATGATCGTGAAACAATAATTTTCGTAAAAGAACACAAGCTCTATATTTTTTTAAAAAAAGAGTTAGAGTTTTGCAAACATACAATTATATGTTATGAACAAAAGTTATTATGTTATGCAACAAAAGAAGCCTATAAAATATAAAGTTATATATTATCACTAAAAAATACTGAATTCTTTTTTTTGGAAGAGAAAAAGAATTACTCATTTAATATTTCATGTTAGGAAATTTTTTTATTTAAAGTTCTGCACCCTCGTTTTGTTTTTTTCACCGGGATGATTTGCACTTGATTTATTTTTCCATTTTTTTGTAGTTACAGAATAATTTCTTTTCATCTCTTCACAATAAAATAATATTGGTTACATATTTGAATGTTTTGAATGTTTTGCTGTTTGTGTTTATCATCTGTTAGGACTACACAACGCTAATGTAGGTAGTTATACCTTGCATTTATTCTTATTTACATCATATTGTTATTTACTTTTATTTTTATGTCCCACAATATATAATAATCTAGGGCTAGGATAGGTCTTCATGGTCTCCAATTTATCACGGTCTCCATATATCCCAACTCTCTCTGTATATATAAGAGATAGGAAAAGAGATGTATCAATGTGTCTCATTTTCGTACTCTCTCCATCCTATTTTTATTATCCACCAATAAAATCCACCTTTTATTCCTTCAAGTCAAAAAAATTTATAATTACCAAAATATAAAACTGATATAATAATATTCACCTTTTTTCACCTTTTATTTACTATAATTATGAATGTGGTTTTTTTGGATAAAGAGAAATGATAATAGTGGACATAAAAATGGTGACAGAGGGAGTAATATAAATTAAAACAACCTACAATTCAAATCAAACCTATCATGTAAATTTTACATTTCAACCATTTTTCTAATAACACCAACATATTTCACCTTACAGATATACAAAAACTACAAAACTAGCAAAAACAACTGCTACCGCAATCCAAACATATACGGTCACTAGATAAAATTGGTACACTAGATTTGGTTGTACTAGTCCATAAACCTTAACAAAAGACGTGCTACAAAGTGTAGCAGACTCTTGTAATATTCATTCTTAACATACGACATGCTAGAAAGTGTAGAAGACTCTCGTGAGCACAAATAGAAACACTACTGGAAAAAGGGGCAAAATTCAACCGATTAAAATCAACCGGCGATAAATTCAACCGGATCCTGTTTAATTTACAGTCAACAACGTAACTACTTTGATCGAGCCCTAATTTCAACCGAACAAATTCAACCGACTTTAAATTCAACCGCTTAAATTCAACCGATATTAAATTTAACCGATTAAATACAACCGTTCTTAAATGCCTCCGGATACGGTTGAATTTGTTTAGAACAATATTTCGCAAGGCGCGAAAATTCCCTCCAAAAAACTAAATTCAACTGATTAAATTCAACCGTATTATATTCAACCGTATCCGGTTGAATTTAAGAAATCAAAAAATTCACTACGCGGGAAAATTCCCTCCAAAAAACTAAATTCAACTGACTAAATTCAACCGTATTATATCCAACAGTATCCGGTTGAATTTGAGAAATAAAAAAATCACTGTGCGGGAAAATTCCCGCCAAAAGTCTAAACTCAACCGGGGTATATTCAACCGGGGTATATTCAACCGTATCCGGTTGATTTTGTATAAGCTAAAATTTTAACAGGTGGGAAACTTCCCTCCAAAAAATAAATTCAACCGATTAAATTCAACTATAGCTAAATTCAACCAAAATTTGTTGAAATTGTAAAAAACACATTTTATTTTGGGGGAATTTCCCACCAAATTGTAAATTCAACCGAAAATACAACCGGTTGAATTTATAAAATCAACCGAAAGTGGTTGTTTTAATAACCCACTTGTGGTTGTATTAATTATCATACCTAACTCCCATTTTCAACCATATGTGGTTGAATTTGTTTAATGCATTTGTAAACCCTACTGTCAATATCATTTCCTTTCGGCAACTTCCATTTTTTTTGCCTCTTTCACCATTTTCCTTCCTATCTTTTTCTCCATTGAGCTCCAATTTTGCAAATTTACATGTACAAGTAAGTTTTATTTCATATTTATTTTAGATCTTGTTGCAATATTTATATCAATTTTGTCAATTATGTCAATATTACATATTTCTTTATATAAAATGATGATAACATTCTTACTTAGAAAATATTTGTGTGATTATTACTTGTTCTTGAGTATGTTAAAATAATTGAAAATATAAAGTGTTGTATAGATTGATGTTATTAATTATATTAATGATGTGTTTGTTTAATTTTTTAATATTGGTAGGTTAATTAAACTTGGTTATTAATTAGTTTCGTCAAGAAAAAATTAGTTTCTTAGTTTGGCATGTAACCACAATGACTAATTAAATTTTATGTGATATTTGTAGATGTCATCCGACCGTAGTTGGATGCATAGGAGGTTCGATGCGAGGAATAATATAACGGAGGAATACAAACTTGGTGTACAAAATTTCATTAGAGTTGCTTTAAAAAGTGATGAGGTTGATTCACAGGGGAGGATAAAATGCCCATGTAAGGAGTGTGGAAATATATGGCAAAAGTTACCCGATAATGTAACTTATGATTTGTATCGATACGGTATTATGGAGTCATACACTACATGGTATTTTCATGGTGAGAAACATAACTCTCGGGTTGAACCCGAAACATGTTCGGGTAATACTCGTCATAGAGATGATGATATGTATGATGCAAGTGATATGCTTAGAGACTTCGCAGATGCACATGAAAGTTTTTGGAATGGTGAGGAGGAACCCAATACAACAGCAAAAAAGTTTTATGACATGTTGGATGGTGCTTCTGAACCACTTTATCCAAATTGTTCTAGTTCTACCACTTTATCATTCGTGAACAAGTTGTTATATTTTAAGAACAAAAATGGTTGTAGTAATAAGGGGTTTGATGAGTTACTTCAACTCATTGGATCAGTTCTTCCCGAGAAACACAGGCTACCTCACACGTATTATGATGTAAAAAAGATGATTAGTGGATTGAACATGGGATATGAAAAGATTGATGCTTGCGAGAATGATTGCATGTTATTTTATAAAGAAAATAGTAAGAAGACTTGTTGTGACATATGTCATACAGATCGATATAAAGATCGAAAGGATAGCGAGAAGAAGTTGATTCCAAGAAAGATCTTGCGATATTTTCCACTTGTACCGAGACTACAACGTTTATACATGTCTGAGCAAACTGCTAAGTGTATGACGTGGCACTATGACAGAGTTGTAGTTGAAGGTCAACTATCTCATCCAGCTGATGGAGATGAATGGAAAGCTTTTGATGCTAGATTCCCGAGGTTTGCAAAAGAGGCACGAAATATCAGACTTGGCCTTTCTAGTGATGGATTTGACCCATTTCGTGATCCATTAGCAAGGGATTACACTATATGGCCTGTAGTGGTGGTTGTTTATAACCTTCCACCATCTATGTGCATGAAAGCTCCATACATGTTCATGCCTCTCATTATTCCCGGTCCCACTGATCCAACAAAAGATCTACATGTTTATCTCCGTCTATTAATTGATGAACTGAAGATGTTATGGCATACAGGGGTGGAGACATATGATAGGTCATTACGCACAAATTTTCAGATGAGGGCAGCATTATTTTGGACCATTAGCGACTTTCCGGCACTTGCAATGTTAAGTGGATGGTCAACAAAGGGTAAATTCTCATGTCATGTATGCAATGGAGATGTTAAAGGTTTCAACTCAAGAATGGTGGTAAAACTTCTTTCTTTGGAACTGCTCGATATTTTTTGGAACCGGGTGATCCTTTGAGAAATAGCACAAAGTTTGGAAAAAGAGAGGTACGCTCGGTTGAAGCTCGATATTCGGGATCCAGGGCAAAGACCATATGTGATCTTATACATTTTCCTCCTCCGGGAAAGTCAACCAAAAGAAGACCCAGGGACTATGGTGTGACTCATAATTGGACTCATTATTCCCCATTTTTTGAGCTCCCGTATTGGGAGACACTCAATCTTCGTCACAATATTGATGTCATGCACACCGAAAAAAATGTTTTCGAAAATATATTTTACACAATGTTGAATGATAGGAACAAGACAAAAGACAACTTAAAAGCAAGGAATGATTGTAAGGAACTTGGTATACGACATGAGCTGTAGACTCCAGATGGAAAGACAATGCCACCTGCTCCTTTTGCACTCTTGAGGGAACAGGTTGATAAGTTGTTAGACTGGATTCGAACACTTAAACTTCCGGATGGGTATGTTTCAAATATATCTAGGTGTGTGAATCTCGAAAAACATACTATTCAGAGGATGAAATCGCATGACTGCCATATTTTCATGCAAAAGTTGTTGCCCATTGTTTGTCGTGACATGCTGCCAAAGCAAGTTGGTGATGCCATTATTGAGTTGTGTAACTTCTTTCAAGATTTGTGCTCATCCACCTTGAAATACTTTGATTTGTTGAAATTGGAGAAAGATGTAGTGAGGATAATTTCTAAGTTTGAAACCATCTTTATTCCTGGTTTCTTTGACCCGATGGAGCATTTGCCTCTGCATTTAGCAACTGAGTGTAAGTTAGGTGGTCCTGTTACATATAGATGGATGTATCCTTTTGAAAGATTCTTGCACGGGTTGAAGATGAAAGTTAGGAACAAAACATATCCGGAGGGTTCAATTGCTGAACGCTACATCGAGGAGGAATGTGTACACTTTTGCTCTCTATATTTTGAATCTGAAGTTGAAACAGTGCATAATCAGTTGCGCCGTTTTGAGGCACCTAAAAAGTGCATTGATCATAACTTGTTGAGTATTTACACACATCCCACAAAACCCATTGTAAGAAAAGGACATAAAATCTTGAGTGTTGATGAAGATAGACTCATCAAATACTATGTTCTTATTAACACACCGGAGGTTGGAAAGTACTTGGGGTAAGATTTTTTAACTCATATTTTGTGTTCCTTTTATTTTACTTGATCTTATTAGTTGTGGTTATTTTACAGTGAATTTCACAAGTTGGTGTTCAAACAATACCCCGAATTTGATGATATAGCAAAAGAAAGATTTCAAAAAGATCGATTCACAAATTGGTTTGAAAGAAGGGTATGTATTCAAATATATATATATACACAAATATTTGGTATTGTCTTTAAATATTGTAGCACACTTATATATATATGGTTCATTCATTATATAATTAGGTTGCGGATAATCCAAAACTCAAAGAAAAATTTAGGGATTTGATTAGAGGTCCAATGCGGGACGTGGATATTTATAATGGTTGTCATTGTAATGGTTATAAATTTGGTTGTGCAAAGCCTAATGAACGCACTTCACCAAATTCTGGCGTGCTTGTAATTGGTAAGAAATATGATATATGCTTGAAATTTAATTAATACACATGTCATTTTATTATCTTACTCAATATATTGATGCATTATTTGTACTTAATAAATTACTCATTTATATGTAGGAACTTCTTACAAGGAGAGTTTTCAAAATAATTATGGTCGACTTGAAGAAATACTTGAGCTTCACTACCATAATGGGTATAAAGTTGTATTATTCAAATGTCATTGGTTTGATCATACAACACATGTCAAAGTGGATAGAAATAGGATGATTACGGTGGATGTTAGATCAACATTAAATGCCGAAGATGTTTTCGTCTTGGCTAGCCAAGCTAATCAAGTTTATTATGCGCGAAGTATTTCGAATGCAAAATCACCATGGTACACGGTCTTAACAACAAAAAGTCGTTTTGTCAATGAAGAAGTGGCATCAAAGAAGAACTCTCTCTCGAATGATGATGCTTTGTAAAATGATATTTCAAATGCTTCATCGTCTCATGTCGAACCGGTTATTATTCATGATCCTAAAAACTTTTTTATTGATTTAAGGGTTGTTGAGAATGATTATTCGGTGGATGACTTCAACGAAGAAAATAATAATAACGAAGACGAAGTCATGAGCGTTGATGAAGAAAGTGAGAGTGACGGTGATTTAGTTTAATTAATTTTTATTTTGTATTAAATTTAGAATTTCTATATAACATTATCATTTTATTTTAAATTTGTAATATAAGATGATTATTGTTATATATTATTAATTTATATATAGAATTTGTTATATATAGAATTTCTATATAACATTATCCTTTATTTATTGGTTCACATAACCCCTAGGTTATATGTACTGGTCTCCGCTCATATATCTCCCCCTTTCACTGCGCGACTCTTGTTTCTCACAAATCTCTTACAAATGAAAATAGCTCTAGTGGCAAAGAATTCCCCTAAACCTGTTATGAATCTCTCAAAATCCTTACAAACTTCTCAGAATACTCATACACATCTCAAAAGTCCCTCTCAACAGGTATATATTTACATTATGTTTGTTTTTATTTATTTTTTGGGAATTTAATTAGGGGTTTAGATTTATTTTAGTTGATTTTGTTAATTCCAATCGTGGTTCATGTATTGATATCAGGATTGGGGATTTTTGGGATTTAGGGTATAAATTTATTTGAGTTGATTTTTGAAATTAGGTTTTTGCTCCTTTTTAGTTTTGAAACCAGTATTACTTTGTTCTCAGCTCATTTTCTTTTGATATTTTATCATCAGTTTGTGAAGCCAAGTGGACTTGTAGTTGCTGTACTAATTTCGTGTTTCTTCACATTAGTTGAGGCACGAGAAGGTGTTGTAGCAAAGGTAAGTTCAAAGTCTTTCTACCTATGTGATTATTAGCTATGCTGGTACAATAATGTATTCAGAATTAATTTTTTCGCTGATTTCACTTTAAGAAAATAAGTTGTCTATGTTATTTATTTTTATTTATTGTTAATAACTTCAGGAAATGTTTAAGAGTTGTTGGCTACTGCTTCTGTTTGTTATCCTGATGGCAGCGGGGGCTAGTGGTAGTGGAAGCGCTATGAGCAGGGTTACTAGAAATAGAGGGGGAGGTGGCAGAAATAAGGTTGGGGGTCGGGGCCAAGGCGGGGGTCTAGGTAGGAGAACAGAAAATGTTGGTAGAGACAATCAAGAAAATTATGAAGAAGATCAGGGCTGAGAGGATATTGAAGATGATGGTGATGAAGGAGAGGAAGAGGACAATGATGAGGAACAACTTACGGTTTCTGATATTAGATTTGGGAGAGCTGCACGTCGTGTTTGTGAAGGAGATTACAAAAAGAAGCCAAAATTAGGAGAACCGAAACTTGGAGTTGTGAATTTCATAAACAAAAAAAAGTAATATATATAATTCAGTCTTGTTAGATTTTACAGAAAATATTTGATTTTTTATTTATGAAATTGCCTTATCTTTTACAGAATTAAGGAGTCTCATTACAAAAAGACACTTAAAGCAATTGTTAGAACGCGTTGGAGATTTGATACAGCAAAACAAAAGGCACGAGATCGGGAAATCTTTTTGAACGAGTGCATAGAGGAGTTTAAGGTATGGCAGTATATACACATTGTTATCACTTGTCCATTATAATGGCCTAATTATTTTATTGAACTTGTTATGTTAGAAGTTTTAATACATTTGTTTTAAAGGAATTTTATGAGTATCCACCGGAATATAGAGGTGATAAAATTAAGGAGTTGGAGGGGGATGCCATAGTTAGGAAGCATTTGAAAGCAAATATTAAATGCTATATGAACGGTTGGAAGAGCGACGGTTTGAGAAGGGTTGAAGAGGCACACAAAAAGGAAGACATGACTGCAAATCTACGTAATTGCCCCCCATATTACTTATCTGAACAAGCATGGAATGGTCTAGTTGACTACTGGGAGACAGAGGTATTTACCAAGTTGTTGAAAAATGGCAAAGAAAATGTCAAGCAGTCAGAGATTAAGCACTGCACTGGAGCAAAGCCATTTGACCAGCGTTATGAGGTATTCATTTATAAGATTAGGTAAAATAATTTTGTTATTCTGCATTATATATGTTGAATTTGTTTTTTGTAGGAACTAGAGGAAAAATTGGAAAAACCTCTCACCATCCTCGAAAAGTTTGATGCTTCGTACATGAAGAAAGGAAAAGTGGAAGAAATACGGAGAAAACTTACTGTACGTTTCTCACTTAGTTATTTCAAAAATATGCTGCTCCTCCCAAATATTTGCAAACTTACTGTACTGTTTAGTCGCTTTGGGGGTTTTGGTGGTTTCTTAATACTGTATCTACGTATCGTTGCCATTAAACGTTTGCGATGCATTTCAATTCGATTTCTCGTTCTGTTTGTAGATGTGTATTTCGTTATTTTTAAGGTTGGGAGATACATTTAATTGTATTAGCTAATAAGTAATTGGAACAAAAAAAGTCCTGCTAACACAAATAAAATAAGTATCAGCTACTACATATTTATACTTATATTTAATAAGTATATCTCAGCATTTCTATACCTGAATACTACCGAAAATATTCTTGTTACTGCTAGTCCTATTTGGCATGTACTAGGGTAGAATTTCATAATAAGTATCAGCTACTACATATTTATATTTTCGATTCTTTATTTGATTTGGAATATCCTGACATATCAAGATCAGAAGACTATGTTTGCTAAAGAAAATTATCACCATTCTGTTTATTGAAACTTCAGTTTGTGATTTTCGAATTTACTGAAAGGATGCTGATTTACCAGTGTAGAAGTGTATAGTGTAATATTATGGGTAATATATATGTTAGTGCAAGTAGAATGAAAGTGACCCTTTTGATTGATAAGTTTATGGAAGTGGTTTTATGTACTATGGATCTGTTGCTGATTGATTTTGAGATTGCATATCATAAAAGTTGCAGATAGAGACCTTTGTTGACAGCGAACTTAATGAGTTTTCCTTTTTTGAGCTCGAGACATATATAAGCTTCACTTCAAATGATAATTAACTTAAGTTCTCGTTATGTAGTTCTGAACAATGGTCACTTATGGAAGCACTTGCTTCCAGAAAGTTCTGTGCCATATAGCATTGTACTAAATCCGAGCAATTAGTATGTGACGCACTGTCCATGGGAGGCACTAACTCACTGCTTTCTTGCTGTAGCTAGGCAACAAATATGTTATGTTTATAAACTTTACCTTATTTCATATCAAATATGTTATGTTTATTACTAGGTTAAGGAATTTGTAGTAATTGCACTTTATTGGAGATGATGTACACTTTCTAGTTTCTAAGCACGAAGCCTCTGCTTGCTGTAGTTAGGCAGCAAAAGGGGTAACAAAACCAAATAGCCTGCCTGTAATTTTTTCTTAAACAATTTATGATGACCCCCTGGTGGTTCACTCTGTTCCTACACGGGAATGGTTTAGAAGGAATCTCCAGAAAATAGTCAGGGTTGCAACAGTAAGGTAAAAAGTTGACAAAGTACATGTCGTTTATCAAATATAAGACTCATCCATACACCATGTATTTGTTTATTATAATTTATATTAAATTTTGAAGTTGAGACCTTCCCCCGATTGGTCTTATGTGTTTTATTGTCGTGGTTTTCTTAATTCTGTTAAGTTCTACCTGCTTTACTTATACATAAATGGTCAATGTTTAATTAGTTACCCATATATCTGGACATTGGAATCATTAACAGGGAGCCAAAAGAGTATTTGTTAACTGTTGTAATGGTGAATATACATGGACTGAACTGCACTGCATTGTAAGAGTTCCTTGCCGACACTATTTATTTTTAACTTGAGTCAAAATACGAAAATCCCCTCCCTGTACGCTATAATCAAATCACAAGAATTTAAACTTCTGTTTGGATAAGAATATTTCAGAAATAAATAATAGCAGTTGTTATGGGGTGTTAATTTATCCTAACTGCATATTGCTCTTTATTTTAATTATAAGTTCAGCTAAATTGCGGAATAGGCCCATTAACACAGATGGAGGGTATGCATGTTTTAAATTTATTTGGGCAAGTTAGCATTCTAGGATTCACTTTATTCGCTGGATGATAAAAAACCAAAAGAAAAATAGTTGGGAAACTGTTTGTCAGTTTTATTTGCTCAAAACTTGGAGTGCATATAAACTTCTGCATTTTGTATTAGTTTATCATGACATGTAGTAGATGAGAAAAGGTTAAATATAGTCGAGCTTAATTGGCTCACATTAACTCACACTAGTTATGGCTATTTTGAGCGAGTCTTATTTTAAGGATTTTTGTGTAACGTAGGTTGTTGTGGAGCGTGATGCACAAGAGAGCAGTTCTCAGGATGAACTTTCTCAGGATGCAGCACCATCTCCAAGCACCCAAAAAAAACGAGAAGTCGAGCAATTGTTAGAGGTTTGTCCATCAAAGAAGGGGAAAGTGATTATGTTTCCGCGCCACACAGTTCCAGAGCTTCTTGGACAAGATGGAGCTGCTAAATATGCAACTTCTCAATCTACTCTAGCATGCATTCCTGAGTGTATTCGAGAATCTGCATATTCAATTATTGGGAAGGTCATGACAGATGTGACTAACATGGTTGAATCAATAAGGGAGATTGAAGTGACACGTTACAGGCTTGACAAAGAGGTGCAGAAACTGGCTACCCTTGCTTATCCAAATAGAGATGATCCATCATCTAAGATCTTATGGGAAGAGTATATACGAATAGCTGCACAAATGACTTCACCTCTCTTTGAGCGTTACAAAAAGGTTATCATAGAGGTAATTTTATAAACATACTTTTTAAATTAAAATATTACAATTGAAATTAAAATTAAAATTGGAAGCACCTGGTTATTTTTGGTTTGTTTGCATGTGAAAGTCTGATTTAGTGTACATAATTTGTTCAAGATTTTTTTATTTATTTTTATTAGTTGTTCAACAAGTCAGTAAGAGGTAGTAGGTATCCACATAATGCGTTCTAATTTTAGTTTTAGTAATGCCTAAAAATTTAACTGCATAGGTAGCCATGTTTGTCTTGGACCATCAATTTTATGTGCTATAGTTAATTGCAATGAAAAACACTTCCGAGGCAATATTTAAAAAATAATTTTGTAGCTATGGCATTACATAGGTGAAATCTTGCATACCAATAAAACTCTAATGTGTCCCTCCAATACTTTTATTATTATTATTATGAACACGTCAGTCAATTGTAGTTAAGGCACACACCTTTTTTCTTTTTTTTTACAATAGGGAAAAGAACCTCTAATACAACCTGCATGTATGGACTTAAACCCACCGTCTTAGATATCAGAAATGCATATGGTATTCCTTTGATATGTATGACGACCACAATAGACAACCTCTTTACAATTTTACCACAAAAATCATTACAGAGGACTTACTGGCCAAGTCAGATCTTGGCTTTTACATAAACTTCTCAAGGACAGTAGTAAATAACGATTCTCCAATTTATGCTTAACACTAGATAGCCCAGTCAAGAATGTTTCTCCAATTTATGCTTAACACTAGATACTTGCAATACACTAAGTAATGATTTTGTCCTGAAAAGTGTGTGTGTCTTTATGTGCATATATTGTACTTCTTTATGGTGGTAGAGTGATTGGACAATGTTGATATGAAGAGGCACACCCCAGCATGTTTTGCTATAATCAAACAGTTACACCTAATGATAAAATTGTTTGATTATATCAAATAATTTTCATGCTATATTTGATGCACCTGACATTGTCAAATTCTTAATTGCCCTTACTGCAGCATATTTTGTTGTGATCTCTTATGCTCTGACTCGCCATTAAAATTAATGAATCACTCTTGAATCATAGTTGCAGCTTCATTGAGTTAATTTTGTTATCGTTTTACTTGTAAACCCACCATTATCATTTATCTGTAACTCCACTACCTGTAATTAAATAAACTGTTTGATTCCCATTGACTCCTGGAAGCTTGTAAATGTGTTCATCACATTGCTTTTTGCTGCTCATATCTTGGATTAATTTGAAATTATACATTTGCTATATTGTTTTAATACTTTTCTAAAATTTTATTATTCTTGATTTTAGGCGACTGGATCACAACCTCACATGGAGCTGCACGAGGATGACATGGTTCATATAGAGGATTTAGAGCAACGCTACCCTCTTTGATCCTAAGACTTTCGCTTTCTATTTGTGTTATTAAAATCTCTAAAAAATTTTTTTGCCATAAGACCTTTAATTAAATCATTTTGGTGTAGTAATGAAGACATTAAACATATTTTATGTATTAATGCAATATTATTATGTGGATTGTAATTGGTATGTTACTTTCTCATGTTTACTATACTAGTAGTTAATGTAGCAGGAAAATAGGAAATCTAATATTCATAATAATGACATGATTGGTACATTAAAGTCAGCTCTAAGCGGTTGAAAAATACCTTGTGTTCAAGATTTTTAACTAGATTTGGTTGAATTTAATATGCACACGAGTAAAAGAAATTTTTTATCAACCAAATCTATTTGATTTTATTACAGTCAAATTCAACAAAATATGGTTGAATTTAGTCCACATTGCCACATGACAAGATAATTAAATCAACCGAAAATGGTTGATAGTAACAAAGATAAAATAAACGATTTTCGGTTGATTTTACTGTTTTGGCGGGAAAATGAAATTTTTAACAAAATTCAAAATTTGCAATTCAATTTTTTTCTATATTTTCTAAGCAGAGTTCCAACGAGAAATGGTTGAAATTAGTAAAGCAAAACCCAACCAGAAATGGTTGAATTTAATCTTAAATTCAACCGATTCACTAATTTCAACGGCCTTACTTTCAACAGGAAGGTAGCGGTTGAATTTATATTAAAATCAACCGGTTCCCGTCGAGAATGTTCTAAATTCAACCGATTTTCTCCGATTGAATTTAGTCCTTTCTGTTGTAGTGAAAAAAGACCTTAGATATCGGATAAAAATCGATGTCTATGTAAAAAAGGCCGATTTCTTCATGATTGATGTCAAAGGTAGTCTTAGATAGACATCGGTTAAAGGTTTTTAACTGATGTCTAATGGCATGTTACACAACACTTTAGTGTGACTACTAATGTCTTAATCACATTTTTTTTGTAATATAATTGATAATGTAAAGTTTATTATTATAATATTTGGATGATTAGGCATATTTGAATCTATAGAACAAAAGCTATTAAAATAACCAATGCCTAAAAGAACTTTAATATCGATCATCTTAAATTTTGATGTCTAAGAACCAATATCTATTGGATATTCATTAAAATTATATAGCAACGATGTTAAAACACCAAAAGCAAGATCAACATTATTCAAACTAATATCTACTTGTTTTCTAGCAAACTTTCCTCCCACCAATTGAATTCCTACACCGGCACCCGCTAATGATATGAGAACTTAAACTTTTATCAAGAAATTAAAATAAATACAATCCATTTCTCAATTCATGTTTAACAGTAAAATTTTGAGCATGCACAACATTTAATATAGTTGAATCATCAAAGATACTTCGATTTTTATGTCCATTTATAGCCACAAAATTAGTTGTATGCGAAGAATAATAGTGTTCGACCGTCAAACGACCCACATTCTTGTTCCATTACTAGCTAGGGATTGCTCGTGGAATTAAAGTCAAACAAGCGATGAAGTTCATTCAGTATAAGTGAAGGATTTAATTTACACCATCCCTTTATTCCACCAGGACCCCCTCGTCGGGTTTTGCACTGGTTGTCCCACTTTACTGCGTGCCACCCTTGAGACTTCATTATGTTTTATAGTTGTTCATGAATCGAGCCGAGCCGAGTTTTGATCGAACTGACGAACTGAGATAAGCTGAGCTTTTTTAACGAACAGAAACCATGTTCGAACTCGAACTAGTTAACAAACGAGCCGAATATGAGCTTTTATCGAACAAAATCGAGCTGAGTCGAACCGAGCCGAACACGAGGTTTCTCTATCAAAATGAGCCGAACCTGTTGACTGTTAAATAACAAATCAAATATATTTATTTTTTTCTAATTTTTTTTCATATCACCAAAATATATAGATCTTAACATCCGTACGGTTGGATCATTCATAAATATTTAAAAAAAAATCGAAATATTAATATTAGACTAAACACTAGTTACAAGTATTGGTCAAAACACAAGTTGAGTGTTTAGATAACACACCAAATACATTTATTTTTTTAAATTTTTTTGTCATATCACTAAAATATATAGATATTAACATCCGTACGGTTGAATCATTTATAAATATTTTTTTAAAAAAATCGAAGCATTAATACGAGACTAAACACTAGTTACAAGTACTGGTCAAAACACAGGTTGACTGTTTATATAACAAACCAAATACATTTATTTTTTCTAAATTTTTTGTCATATCACTAAATTATATAGATTTTAACATCCGTACTGTTGGATCATTTATAATTTTTTTTAAAAATCGAAACATTAATACGAGAGTAAACACTAGTTACAAGTACTGGTCAAAACACAGGTTGACTGTTTAAATAACAAATCAAATATATTTAATTTTTTATAAAAATTTTGTCATATCACTAAAATATATAAATCTTAACATCTGTACGGTTGGATTATTCATAAATATTTTTAACAAAGTCACAACATTAATATTAGACTAAACAATATTTATAAGTGTTGTTCAAACCATTGGTTGATTGTTAAAATAACAAACAAAATAAATTTATCTTTTTTTCGTAAAATTTTGTCTTATCACTAAAATATAAAGATCTTGACATCCGCAAAGTTGGATCATTCATTAATATTTTTTTAAAAATTGAAACATTAATATTAGATTAAACATTAGTTGCAAGTACTGTTCAAACCATTGGTTGATTGTTAAAATAACAAACAAAATATTTTTTTCATAAAATTTTGTCTTATCACTAAAATATATAGATCTTGACATCTGTACAGTTGGATCATTCATAAATATTTTTAAAAAAACTGAAACATCAATATGGGAGTAAATAGAAGTACTTGTTAAACTATTGGTTAACTGTTAAAATAGCATACCAAATATATTTATTTTTTCTAAATTTTTTATTATATCACTTAAATATATAGATTTTGACATCCGTATGGCTGAAACATTTATAAATAGTTTTAAAAAATTGAAACAAGAATCTGGGAATAAATACTAGTTATAAGTAGTAGTCAAATCACTTTTTAATCATTAAAATATCAAACTAAAATAATTATTTTTAATATCTTAACTTTTTTCAAATTACTAAAATATACTCCCTGCGTCCCCCTCTATTCTTTACATTGGGGGACGCGGGCTCAGCACGCACTTTAATACTCTGATTAAATATAGTTCCATAATTTTAAAAAAAAAAAATTTCTTCTAAATAAAAGTATAATGTTCAAATTTTTATAAAAAAAAGAAAAATTTAAAAATGAATTACGGATATTTTATAGTTGACTTAAAATGTGTGTCAAGCATGCATGCGAAGAAAATGTAAAGAAATGAGAGGGACAAAGGTAGTATATTTTGACATTTATATGGTTCAATAATTAAAAAATATTTATAAAAAAACTGAATAAAAATTCATAACAATCAAATATATAAAAATTATTTTTTTTGATTTTTTTTTTCGAGCCGATCTGAGCTTTTTTGACTTAAGACAACAACAAAAGAGCATAACATTTGAGCACTTATGGCGTAGTGCAAACATGCCAGAAACTCTGCTCAAGTTCCTTTTTTTTAACGAACACATTTTTATGTTTGAACTCAATCTCGAACCCTTAACGAGCCGAGTCAAACCGAGGTCATAACGAGTCGAGCTTGAGTTTATTCGCGAACAACTTGGTTTGCAAACAGGTTTAATTATGTTTCACCTTAACAAAGCTTGCATTGTCTGCAATATGAAGTCTATTTTAAAATTTCAAGCTTTATCCGTATTTAGTTCGATTTTTTCAGCTTTGAGATCGGGGCCGAATTTTCAAGAAAACAAGAGGTTTTTTGAGGTACGTGGTCCGTATCAAATGACTTTTCTCTATGTTGTATTTTTGAATATTTTTCTGGATCAGATAGGATCTCAATCTTAGAACATCTCAACGTTCTATCTCACCATTAAATCTATTATAAAATAGTATCAGTAATTAAAACAATCATTGTGTTTGAAAATACTTTCGACAATGAGATCAGTCTGGAGTAGATATGACAATTCAGAAAACTGTATCGTTTCCTGATGAATTCAATTTCGGATTATGATAAATTTAGAGATCTCGAATCTGATCGGATGTGAATCAGTTTAGGTCTAATTCAAATTAAAATGAGATGAAATTATTCATTTTTTCACTTTGTAGGACTTTAAAAAATATTTTTATGTTAAATGTTGTATTTTTAGGGCTTGTAGTTTCTAAAAGCCAGAATATAAAACTTTTCTATTAGAGCGAACTAAAATCACATTTATCGAATATTTTTCACAATCCAACTGTACAAATGTGAGTATTAAGTCAAAATATAATTGTAGTAAAAAATATATTGCAAATCCAAGTGGTATAAGTGTTATAATATTGATTTTTTATGATAATTTTATTTTTCTTATGTAATGTTAACGATAGATATTGAACAGTTGTTTCTGTTATAAGGTGACCGATAAAAGTAACAAAATCATTTAAAAATTTACACACTTAATTATTTTTACATGATATTTACATCAATACAGTTGAATTTTCAATTAATATTTAAATATTATGAATTTGAGCCGCACTAATAGGATACTTTTCGATTGTTACATTTAGATTCTATTTTCCTTTTGAATATATATTATAATATAAATGTTCAAAAACTTATGATTATATAGTCATGTTATCATAAGCTTAAATTATTTAAGTATGAATTTAACTTATGAATATGATTTCTTTTTTAACAGTCAATGTAAATGGATATTAAGTTAATGTAAACAAAAATTTTCAATTCAATAATTTTTGGATCAATTTAAATCAATTTTATCATATCGAATTATATGATTTGGATCTCAATTTCATAATTTTGCTTGGGTTCTTCCCATCTTGACCAATTTTGTGGGGTCTAGTCGTGTCAAATCATGTCCATTTTCAGCAAGATCTCTAGCTTGATTTGCGCAAAGTGCAAATATTTTACCCGAAAATATTTCTTATTTGTGTTGGGCATGTTGGTCAATGTAAAATTTTGATTGTTAATATCTTTAATTTTATATTAGTTTTTAATATAAAAATTTCATTGTATTAAAGTACTCATAAATACGAATTTAACAAGATCACTCGTGACTATATTTGATCTTATAGATTAGACGTAAATTAATAGTCAATCGATTAATAGTGCCAAAAGTCAATATAGAAACTTATTACGAGACGGAGAGAGTAGCCAGCAAGTGATGGAATATAAAATCAACGATACTTTGTTGGATAAGTCGAAACTAATGATTTTGAGGGAGACAAAGAGGAGTAAGTTTCTACAATATCTGAAACAACTTAATTAGCTACTCCAAGAGGATGAAATATAAATACCAACTTGATAATACCTTTGCCATACTACATATATAAATATCCTATACTATCTCCAATTCTCCATCTAATAGCTAGTTCATGATCTTATGCAGTTTTTGCAGAGAGCTTTGAATCATTGTTGCCATCCTTCACCGCAACAACACATAAACAAATTCCTATTAAAAAGAATATGTAAGAATACAAAAAAGTAGTTGCCGTTCCATAGTGTCCTCCAGAACCGTGTTCCGTATAAGGCTTGAGCTCTAAGCTTCCTACGTCAGCTTTCTTCCAAGTAATGGTGCGGAGCGTCACGTCGCTCCCCACCAATAATTTATGTTTTTCGCCTTTAAACCATGAGTATTGGAACCTGACAGCAGTCTCCAGATTCACTCGCAGAATAATTTTGGACGCTTCCTTTGCGACTTCTTCCAAATAAATTCCTCGTGTCTTTACATGATCATAATATTGAACAACGCTACCACGATGATCACCCTTCTGATAAAACCCGGGCCATGTGTATTCGGCAATAGGGATATAACTTGTGTTATTACTCCCCAGATAGTAAAATTTGAGAGTTAGGTCATCATAATATACATCCATATCATTGGTATCATCGTAAAGGGAAAGTGCAAAGAAGATGGTTGGGATCGTTATGAAATTACGAGCTGAATTGTATGTAATGACAGGAGCAAACAAGTCTGTGATTGAGGCCTTCACCTGCGATCCGTTTGCTGTCCTTAAACATAACATAATATACATAGGGAACCCAACCATTAGTAGTAGTACTAACATACCGAATAGGGAAAACAAGACTACTTCTTTCGTGCTTGAATCCATCCCCAAATTTTCTTCTTTTTTTCTGCTAGAATTTAACGCCATTGTCACGAAAGATGCTCCACCAAGTATACAAATGGAACCTAACCATACATGTCCTCCGATTATATCTTCCAAATCGTCTACACTAACAATCCATCAATCGGCAAAGACCTTCTTGTACGCGTCCTCGAGGGCAGCATTCATGGCAATCATCACTACTTTCTCCCGAGGGCATGGTATGGCTTTGTTCTTGGTGTTTTGGGTGATGGTTTGCTGATACAAGAAGGAAGTAGAAGAAGCTTTCATGTGAATCCTACCTGCAGCCGATTTGTATATTTATAGAGTTATTAATTTTGGTATGATAGAATTAGGGCAGGTTAGAGTGATGTGCAAGTTACTGCTTTCTTTTCACGTGATTTAGTAGGATAAGGAAACCTGTCTAGTTTATCAATTTAGTAGTTTAGTTAGTTTAGAAGTTTAGTCGATGTATGACATTATTTATTTTTATTTTCAGTAAACATATAATTCAAGTTTGTGGATGACTTTCTCTTCGTTACTACATTCTTTTATGCATTTTCTTATAAAGACTTTTATTTTGGCAAAGATTGGCAGGGTTTTTTAATTTCTAACTGTCAGTGCTCCTCTTTTAGTATTGATATAGATATAGTGAATTAGTGATGTAACTACTTATCTCTGTGTGTGATCTTACTGATCTATTTCGAAACAACCTGTAATTCAAATCAAACCAGATGCAAAAATTTCGCATTCCTAAACAGACCCCCGCAATTGTATAAGAATTTATTCAAATTTCCCGTAATGACCCTTAGTATCACAATTTAAGAAGAAAAAGCTCAAAATTTCAATAATATGGCCCTTTCTATCACTCAAAAACGTAATATTTTTTGCGTTTTCTATCCGGCACAAAAAACGCAATTATTTCTTGCGTTCAATGGTGATGATTAACTTTATTAATTTTTGAATTAATTCAGAAAACGCACGCTAATATTGCGTTAATTATGAAATGCATTTTTTTGATACGTTTATCCAAAGCTAACGCATTGTTACTTTGCGTTAGTATTAGTTCAAAAAACAGATTTGCACACAGAGATCCAAAACGTACCACCTAACCACTAAGTTAGGTCTAACATTGTGCATATATTATAAAAGCAACTAAATATTACGTTTTTAAGTAATACAAAAGGCCATTTTATAATATCAGTGAGATTTTGAGTCTTTTGTCCTCAAATTGTGAGAATAAGGGCCATAATTCTAAAATTCTGAGCAGGTATAGTATCAGTTGGATCATCAAAGCTACTCCAATTTTTACATCGTCATTTTTAAGCACAAAATTAGCTGTATGCCAAGAACAATAGTGGTTGGCCGTAAAACGACACAAATTCTTGATTTAAGGCAAAGCATTCACCCCTTTATAAGATCTCAAATCACATTAGTTAGAGTATGGTCCGCATTTTGATAATAAAAAAACAAGGATAAGTCGAAACAAATAATTTTGAGGAAGACATTTAGTAGTAAATTTCTAGTACCTGAAACAGCAACTTAGCGGCTCTAAGAGGATGAAATAGAAATACAAACTTGTTAATAGCTTTGCACTTCTACGTCTAAAGCTATCAAAATAAAATAAACTTGTTAAACCTCTTTAAAATAATAGGGCTGACTATGTCCATTATGTTGGAACCGGAAAAAAATATTATTTTAACGAGGTTATCACCTTAACGATTATTACCTAATCGAGGTTCAACTGTATACTACCTTCATCTAAGAGCTAATTCATGATCTTCTTCTGCAGTTTTTGTAGATAGCTTTGAATCATAGGTGCCATTTTTGTGACCTATCGCCCCTATAAGCAACACCATAAGTACCAATAAAAAGAACACTTAAGAATGCAAAATTTTAATTGCTGTATCATAGTTTCCTCCATAACCGTGCTCTGTGTAGGGCTTGAGCCCTAAGCTTCCTATTTCAACTTTCTTCCCAGTGATGGTGCTCAGCGTGACATTGCTTCCCACCAATAATTTATGTTTCTTGCCTTTCCACGACGAGCATTGGAACTTGACAGCAGTCTCCAAAATTCACGCGCAGAATAATTTCTGACACATTCTTTGCGACTTCTTCCAAATAAATTCCTTGTGTCTTAACATGATCGTAATATTGAACAACGCGATGATCAGCCTTCTGGTAAAACCCCGGCCATGTGTATTCGACTACAGGGACATCAATATAACTTGTGTTATTATTCCCCACATAGTAAAATTTGAGAGTTATGTCATCATAATTTACATCCAGATCATTGGTATCATTGTAAAGGGAAAGTGCAAAGAAGATGGTTGGGATCGTTAAGAAATTGCGAGCTGAATTATACGTAATGAGAGGAGCATACAAGTCGGTGATTGAGGCCTTCACCTGCGATCCGTTTGCTGTCCTTAAACTTGACAAAATGTACATTGGGATAAAAAAGAGTGCCAGGAGCAGGACCAGAAATAGGCAACACCCGACTACTTTCTTCGTGCTTGAATCCATCCCCATACTTTCTTCTGTTTTCAACTGGAAAAAGGTTCCAGTTGAATCCTACCTTTAGCCGATTTGTAATATATATGTAAATGTGCACAGAGAGTTGTTCATTTGTTATGATACAACTAGCTAGTTATTGTGTTCTTTTTGCAAACAGAATTGTAATTTCGAATGTCAGAGAGTCTGATATTGTTAAGCCAACTAACCTAGTATCTATCCAATGAGCTTCGAGACTTTGATTAAAACTCAAAGACTCGATACTACACAATGATCAATGATCGAAATTTTTAAATTAAGAATTTATAGCTCTTATTATGTGATATGTTTATGCTTCTAATTTATAGCTGTTATTGGGTGATATGGATATGTTTATGGTTCTAATTTATAGTATTAGATGATATGTTTATGGTTCTAATATTAATACAATGTATTAAAATTATTTTTTTTAATAACACTAACAAAATTTAGTGATTAAATTATATTAATAATATATTTAAATTTAACTTTTATCTTATTAGTTTCAAAGTTTCTAATCAATAATTAATTAAAGCTCGTAATTATTATCCAAATATTAAAAATCAGTATTTTTTATGCTTTTCGATAATTTTTTTGATACTTTTAATTGTTGTGCTTACCGGGCTCAGCCGACTCAAATTACAGTTAAAAACCCTAGTTTTCCCGCCACTTAGGATTTTCCCGCCAAACTGCGTCTTTGATCTTCAACATCTCACACAGAGCTACATTTCTACTCTTCACAACCACTAATGGCACCCAAAAAACTCAACCAATACGAGCGAAAAAGACTCGACAACATTAAACGCAATGAGGAAATGTTCGACAACATTGTGATGTGTTAATTAGGAATAAGAGTGAGAATTCTAAAATAAGTCCTAATTATGAGAATGTATCCAAGATACATCATAATAACCGGGCTGGATAATGGATCGCCTCATTTAAGTACTCCCTCCGTCCCGTCCCTCCGTCCCGCTAGATAGTTTACGTACACGTATTTCGAGCCTTCAATAAAGTATTGTTTCATAATTTTTTTTTTTGAATAAAAGTTTAAAAATGAAACTTTTTTTCAGAATTTTTTTTAAAAAAAATATATTATGAACGTATAATTTAAACGAGCATTGAAAAGCGTGCCGAAAAGTAGCGTAAATAATCCAGTGGGACTGATGGAGTATGTTTTTGTTGGGTATAATTCTAACTACACAGCAACAATGGGCAGCTTTATATATAATAACAAGAACATGGCAAATAACCAACTAACGAAACAAAACACGAAGACAATAGCAAACTATAAAGACTGTAATTGACAAAGAAAGTAAAGAAAACTTATCTCTTATCGCTTTCCAAATTCTGATAAGAAGAAGAACACAACAGCTGAGTCGCCAAACCCTTCAAGAGGACTTGACTATTCTTGAAGAGATTATTGCCCCCCACTTAAGCTGTGATGGAATGCAGCAATATCGCTTCCAGGATAAAACAACAACAGATCAATCTGGCCACAGAACCAACAATAATCAACGGCGACTCGCACCTCAGTTTGCCCAAAAAACCTATGCAACTCATATATGTTTGCGAGGTAGGCACCGAGACTTGTGTCATTTTAATCTCAAGTATACCTCTCAATATATAGGCATCTCAAGTTGCTCTTCTTCTATTTTACTCGATGTGGTACACCAAGTAACAAAACAGAAAAAGTAAACAAAATGGGTTTTCCTTATTATTTATATTATATCCTGATTAATTAATATTAATATTACAAAATATATTCAGAGTATGATTAAAATAATCCTTACTCAATATATTTTATATTAATAATTAAATAATCAATATAAATAATTAAACTTGTAATAGAAAAGAAAAATATAAGAGTTCCCACTAGCACTAGGCCACACAAGCATTCCACTTATGCTAGTAGTTGTAAACAACACTAACACAAGATGTTATATAAACTCAGTATCTTTCTTTTACAATACCAATGTGGGACAAAATCCCCATAACCCATTTCAAACAAGTAACTTTGTCTCAATATATTCATGGATTCCACTAAGAAAATATCTTATATCCAAATATGAAAGTTTAAGTCCTCGTATCAAGGAACAACCTCCAAGTGTTAGTTTCTGGAAATCATATCAAGAACATATATAAAATATGCCTCAAACTTTCCATTTTCTAACAGTTTTATCATAATAACCGGACTAGATCATAAGAGCAAGTCCAACAGTATGCTAGTAACTTCCTTATAAATATAATAAAATATTGACTCTTAGCAAGTTAAGACATGATTTTATATTTCAACTCCAACAATAATCCCCAAACTCATCCCTTATTATTGTTATAATAATAAACTTGGACAAAAAGTAGAAGAAAGAGAGATAAAAAAGTAAAAGAAAGAGTGAGAAACAAATTTTTTATTAATAAAAGTGATATAAGGGAGGGCTAGTAGTTCTTTAAAAATAGGGTATGAAAGTGATATCTTAGTGATTTAAGGAACTACTAAGATACTGTTGGAGCATAAATTTGTGTCAAATTCCTTATAATTGGACTTAAGAGCTTGTATAAAAAGCTGTTGGACTTGCTCTAATAACCGGATGTATACGAATTGGGGTACTGTTTTATCTGGAATTTAACTTGTGTGTTTTTTTATCTGAATATAGTTGATATGTCGCCGTGGTGAAATTTAATATATGTACCCTGAACATTACATGGAAACTTTATATTCAGAAAGTATATTATGATGTCAAAGACATAAGTAGGAGGCAATCGACCAATATAGCCTACATCGGATTCACAAGATATAATTTCGAAAATACTGAACTGAAGACAAGACATCCCATATAAAGTGTAGACTATTATATACTGCAACAATAAAAATATGACTGATCATGGATGATTACAAATGGATACTCCATCCGTTCTACTAGGTTCTTTATATAATTTTTCCTCTTGCCACGTATTTTAAGATTATTATTAAATATAGTTCTATAATTTAATTTTAGAATTTTCTTTTTTTTGTATAAAAGTTTAAACATTACATTTTTATTTAAAAATATATATATTTAAAATTATTTAGGCAACCATGTTTTACGGGAGTTTTAAAATGCGTGCCGATTTACGGTTCCCCGTAAATATCCCAGTGGGACTAAGGGAGTATATAATACATGCCAAATCCGTTTAAATGAAACATGATATACTCCATTTCTTTTCCGCTAAATGACCTTTTGAACCTTAAATTATATAGCTTTATGCCTATCACCCTCAAATGTTTGAACTCGTACTTTTTAACCTCCAAGATATGAGATTTCGTACTCTTTAGCCCTTTTTACCGTTATCGGTATAAATCGGATGGACAAAAAAGACATTTACCCTCCGAGTTATACCATTATGAGTCAAAAGATACATTTCTCATATCTTGAGGGTGAAAATGTACATTTCTTACATATTGATTTTATCTATTATCCCTTGAAGTATATTACGGTGTAACTTTTAACCCTCAAGTTATAAAAAATGTATCTTTTAACCCTCAAGTTATAAAAAAATGTACCTTTTAACCCATAATGGTACAACACGGATGAGGTAAATGTCTTTTTTCCCCTTTCTGATTTATACCGGTAACGATAAAAAGGCTAAATGGTACGAAATCTCATAGATTGGGGGTTAAAAGGTACGAGTTCAAACATTTGAGGGTGATGAGTATAACGCTATATACTTTAAGGGTCAAAAGGTCATTAAGCTTTTCATTTCTCTCGTTTAAGTTATTGGTCTTAGGCTCTGTTTGGGAGTGCTGTTGAAAACTACTATGCTCTGGTGGAAAAAGTGCTGTCAGGAAAATTAGATATCTGTTTGGTATTTTTTTTAATTTATACTCTCTCCGTCCCATTGGATTGTTTACGTTACTTTTCGGCACGCTTTTCAATACTCGTTTAAAGTATAGTTTCATAATATTTTTTTTAATTTTTTTTTGAATAAAAGTTTTATGTTTCAACTTTTATTCAAAAAAAAAATTGAAAAAACATTATGCAACTATACTTTATAGAAGCCTCGAAATGCGTGCCGAATAGTAACGTAAACATCCCAGTGGGACGAAGGGAGTACATGTTTTGAGATATAATATATAAAAATAATATTTTTGAGAAGGTTTGATGGTGAAACTGATAGCTACTTCCTGCAAAAACTGAAAACAGTTTTTTCCAAAAGCATGGGGGACATACTTTTGCTAACAACAGCTTTTACACCAAAAGCATTTTTTCAAACAACAACTTTTAGAATTTACCAAACAGCTTTCTTACGGCTTTTCAGCAAAAAGCTGTTATAACTGTCTGCAACAGCAATATCAAACGGGGCCTTAAAATATTTTAGACTTCTTTGATGACCTACAATTTAATATTTTGAAGTTTTATAACTCTTCTTGCAGTTTATGACCTTCTTTATTTATTCTTATGCCTGAAAATTTGAAGAATGGTTGCTTCTAGGAAACTAACTTTATATTCCCTTTTTGATGCATGGGACATAGAGGAATATGGAGTTGGGATGATTCACATGTATTTACAGGCAATTTGAAAAGAGGAGTTGACGTTACATCTACATCAGAGAAGAGATGCATTGAGACTTTAGTTAGCCTAGAGATGACTGTTAATTCATGTCGCCTTGATGTGCATCCTCACAAGTTTGGGGTGCTTGCAGGGGCTACAAGTGGTGGCCAGATGTATCTATGGACGTCTCATGCTAGTTGCTGCCGGATAATGTACTATCTGCATTAGAATTGACCTATAAAGATGCTCGTGGATGATTTATCACCAATCTACCTATAGGTTCTTAGAGCTTTTAACTCGATTTTTACAGCTGAGAATCAGCCTCTGTAATTCTGATTGCCAATGGATTATAGCCTAGTCTACAATGGACGTGATATTTTTGGAATTTTAAATTCAAAATATACGACTTAACAAATACTTGAAAAGCAACATAGATATTTGGAGAGTTCAAATCTCAATTACAAGAATCTAATATGCATATAAACAGCAGGAGAGGCTGATCAGCTACACAATTATAATCTCAGTACTTCTTCTTAAAGTTTCTTCTTTATATCCTCACCGCCAACATTTTTAGTCATATGTCTGATGCTTTTGAGAAATCTGGAACAAGACAACGATTACGAATTAGAACTTCACACAAACACATAGATGAACGTGAAATTAACCTGAGAAAAAGATACTTACTTCTCTTCGTTGTGACGAGCAATAATTTTTGTGATGAGTAATATGGGGACACAAATAGTATTCGTGATTAGAAAGAAGCTCAGGGCAGCATTGGTCGTAAATAAGGGTCTCATCTTCTTCTTGATGGTTCTCTTCAGTCTATAATTATGTGGCTGTTTCAAACTTGGAGTATCAATATCTGGTGGTGTTGTTTGTTTGCACATTAGCCTGGGGTTTATATAGTGTTTTGCCCAAAAATTGGTATAAACAATATTCAGATTGAGATTGATAAAATAGGCAAAATCGAAGGAGAAACGCCTAAAATCTAGGAAAAGATAAGATTGACTTTCCATAAAAAAGAAGGCGCGCCCTAAGAACGCGCCCCATTGACTGAATAGCTGATTGGCAGTTGTGGTTACCATGCCTTAAAGGCGCGCCCTCAAACATAGTGGGGAGGCGCGCTCAATTACTGAAGAAGGGGTGAAGATTTCCTTGATTGAATTATGTCCTATGGTAAGCCTTAGGGCTTGCCCTAAGTGAGAAAGACTCCTTGGACGGATTACTCGGACATGATTACTTTGACAGGCTCATACCTTGGCTTTACTTGGACAAAGTTAGGGCAAGTCCCAACGGTGAATAATTTAGGGCGCGCCCTATAATGTAGAATGACAAAAGAAGAGATCAAAGGCTGATGACACAGGGCGGCGCCAACGTACAAAAATGTTTGGGCGCGCCCTTAACTTCTACTTGGCATATAAATGCAACTTTGACATGCTACTTGGACGAACTCTCTGGAAGATTCAAGGCACATGGAGAATGTTATTACTAACCTATTTGATGCAGGAACTCTATTGAAGAACTCCTTCCTGTAGCACATCTACAGGAAAGGCGGTGTCCGTGGTCAGAGACCTCCAGGGGTATGCCTGGACTAAAGGCCTCCTCCTGTAGTCAATGGGTGTCCTCATTGGGGATGTGGGGTGAAATATGGTATGTGCTTTGGGAGCTCTGTCTCTGTAGTCAACGGGTGTCCTCGTTGGGAGACTTTGGAGTATCCTGCACTTTGCACCCAAAAGCTTGGGATCACTTGTCCTGCAATCTGGTAGGGACTCCTTATCGGGGGACAAGGATGCGTCCAACATTTTGGGTGAACCACGGTTATACCTGCGTCCATGGATTAGAGAAACAGCTGATAGCGGAGGGTTATCCTTGGCCAGGGAGATGCCTCATCCGTGAAGTCTCGAAGCCGCGGATGAGCCTTGGGCCTTTGTGGTTGGGCCTCATCGGCGGACATTCCTAAAGCTAGTAGAAGACGGTTTCCAGTGGGTTTCCTACTGGGCCTCGGGATAAGAAATCTAAGCCCATTAGGTTTCTTGTTCCCCAAGAACTACGTGGGCTTGATCCCCTATAAATAGGGGTACGTAGGAAAATTATAAGGGGTCAGAAGCGAGAGCGCAAAGGAGTCACCACTAACCCTAAGCAATCTCAGCCCCCAATAATCACCACTACCAAACACTGTTCATCTTTTATGACGAATACTGTTCATCGGATCCACCGGTTACTATTCACATTTCCGACGAAGAACCGCCATCACAGATCTTGTTTCCGGCTACGAACCTCAAGTTTTGTTGTTCCCAAATTCCTCCGTCAACAAATTGGCGCTAGAAAGAGGGGCTCGAACAAGATCTGCATCTGGGAGGAAGGATGTCTCAATATCGTGATGGAAGTTTTTATGATGGAAGTTCTGAAGAAGCATCTGATCACGACTATGAATATGAACCCTACGTTCCGCCAATGACTGATCGACCTACGCCGGACATTGGGGGACAGCCGCCTGTGCTCATCAGCAACGCCGGCTTGTTGAAATAACTGTATCGCATGGGCGATGCTTTGAAGGGTTTTGATTCAAGGTTGAGCACCGTGGAGCGACGCAAGGCCAGAAGGGGTCTTCGCCACAGCCGTGCAACTCACGCACCTGGAAAAGCACCCATGACTGATAAGGATGCCTCATCCGGCCATGGCCGCACCGGCGGAGGGCATGTGCCGATAACCCCGCGGCGCTTGGACTATTCCAATGACACGTCCCCAATCATCGAGCTAGTGGAAGAAGATGCTGATGGTCGGGAAATTCTGCGGGCGGATAACCAGGGAGCCACCCATCTGCACCGGTCTGGACGTAGTCTCGAGGAACGCCGACAGGCGGAGTCGATGCCGGAGAATCAGCAACGGGGCTTCGCCGCTTTGAAAGATCACTTGGGGATCCGCTTGGGCGATGATGACTTAAGAATGTTGTTACTTGAATGGGAGAAAGAAGCTGATCGTGGAGATGTGAAGCCCCATGATACAACGCGTGTGCCCCTGAATTCCCAGAAAAATCGGGAGCGGCACCGCGATCCAAAGCGTGTGCCCCTGAATTCCCAGGAAAGTCGGGAGCGGCACCGCGATCATGAGAGAGCTCCTCCCCGCAGATCGCTGGATCGATATGGTCGTGGGTATGGAAACGATCGTTGGAGAAGGCCTCAATGGAGGGGAAGAGGTGAAGGCCGAGGTAGATACTTAAAGGGATACCGTCGCGATAATTATCGCGGTCACCTTGATTCTCGCTGGAATAACCGAGCAGACAGCTATGACTATGCGGAACATGATGATCACAGAGATGTGGAAAACTACGATCGCGGTACGGCTCGAGGCCGCAGCCATGGTCAAGAAGAAAATCAAGGGAGAAATTAAGGTCGAAATCCCGAAATAATTGTGATACCCGAAAACGCCCAGAACACGAACCAACAACAAGCCCCTCCAGGAGGGAATCAAGTGGAGGTACCTCCATTACAACCCCAAGGTCCGCAGCCTCAAATGCAGGCCATTTCAGGCGTGGGAACTTTCAATGTGGGAGATCTAAAAAGGCTACTTAACCACCTGGAAGGCAGAGTGACGGCCACAACTGAAATCCCTTCCCCATTCTCGGTGGTGGTAAGAGAGGCACAATTGCCTGCCGGGTATCGCAACACTACTAGCGATCTCCGTTTCCACGGAAACTCAGATCCGGTGGAATTCCTGGGACATTTTAACATAGAGATGAATGTGTACCAAGTCCCGGACTTGGCTCGATGCCGTCTCTTGGCGGCAACCTTTAGAGAAAGTGCCCAGCAGTGGTTTCAAAAGCTCGGGTCAGGAGTGATCACTTCCTGGGATCAGATGAAAACTCTGTTCTTGACCAAGTTCCAAGCCGCGGTAAGATACGCGCCCTCTGTCACAATTCTTGCCAATGTTAGGCAAAGGGAAAATGAAAGCTTAACATCATACTTCAAAAGGTTCAACGCTGAATCTACCAGCATAAGGGGAGCATCAGACGAAGCCCTGAAAAGCTTCTTGATCGCAGGATTAAGGGTTGGATCGGATTTTTGGAAGCACTTACAAGGGAAAGACCCGGCTACTCTAGCAGATGTCTTTGCTTTGGCAGAATCATTCAAAGCTATAGAACAATCTTTGGAAGAGGTACAACCGACTTCACAGGCGAGTCAGAGAAGCAAAGCAAGGAAGAGAGATAGGTCTCCAAGCCCAAGGTACAGAAGGAGTAGTCGAAGCCCAGACCGGGTGAATACCGCAAGCACGAGGAGGGGATGGAGTCCTCCCTCAAACTAAGACTACAGAACAAGCCGGTACACGCCTTTGGTCGCATCTATCGAGCATATCTTCGAAGTAAACAAAAATAGAGGGCTATTTAGAAAGCCTGAAGCTTTATCATCATGGCAAAGCAAAGACAAGAAAAAGTATTGCGAATACCATGAATCATCTGGACATAACACGCATGAGTGTCGACATTTAAAAGATGAAATCGAAGCGCTTATAAAGGAAGGATACCTCGGCGAATGGGTAGTCAAGGAAGTAAGGAAGCACAAGGATGACAGAGCAAAGGAAGAAGAAAGACAAGCCCCACGCGGGTCAAACAATGATACTCTGGAGGAAAATAAATTCGTCAGGGATGGCAGCATCCGAACAATCTACGAGGGGGATCCCGGGATGGAATGTAGTAACCGAGCCTTGGCAAGATACGCTAGGGAAGCTCGATTCAGGCCTCTCACGGACATTCATAGGTTGGAAACTCGACCGCCCAAAGTGTTTAAGGGCGAGTCCATGGATATTACCTTCAGAGAAGCAGATTCCCGGTGGGTACATCATCCGCACAATGATGCACTGGTTATTTCCATCCAGATTGGAACCAAAAATGTCCATAGGGCCTTCGTGGATAATGGAAGCTCGGTAAATATCCTCTACTACAGCACCTTTAAGAAGATGGGGCTACCTGATCGGGATATGTCGGGGGAAGATTCGTGGGTCTATGGTTTTTATGGTGCAGGAGTTATAGTCATGGGATCGATTCGGCTGCCATGTACTTTGGGGGAAAGCCCGTTGTCGGTGACAAAGATGCTCGAGTTTAAGGTCCTGAATCAGGAATCGTCCCACAACGTGTTGCTGGGACGACCTTTTCTGCGTGAGATGAGGGTTATTACTTCAATCCATCACCTAACCATCAAATTTCCAACGCCAAATGGGGTAGGGAGTATAAAGGGTTCTCAGCATGACTCTCGGGAGTGCTATAGGCAAGCTATAAGAGGCTTTAGAAAGGACTCCCACGCCGAAGATACATCGGATGATGATCAAGAAAAGAGCATGGAGCAACCGATCGAAGAAATCTGAGTCCATTATTATGTTGAGCAAGAGGATGAACGTCCTTCCGGGCTGCCCCCAACAACGCTGTTCTTGGAAAACGCAATCAGAATTGAGATACTGGAAGAAGAAGAGGCATCGAACACCATAGTCCAAGCAGATTTCGATGGGGAACGGTTAGAAGGAAGATTCGATGTCTTGCAAAGCCTCGAACAGGATGAGCGTGAGGTAGATGCCCTTCATCCTGAGGGAGCGCCCTTACCCGCAAAACAGACCAAGGAAGTTGATGCCCCTGCTATGCAGGGCGCGCCTTCTAAAGAAGTTAACGCTCCCCCTAAAGGGGATGCGCCTTCTCTACAAGACAATGAAATCCATGATTCGCCTGACCTGGATCCCCGGATACCGATGCCGACGGAGAAGATGGGGCCAGCAGAAGATATGATTGAAATCCCTGTCGATGAAAAAGATCCGAGTAAAGTTTTGAGAATAGGATCTCAGTTGGCACCAAGGTTGAATGGGGGTCTTTCAATATTTCTCTTGGCGAACCTTGACGTATTTGCATGGAGCCATTCTGATATGGTAGGAATTGACCCAGAGATAATGTGCCACCAATTGAATATCGACCCCAAGCATAAAGGAGTTCGACAAAAACGAAGGGCCGTAAGCGGAGAGAGAGCTATAGCCCTAGCAGAGGAAGTAGAGAGACTCCTGGACGTCGTACTAATTCGGGAATCCTTCTACCCAGAATGGCTAGCAAACCCGGTGTTGGTAAAAAAGTCCAACGGTAAATGGAGAACATGCGTGGATTTCACTGATCTGAATAAGGCGTGTCCGAAAGATAGTTTTCCCCTACCAAGAATCGATCAGTTGGTTGACGCCACGGCAGGGCATGCCTTGCTCAGCTTCATGGACGCATACTTTGGGTATAACCAAATTCTTATGTATGAGCCTGACCAGGAGCACACCTCTTTTATTACTGATAGAGGGCTCTATTGCTATATCGGAATGCCATTCGGTCTGATCAACGCCGGTGCCACTTATCAAATATTGGTAAACAAAATGTTCAAGAAGCAGATTGGGAAGACGATGGAAGTGTACGTGGATGATATGCTCGTAAAGTCAAAAAGGGCGGAAGACCACATCGCCGACTTAGCTGAAATGTTCCATATTCTGAGAAAATATAAGATGAAGCTAAACCCGCAGAAGTGTGTGTTCGGTGTGGAGTCAGGGAAATTCTTGGGATTCATGGTCAACCACCGGGGGATTGAGGCTAACCCGACAAAAATCAAAGCTCTGCTAGACATAAAATCTCCCACCAGCGTCAAACAAGTACAGAGCCTGACAGGAAGGATTGCGGCCCTAAATCGATTTATCTCAAAGTCATCAAATAGGTGCAAAGAATTCTTCAAGGCAATCAAAGTAAGGAGGAAGGATTTTCTGTGGACTCCTGAGTGTGAAGAGGCTTTTCTGAAAATCAAAGAGCAGTTGGGAAATCCTCCGATGTTGGCCAAGCCAGAAGATGGAGAAATATTGATTCTTTACTTGGCGGTGTCTGAATACTCCGTCAGCGCGGTGTTGGTAAAGGAAGAAGCAAGCCACCAGTGGCCCATATACTATGTGAGCAAAAGGTTGTTGGATGCGAAAACCAGGTATCAGCATGGAAAAACTGGTATACGCTCTTATTCTTGCGGCACGAAAATTAAGACCATACTTTCAGGCTCACGGAATAGAAATTCGCACCGCTTATCCGCTTCGGCATATTCTACATAAACCCGAATCGTCAAGGAGAATGTTAAAATGGGCAGCAGAGCTAGGACAATTCGATTTGGAGTATTGTCCTCGCACGACAATTAAGGGACAAGCGCTGGCTGATTTCATACTTGAGTTCGATGCAGAAGTTGATGACAAGGCCATAGTGTTGGTGAAACCTACCTCGTAAGGAAGTTCTCATGATGAAAAGAGGTAGGTTCTACCACACCCTTGGTGGATATTACATGTCGATGGGGCCATGAACAACAATGGATCAGGTGTCGGGATTGTCTTGGTTACTCCGGAAGGGCACCGTTTGATGAGTGCTATCCATTTCAAGTTTTATGCTACTAACAATGATGCTGAGTATGAAGCTTTGATCAACGGTCTAAAATTAGCCCTGAAGGTGGGAGCCATGAACCTGATAGTCCGGAGTGATTCTGAATTAGTTGTGAACCAGGTCAACGGAGGTTTCCAGGCCCGGGGACCGCGGACGGAGTTATATATGAGATGTGCACAACGCCTATTAAAATTTTTTTAAAGTGCCAGGCTAGAAAGCGTTTCGCGGGAAGAAAATAGTAATACGGATGCTTTGGCCAAGATGGGGTCACAGGTGGACAGCGTCCAACTTGGACAAATCCCTTTGGGAATCCAGGAAATCCCAAGTATTCCGGAGGTGGAGGTGTTTCAGACGCAAGAAGTCCCGCGAGAAAGCTGGATGAACCCCATTCATAACTATATTCAGACAGGAGCTGTACCAGAAGACAAACTACAGGCTCGACGCCTTCGGTACCAGGCTGCAAAGTACGTTGAATACGACGGGATATTATATAAAAGAGGATTTAACCTACCACTGTTACGTTGTGTGGATATGGAAGAAGGAAGTTATATTCTCAGAGAGGTGCATGAAAGGATTTGTGGCAATCACTTGGGGGGTGGTTCCTTGGCATTAAAAGTACTCAGACAAGGATCCTACTGGCCAACTATGAGAGAAGATGCCTTCAATTTTATCCGGGCTTGCGATCATTGTCAGCGATTCGCCAAATATTCTAACGCCCCGGCATCTACCATTACCTCATTGGCAAGTCCTTGGCCTTTTGCCATGTGGGGAATTGATCTCATTGGAGAGTTGCCCAAAGTAAAGGGGGGTGTGAAATACGCCGTGGTAGCTGTGGACTACTTTACCAAATGGGCAGAGGCTATGCCACTAGCCACGATCACGATAAAGAAGATAAGGGATTTTGTTTTCAAATCAATAGTATGCAGGTTCGGTATCCCCTACAAACTCATCTCGGACAATGGGAAGTAGTTTGATAGTAAAGAGTTAAGGAAGCTTTGTGAGGACTTGAAAATAAAAAAGGACTTTGCCGCCGTTTACCATCCGCAGAGTAATGGTCAGACGAAGGCCATAAACAAAATCATAAAACATACCTTGAAGGCAAAGTTAGAAGAGAAAAAAGGAGATTGGACAGAGGAGATGCCCATGGTCCTTTGGTCTTACAATATGACCCCTAGATCGACCACAGGAGAAACCCCCTTTCTTGTGACTTATGGGTATGAAGTCATGGTTCCCGTGGAGGTAGGAGCTGGATCCCTCCGGAGAGGCGTGTTTGTTGAGGAAGATGCAGAAGTTAACTAGAGGCTTCACTTGGATTTGTTAGACGAAGCCCGAACGAACTCTCAATTAAAGCTTGCTGCATATCAGCATAGAATCGCAAGGTATTTCAATAAAAAGGTAAAATCCGTGTCGTTCAAGGTTGGAGATCTTGTGTTGCGAAAGGTCATGCCTAACACTAAGATAGCTCAGCACGGGGTGCTTGGAGCTAATTGGAAAGGACCGTATAAGGTCAAAGCTATACTTTGGAAGGGAACCTATCGCTTGGAAGATCTGGATGGTAAACTTATTCCTCGAGCATGAAATGCAGAACATTTACGGAAGTATTATCAGTAGGGTGTGGCTGTGTCCCCCTTATTTTTTGCTTAAATCTTATGTAATAGACTAGTAGCAAATAAATTCCTCCTAGCCTAGGGGGGTAGTACACGTGACTGCAAACTTTGGAACTAGTAGAAGGAAGAAAATTTTCAAATAATTTCCCCATAGAGCATAATAGCCATGGAACTGGTGTAATTTATACACTAGAGCGCATTATCAATAAAAGGAAAAAGTTACTTTAAATTGCTTTATCTGCTTGACATAAAAAAAATTCATTTGAAAAACACTAGAGGCGCGCCCTATGTCGAGGCGCGCCCTATCGAATAACTGTTGCTTTATAACATAGTATACATATGGCTAGCCAAATGAGCTAAGGTAAAAGTCCTGCATCTTAAGTAAAATATCGCAAAGGTATTACTGATAAGAAACAGTACGTGTTATTTGCAAAAGAAATAAGGTGCGCCCTCATTGCTAAAATGTTACGGAAAAGGGGACAATTTTGAGATCACATAAAAAGAAAAACACCCAAAAATATGTTAAATATTAAAGGGCGCGCCCTATAATAACATAAGTCATGACGAACTGACTGCAAATTCATGGAAACATGATACAAAGGCGCGCCATCATGGAAGTATGAGTCATGATTTTGGAAACATGAAATGGCCACGAAAAAATAAAAGTGCCTTAACAAATTTTTATGCATACGGGAAAAGATAAAATCATATTAAGTCATACGAAATGTCATGATGCAAAGCTAAAAGAGTAGCAGAAAAATAAGCCATACAATTTTGCACAGCATCAAAAGAGGGTTGGCTCCTCATAAGTATTTGAAACTTTAGTACGAGTGCAAGATTAAACATAAATCAAGGCGCGCCCTGAGACTGGTCTGTTGGAGGAATAGTTTGAAGAGGAACTGTAGGATCAGCTTCAGGCGCGTCCTTGGGGCTTCCTCTCGTGACGCGCCCTCACCTTCTTTCTCCTCCAACCCAAGTTCTATCCTCCTCGCCTTGATTTCAGCAGCGTGCTCCTTCTTAAATTCCACCATCTCAGCAACCGTCTCTTCCCCAAACTTCTCGAAAGTGTAATCAGGGTCATTGGCCACAAAACCAACCCTGTAGAAGTGAAAACCATTGGCAAATGCTTCATCAGCCATTTCCCTCTTCTCATCAGGCCAGCCCGTTTTTTGTTGCTCCTCAAGATACTCAATACTCAAGTTGGCTCCACCAAGCTCAGTGTGGAGAGATGTAGCCTTTTTTTTGGCAATCTCTAGCTGAGAAGTAAGATTGGCCACCTCATCCTTGAGAAAGGAGATTTCAGAGTACTTAGCTTTAATGTCCTTGGCATGCAGCCTCTCTAGGCGCGCCCCCTCTTCAAGAAGTTTGTCCACCACTCGGGTGGAGTGGACGAACAATTGGCAAGATGCCTTTATAGAGGCACGAGCGGCATCTCCCAAATCCATGGCTTGCCACTGTTCCACTTCTTCATCTGAGACGTGAAGGGAACCCATGGGGCCAAGAGCGTTCATGTAACACCCCCAAATCTGGGGTCGGGGATCCGGGTTGTCACGAGTTCCATTTCCCTTAATAACACCCAATCTTAATAAACAATCAACTACTCTATACGGTGACCCCACAATAAACACACATAGCACAAGTTATAGTCTCAGAGATGAATATCCAAAAAATAACACGAGTCATTTTATTCCAAAATTATATGCCATTACACCTTAAAAGGGTTTCTGAATAGATTTACATTTCTTTGCCATTATTACAATTGATAAAGATACATAAGTCTGGTACATCAAAAGTTGAAAGCCTAGCATATTGGTAGTTCCTACCTCAGCTACAGCGACATCAACGCCTATAGGAAACTACGGAACGTTTCCTATCCGCTCGCGAATTGGGAGCTTGGTCCTGATCATCTTTTCTATCTATTGTTGTGTGATGAAAGAAGAAAGCAAGGGTGAGCAACAAGCCCACCAAAATAATATATATAATGATTAACTATATATGAGCATTCTCATAGTACTCATGAAAGTCTTGGTCAAGAAGAAATGAACCAAACTGATATTTTAACGCGACCAAGTCGCAAAATATTCAGTATATATATATATATATATATATATATATATATACTTTTCAAAATCTTGGAAGTCCTCTTCCATGCATAATATACACAGAGTTCCAGTTTATAACTGTATAAAACTATCGTTGCAAGGTGATTTCATATATCTAACCTTGTCTCAACGTTTTTGTGAAAATCTTTGTCATGCATAAGATAATCATTAACCAGATATAAGTTGAAAAGATGAAGTTACAAGATACTCCAATATACTTATATCTTTTCCGGATACTACTTGAACTACCACCGTTCAAGGTATCATCAGTTTCAAAAGTTCATCACATAGATGAGACTACAAGAAAAGACTTGAATAGATTCAATCTTTGAAATATCATTATAAATAATGAAGTTACGAGATACTTCATTAAGTCCCGATATATATATACACCTATATATATACATTTCATACACTCCTTGAAAACCTCTGTTATGAAAATTATAAATAGAGTTGCAATATCCAATGAATTTGGAAAGGAGAAAACCTTGGCATAAACCCGATATCTTGCTGATCAGGCAAAAATACCAATAAGTAACCTTTTCTACTAGTAGATGGATGAATCCCCCACCGGTCATCACCCTGGCCGTATTAGGACCTTGTGCTGGACCGCCACCCGGCCTCTTACGCGTTGATGGACTGCCACCCAGCCACTTACACTTTGATAGACCGTACCCCGGCCTGTCGCTTATGCCGACTCAATTAGATGGACTTACTTCCCGACAGTTGGGTAAGTAATCAATTCATTTATCAAAACAGCAACCTCGTTGTGAATGTAAAATGCACCACAGAGCCGGATCCCCTAGGTTTTGAGCGAGTATTTAAATCCCCTTTGAGAGGAGGATCTTAAATATAAAAGAATGAGTTTTGAGATCCGCCCTAACTTTTAGAAATCATTTTGAAGACTCGAAAACATTTTAAAGAATGTTTGGAGTACTGTTGATTTATTAAAATAAATCAGTCCCGATATATTAGAAATATCTGAATATTATTATTTAAATAATATTCTCATAAAGATAATCCTTATAAAAATAATCGAAGTAGAATTTAAAACTCATACTTGAAATGGATATTAAATAACCAAAGATATACTTATATGAAAGTACTATCTTTATTCGAATAATCAAAAATAAGTTTGATTATCGAAACATTATTCTTTAATAAAATAAAGGATATTATTAAATAATAAGCGGAGTCTTAATACCTCGAATGAATATTATAAATAATATTCATTAAATAAAATAAAGTTATCGAATAAACCTTATTCGATTAATAGTTTTGAAAACTATATATATATATATATAATATACTCGGGAACATTGCCTCCCGGTTTAGAAAATGTTCACCTTTGGGTCCCCTATATTAAGGGTATACGCAACTACTGCTTATCTCTTGCATAGGTATTATGCAACTAATAAGCATTTGAACCAACAGATATATAAATCAAGAATACGAAACAAGCATGCATATATACCATATCACATGCACCAATATATCGCAAGAATTTGCTAATAACAAATATGTATTTATCACAAGATCATGCATATACACATATACATCACAACAACAGTTATACGGGTAGAAAACTTGCCTGAGCGACTGGGGGTTACAAATGGCTTGGGACGAGTCTGGTAACCTATAAACAACATATAAGTTGGAATTAAACCAAAGTCGCTTATGAATCTATACTTTAACCAATTAGACCCCAACGTTCGCTTTTGCGCTTAACGATTCACTTAAGTCGCTCAAGTACCCTCGACTCCACCATTTTTAATAAATTAACCATTAAGGGTTTTCTTAGGACCTCAGCGCTTACCACTTGCACCAAAACTCCGGAGTGTTAGTGAGGTGCTACTTTATTCCCTTAAAGGGAACAGCCAGCGCCACGTTTCGAATAGGCAAGATGCTGGATATACCCAACAATCCCCCCCCCCAGCATATTGCCACCAAGCAAATGCCTTACGTTGGGACTCGAACACGTGACCTGCTCTGATACCACTTCTTAGGACCTCAGCGCTTACCACTTGCACCAAAACTCCGGAGTGTTAGTGAGGTGCTACTTTATTCCCTTAAAGGGAACAGCCAGCGCCACGTTTCGAATAGGCAAGATGCTGGATATACCCAACAGGTTTTAAGGCGATTCTTTCGCGAGTGCCTTACCAACTGCCTAATACACTTTACATAAATGTTTCATACTCCAATTAGTCCTTTAAGATCTTTAACCTATGTTTCAAAGTAAGGCGAGGGGTAATGGTTCGTTCGCGAAATGCCGTTACTTAAAACGGTCGTTTCTCCTAAACCGTACATCGGAATCAAACGAACCACATATCAAAACGAAGCTCGTAACATGAACTATCTAATCATGGCAATGGTCAAGACCTAACAGTGAGTTCACGGGTCCTAATGTTAAGAGCAAAAACAGTCTAAAGTAAATCGGACATTACGACGGCTATGTTTACGCGATTACCAAATTTTAAACTACTCCAATCAACCACAATCAACCACAAATCAACCCATAACCACCAATACCACCAAACTTCATCCAAACCTTACTAACTCAGTCCATAACCTCATGATTTTTCCAACTTATTCAATCTCAAACAAGAGCTACTAATTATACTTAAGGTTCATCAACCAACAACCAAGATTTATAACCCAAAATCATTATAATTCCATCCAAACTCTAAACATACAAGAATCATGCTCTCATGAACTATAACAAACAAAACCAAACCTAATACTCAAAGTAAAGTTAGGGTTTGGAGGGGTTATACCTTCCTTGGAGAGTGGAGAATCACTTAGAAGCCTTAAATAACCACTAACTATCTTTACTAAGCTTGGATCTTGAAGAAAACATAAGAAAACACAAAGTTAGTTTCTTGAAAACACTATTCACCAAGAACTTAGATGAATTGATTAGCTATGTTAAACATGGAATCTTGTGCTTAAACTTATGGCTCATCTTAGTTATGAATTATGGAAGCTAAAGAAACAAACCTCTTGAATTATGAAGGTGTGTAGCTTGATTTTTGAAATTTTCTCCTTTGCTTTTCATGGAAAAGCCGAGAGCAAAGAGTGGGGGAAGAAGAAAATGTTTTTGTTTTGGTTGCTTTTGATTTTTGTGTTTGTTTTGCTTGTTAATTAGGTTGTTACCATGGTAAATATTGTGTGGCTCACAATCAGCCAACAACACACTTGCTTGGTCATGATTATGTCACCATGTGATGTCACCCTCCCTCCTTTGTCCTCTTCTTATTGGTTTGATGACATCATCCCCACTAATCTCTTTGATTAGCTTTTAATTATTTGGCTAATGACCGTTGATCTGTTATACAGTTCGCTTAACTTTCGTTTTCGTTTATCGTTTGAGGGATCATACCCGGGATCTTATTACTTAGGTTTCCTTAACCTTTCTCAAAACATTATATTCCTTTTTATGATCCCCTCTTAAAATCCTTGAATTTAAATCCTATTTATCCTATTACCTTATACTCACTTCTTTCTGTATCTGGTGGATTTTCGGGAAAAATCAAAGTGTTCGAATTTGGATTCTGACGATCTTTACATACACTTATATCCCATATAAAGTACTAATAAGATCTCAGAATAACAATAGAAGAACCCCTACATAGTGTGGCATGAAAAGTTTTCTTATTCAGCAAAATCAATATTCATAAGGGTTTAAAAAAAATTTCCAAAATTTGGGGTTATTACAGTCTCCCCTCCTTAAAAGGATTCCGTCCCGGAATCAGATAGAAAATGAATAGGGATACTCTCTTAACATTGCACTTTCTAACTCTCGAGTAAATTTTCCCACATTGTGGTTCTTCCATCAAACTCTGAATAGTTTGATAACCCTTCTCCTAAGCACTTGTTCCTTTTCACTCTATAACCCTTCCTGGTTGCTCCATATAGGTTACGTCGGGTTGCATGTCTATGCGCTCATATGCCCCTATTTATCTGGCATCCGAATTACACTTCCTTAACATTGATACGTGGAACACGTTATGAACTTGCTACATGTTCGGGGGTAGGGCTAGCTCATATGCTATCCTTCCCAATACGTCTTAATATATCCAAGGGTCCAACAATTCGTGGACTTAAACTTTCCTTTCTTTCCAACCCTCATCAATTCCTTTTTAAGGGAATACTTTTAACAATACAAGGTTCCCTCCTTCATACTCTTTGTCCTTTCATTTGTCAAATCAGCATACTTCTTATGTCCATCTTGAGCTACTCCCAGCCGTCCTCTGATTAGATCTATTATATCCTTGGTCCTTTGGACTACTGCGGGTCCGAGCATCTTGCGCTCTACAACTTCATCCTAACATAAGGGAGATCGACATTATCTTCCCTCAAGGATCTCATAAGGTGACATCTCGATAATGACATATGATCTATTGTCGTAAGAAAACTCAATCCGTGTTAATTGATCATTCCAATTTCTTTCAAGTCTATTGCACAGACTCTCATTATAGCTTTTAGCATTAGAGCTTTTGCTTCTCAATACCCATTCTTTTCCAGTTCGTAATCGCTACTACCTTCCGTTCCTAATATTATACTGGTTATACTTTTGCTCGTTAGCGTTCTATAACCTTTTAATAACCACGTCAACCTTAGTATCACGAATGTGTTTCCATTCCAAATACCACCATAACTTTACTACTCCTTTTCAGCTGTTTCTATTTCCCAAAGTTTGATCAATCATATAGAAGTAAAGGAATTTGTTGAGAGATCACTATGATCATGAACACTTGTTATATCGCATAGTTAGTACAGAAGGTGGCCAGCCTTTAGTACTTGATAAGCAATTAAACAACATGTGGTATCCTACTAGGCTTCTATCACACAGATAGATAGTCATTCGGCAATACCTCCCCTTCTGGAAGGGTTGTTCTTCTCAGCTTACATGAAATGAAAAGAAGAGAAAAGAACGAACTGAAGAGAATTGTATATTCGTAACCATAAAATATCTGGCTTAGAATCTACCTCTGAACTATAGAGGTTTGTCATAGGAGAACAAAACATATATGTATTTATATCCACATCAAGTATTATAGCATCGTATTTCACATGCCTAAATATTTTTGCTATTCCGTCCATCATTCTATGGACCCATGCTCTTCCTCGAGCTTATACACAATCACCTATGAAACTCCCTCGATATCGAAAATCGAATCTGGGATCTCATTCTAGACATCATCGTTACTAGAATTATATGCTTGCACCACAACCTTCCTCATATAGTAATACGACTCTCTTTTCATAAGAGGGAATAAATATTCAATAGGTATATACTCTACTTAATTACTCTATCAATGATAACTTATACACTACCACGACCCGATTAGTGGTACTCAATCTCAACATCCATTCCAATACAACTCTCACGGTTGTAATCAGCTCATTACTCGCAGAATCATTGCTGCATTACTATGGTCCACCACTGACCTACTGTCGTCATTCACTTTCCATAAAATCTTAATATCTAACCATACGGAGTCCATACATGTCGTATAGAATACTTCTAAGGAGTTAACATAATCACCAATCATAATTCATGAAGAACACTCCAAACTCTGACGTACTTTCATGACATGAAGTAGATAGAATTGCAGAAGAGTTTCAGTCAAAGCAACGATAGCAGGTTAATACCATTCTTAATCGTATGCCTTAAATAGAAGACTTAACTCAAGGGTTCGTCTAGTCCTTTTTGAAACATGGTCCTGGCTTATCTCAAGATAGTATCTTCAGAGATAGATAGCCCGCTCATGGCGATTATACGAATTAAACCTTTACCAAACTACTATTACAGTTGGGTATTGCACAGTCATCAGAAGGAATGTCAATCTTTCAAATCATAATACAATCTTCACGGATTTAACCATTATCATTGTATTCTTCTGGCACGAGCGCCGATAATTATCCTCTTACCTTTAAAGTGTCGGCCACCTCTTTGGCCTTTCCTGATAGTAAAATTTCCTTACAGTCAATGTCATTTTAACCACCTCCAAATAAATTTTCTACCTCATTTCAATCACAGCTTATGTGAAGATGTTTTCCTTAATATCTGATGAGTAAAAAAAAATATCACCATTTTTCCATAAGTTATTGCCTCAGTCTTTAGAGGTTAATCACTGTCACGACTGACTCTCAATCATACTTAGAACATCTTTTATCTTAAGTCCTAATTGCCCTGAACAATTTCGACCATTACTGGTTCGATCCATACTTTCTCGTGGTTTAACACGTGCCCCACTTGGCATCATTATAATTACGTCATATTTCCTTTATCAACATTTCTATTCTTGAGAATTTTGAATATTACCTTTCTCCTTGTAAAACCTCTAAGGTTATCCTTGAATCGTTCCTCATGTATTCCCTAGATACAGGGCATATCAAGATACCATTTATTAATACCAGAATCATTGTCTATATACTTCTGAAAAAAATTTCTCCACTGATTCTTAAAGGTTGTTATTACCTTAATCCTTTCCAATTCATACTGTCAAAACTCATACTATCCCTATTAAGGGTGAAATGCCAACCTTTATGCATTCCCCTAGGATTCATTTTAAGTTACCGATGTTCTATCCTTAATTCCACCTTTAAAAAGGTACATGCATCCTTCCATGGATAATCAAGTCATATATCCCTGATAAGGGTGTCTTATTCAATCATTCCCACCTCGATAGTATATGTTGAATTTCACAATAACATCTGTATTCAAAATGAGGTCAATCAATATGGCCTCCAAAAGATAACAACGGTTATCCGCTTTTATTGCCTAAATTGGGTAACGATAACAAGGATGTTCTGGAAGATATTGGTCGTGTTCAACGTGAACTTCTTCTTAATAATTCCTTATTTACTTTTGTTGTTTATCTCAACAGTCATCTCAACGTTGGGATATCTTTCATACCTGGCGCCTCCCTTTTTGGGTATCAAGCCACCGGTCTTACACTTCATATTCTTGAAGGTCACTTCCTTCATCCAATTTTCCTAATTTCTTACTTTTTTGACTCCTCAGTCCATCCGCGTTTCCTTATTAATCAATCGATCTATCTCAAAGTTTCATCAAATACTGTCAACTTCAAGGGAATTAACTATACGTATCGCTTACGCCTTCAAACCTTGAATTTATCTCATGATCAGTCACCATCGCGCTGATGATGACACACTTCTCTATATTTATTGCAAGGGTTTCTTACGGTTTCCCATACGTAACTCCCTTATCACTTCTCAACTTTATTTCCTTTATATCCCTTTATATTTCTACCCTTTTCAGTCTTTTATTTTCGTTTCCATTACAACCATTACATGAACCAACACAATATAAGCATTGATTTCAAACATCCCGTTATTCTAGATTCGTGTCCTCAGAACGAATCTTGACAACTTTTACAACTTAAATTCATAATTCATCATACTTGTCCGCTTTTGTTCTGGCTCTAAAGTTTTTTTTTCTTTTATACTACCTTCATAACCTCGGGAGTTACTTTCCCGAAAATAATTGACTGAACGTTAATCAGTTTATTCTAACCTCTGGCTCCGTGCCTTTCTTGGTCTTTCACCAGCGGGTGGCCTCTCTCTTAGGAGGGTAAGTGACAAAACAGTCTTTTGTGATTCGTTAATCATTTAGAATTTCAAATGATTCCTATATTTCCTTTAGTCAGGCTCTTGCCTCGACTGGGTCAACCTGTTCCTTGGAACTCTGAGAGCTTAGCGATTTAAAGGTCACGAAAGAATTTCCTACCGCATTGTTTCCTCAAGGTGGTGGTTGGGGATAATAGTCTAAGTTCTTTTTAGACAGGTCCATGAATTGTCGTATAGGAGTACCGTCTCGGGTCTCCTTTCCTTACTCGAATTTCTGTTTCCTTAGTATGAAATGTTTCATCTTTCTCCCATACTTGGGGTTATCTTATACGTTAAAATCCTCATTTTCCACTTCATTATGTTATGGGTTCCTTCTATCTTGATGGCGTCTTCCCTGACTATCACATTCAGGGTTTGCCCTAAATCTTATTCCTTGAACTATGACTTTCATCTAAGATCTCATCTTTAAGCTCTTGAACATTTGGAACCCAAATTCTATAGGAATACCTCATTATTCCCTTATCATCTTTCTCGGTATTAATCTCATATCTATTTGTTGGCTCTCTGCCTTCATTCATCACTTTTTCTGGCACAATATGTTCTTTTCCAATAATTCGGTCTGTATTGCAATCTCAAACAGCTTTTCGGTACCGGCTCCGGTTACCTTCACTTCTATTTCCATTTTCTCAAAATCTCTTATAAACTCTCCCAAAGAAATTATTATCTCGAGTCTCTCCTTTTTACTAAGGGCATCAGCCACCACTTTGGCTTTCCCCGAATGATAAAGAATCTCCCAATCATAATTCTTGATTAGCTCTAACCGCCTCCTCTGGCGTATGTTGAGCTCTTTCTGCGTGAAAATGCACTAGAGCACTTATGGCTTGGGTAAATCTCGTACTTCTCTCCATACAAGTAGTGCCTCCAATATTTAGGGCAAAACTATTGCCACGAGCCCAAGCTCATGGGTGGGGATATCGAATTTTATATTCCCTTAATTGTCTTGACGCATACGCGATTACCTTGTTGTGCTGTATAAGAAGCACCCTAATTCCTTATGCGAAGCGTCACTACACATCACAAAATCTCCTTTTCCATCCAGCAACGCCATCATAGGGGTCGTCACCAATCTTTGCTTCAGTTCTTGAAAGTTGTTCTCGTATTTCTCTGTCCATTCAAACTTCTCAGTCTTACGAGTAAGCCGCGTTAAAGGGGGCTACTATCTTTACAAACTTGAACGAACCTCCGGTAGTGACCGACCAATCCTACCTCTGGTAGTCGACCTAACCATGGTCATCAATTCATCAGTGGTCCTTTATTCATTCTTGTCAGGATCCTCCATGGGATCCTCCTCAGCAACTATCCCTTCTAGGACAACATCCTCAACCGCTACATCCTCAATATGAACATCATCCGATCCCGCTTTAGGACACTCTATCGGATCCATAATCTGATCTCCAATAAGTAATAAAACATCATCGCATTGTTGCTCCTCAACCTCAGGGTTCGGAGTCCCGCTACCATATACGATAACGAACTACGCTTCTATCACGATATTTATAAGGGTTCCCATAAGGGTTTTAACTGTCAGTACTACGTTAGGTAGCCCGACTATGAACTTGGCAAGAGTTCTTATTATCTTAGTGAACTTATTATCTTAACGTCACATCATCTCTGAGGTTTATAACGCTTAGCTCTGATACTATTTCTGTAACACCCCCAAATCCGGGGTCGGGGATCCGGGTTGTCACGAGTTCCATTTCCCTTAATAACACTCAATCTTAATAAACAATCAACTACTCTGTACGGTGACCCCATAATAAACACACACACCACAAGTTATAGTCTCAGAGATGAATATCCAAAAAATAACACGAGTCATTTTATTCCAAAATTATATGCCATTACACCTTAAAAAGGTTTCTGAATAGATTTACATTTCTTTGCCATTATTACAATTAATAAAGATATATAAGTCTGGTACATCAAAAGTTGAAAGCCTAGCCTATTGGTAGTTCCTACCTCAGCTACAGCGACATCAACGCCTATAGGAAACTGCGGAACGTTTCCTATCCGCTCGCGAATTGGGAGCTTGGTCCTGATCATCTTTTCTATCTGTTGTTGTGTGATGAAAGAAGAAAGCAAGGGTGAGCAACAAGCCCACCAAAATAATATGTATAATGATTAACTATATATGAGCATTCTCATAGTACTCATGAAAGTCTTGGTCAAGAAGAAATGAACCAAGCTGATATCTTAACGCGACCAAGTCACAAAATATTCAGTATATATGTATATATACTTTTCAAAATCTTGGAAGTCCTCTTCCATGCATAATATACACAGAGTTCCAGTTTATAACTGTATAAAACTATCGTTGTAAGGTGATTTCATATATCTAACCTTGTCTCAACGTTTTTGTGAAAATCTTTGTCATGCATAAGATAATCATTAACCAGATATAAGTTGAAAAGATGAAGTTACAAGATACTCCAATATACTTATATCTTTTCCGGATACTACTTGAACTACCACCGTTCAAGGTATCATCAGTTTCAAAAGTTCATCACATAGATGAGACTACAAGAAAAGACTTGAATAGATTCAATCTTTGAAATATCATTATAAATAATGAAGTTACGAGATACTTCATTAAGTCCGATATATATATACAACTATATATATACATTTCATACACTCCTTGAAAACCTCTGTTATGAAAATTATAAATAGAGTTGCAATATCCAATAAATTTGGAAAGGAGAAAACCTTGGCATAAACCCGATATCTTGCTGATCAGGAAAAAATACCAATAAGTAACCTTTTCTACTAGTAGATGGATGAATCCCCCACCGGTCATCACCCTGGCCGTATTAGGACCTTGTGCTGGACCGCCAACCGGCCTCTTACGCGTTGATGGACTGCCACCCAGCTACTTACACTTTGATAGACCGTACCCCGACATGTCGCTTATGCCGACTCAATTAGATGGACTTACTTCCCGAACGTTGGGTAAGTAATCAATTCATTTATCAAAACAGCAACCTCGTTGCGAATATAAAATACACCACAGAGCCGGATCCCCCAGGTTTTGAGCGAGTATTTAAATCCCCTTCAAAAGGAGGATCTTAAATATAAAAGAATGAGTTTTGGGATCCGCCCTAACTTTTAGAAATCATTTTGAAGACTCGAAAACATTTTAAAGAATGTTTGGAGTACTGCTGATTTATTAAAATAAATCAGTCCCGATATATTAGAAATATCTGAATATTATTATTTAATTTATATTCTCATAAAGATAATCCTTATAAAAATAATCGAAGTAGAATTTAAAACTCATACTTGAAATGGATATTAAATAACCAAAGATATACGTATATGAAAGTACTATCTTTATTCGAATAATCGAAAATAAGTTTGATTATCGAAACATTATTCTTTAATAAAATAAAGGATATTATTAAATAATAAGCGGAGTCTTAATACCTCGAATGAATATTATAAATAATATTCATTAAATAAAATAAAGTTATCGAATAAACCTTATTCGATTAATAGTTTTGAAAACTATATATATATATATATATAATATACTCGGGAACATCACCTCCCGGTTTAGAAAATGTTCACCTTTGGGTCCCCTATACTAAGGGTATACGCAACTACTGCTTATCTCTAGCATAGGTATTATGCAACTAATAAGCATTTGAACCAACAGATATATATATATCAAGAATACGAAACAGGCATGCATATATACCATATCACATGCTCCAATATATCGCAAGAATTTGCTAATAACAAATATGCATTTATCACAAGATCATGCATATACACATATACATCACAACAACAGTTATACGGGTAAAAAACTTGCCTGAGCGACTGGAGGTTACAAATGGCTTGAGACGAGTCTGGTAACCTATAAACAACATGTAAGTTGGAATTAAACCAAAGTCGCTTATGAATCTATACTTTAACCAGTTAGACCCTAACGTTCGCTTTTGCGCTTAACGATTCACTTAAGTCGCTCGAGTACCCTCGGCTCCACCATTTTTAATAAATTAACCATTAAGGGTTCTAAGGCGATTCTTTCGCGAGTGCCTTACCAACTGCCTAATACACTTTACATAAATGTTTCATACTCCAATTAGTCCTTTAAGGTCTTTAACCTATGTTTCAAAGTAAGGTGAGGGGTAATGGTTCGTTCGCGAAATGCCGTTACTTAAAACAGTCGTTTCTCCTAAACCGTACATCAGAATCAAACGAACCTCATATCAAAACGAAGCTCGTAACATGAACTATCTAATCATGGCAATGGTCAAAACCTAACAGTGATTTTACGGGTCCTAATGTTAAGAGCAAAAACAGTCTAAAGTAAATCGGACATTACGACGACTATGTTTACGCTATTACCAAATTTTAAACTACTCCAATCAACCACAATCAACCACAAATCAACCCATAACCACTAATACCACCAAACTTCATCCAAACCTTACTAACTCAGTCCATAACCTCATGATTTTTCCAACTTATTCAATCTCAAACAAGAGCTACTAATTATACTTAAGGTTCATCAACCAACATCCAAGATTTATAACCCAAAATCATTATAATTCCATCCAAACTCTAAACATACAAGAATCATGCTCTCATGAACTATAACAAACAAAACCAAACCTAATACTAAAAGTAAAGTTAGGGTTTGGAGGGGTTATACCTTCCTTGGAGAGTGGAGAATCACTTAGGAAGCCTTAAATAACCACTAACTATCTTTACTAAGCTTGGATCTTGAAGAAAACATAAGAAAACACAAAGTTAGTTTCTTGAAAACACTATTCACCAAGAACTTAGATGAATTGATTAGCTATGTTAAACATGGAATCTTGAGCTTAAACTTATGGCTCATCTTAGTTATGAATTATGGAAGCTAAAGAAACAAACCTCTTGAATTATGAAGGTGTGTAGCTTGATTTTTGAAATTTTCTCCTTTGCTTTTCATGGAAAAGCCGAGAGCAAAGAGTGGGGGAAGAAGAAAATGTTTTTGTTTTGGTTGCTTTTGATTTTTGTGTTTGTTTTGCTTGTTAATTAGGTTGTTACCATGGTAAATATTGTGTGGCTCACAATCAGCCAACAACACACTTGCTTGGTCATGATTATGTCACCATGTGATGTCACCCTCCCTCCTTTGTCCTCTTCTCATTGGTTTGATGACATCATCCCCACTAATCTCTTTGATTAGCTTTTAATTATTTGGCTAATGACCGCTGATCTATTATACGGTTCACTTAACTTTCGTTTTCGTTTATCGTTTGAGAGATCATACCCGGGATCTTATTACTTAGGTTTCCTTAACCTTTCTCAAAACATTATATTCCTTTTTATGATCCCCTCTTAAAATCCTTGAATTTAAATCCTATTTATCCTGTTACCTTATACTCACTTCTTTCTGTATCTAGTGGATTTTCGGGAAAAATCAAAGTGTTCGAATTTGGATTCTGACGATCTTTACATACACTTATATCCCATATAAAGTACTAATAAGATCTCAGAATAACAATAGAAGAACCCCTACATAGTTTGGCATGAAAAGTTTTCTTATTCAGCAAAATCACTATTCATAAGGGTTTAAAAAAAATCCAAAATTTGGGGTTATTACAGTTCAAAGCAGCAGATGAGCCAGAAGGCGCACCCTCTGATCTATGCCTTTTTTAGGTGCGCCCCGTTTCTCTGTAAGATCAATTATGGGCCTTTTAGGGACAGGTGTTGGTTGAGGAATGGGAGTAGGAGTTGGGACGGATGCCTGTGTTGAAGGAGCATCTTTCTTTGGCTTGGGCCTAGGTTTGTCACCAGGGCGCGCCTCGAAGGATTTGGGGATTCTTGGAGGAGCCATTTCTGCGTAACGTGACAGTTAGGTGTGCTAAACAGAGCAATGAATAAAGGCAATTAATAAAGATAACATTGATAAACATGCATAAAGTGCTACGCCTAGAGTGAAAGGGCGTGCCCTAAGGGGTGAAAAGATTAACAACATTAACAGGAATTTATATCCAGTATGCTAATACAAAAGCTAACAAAAAAAAACTAGGACGCGCCAATTATAGGTGGGCGCGCCTTTAGACTCTGCAATTGTTAAACCTGAAGGATCTTGGCCTTGAAAAGAGCTGTCGTCTGTTTCTTCTTCTTCTTCTTCTTCTTCAGCCTCTTCTTCACTATCTGGGTCAATGACACGGGAAACAGGGGCGCCTTTCCTAAATTTTACATATCTACACTTCGTCCCTACTTGGTCTGAAAGGATTCCGACTTGCATCAAATTGGTCCGGGTGACTAGGGTCTTTAGGTTCCACCTGACAGCAGCCACTCTGAGAAGGGCTTCAGCTCGTTTTTTGGGTTCGCCCTCAAGTGGCTTGGCCACAGGTCTGTCTGAAAAGAATGAAGATGTAAAAAGGGGAAAAAGGAGTATAAGCACAGTAATAAAAAAAAGAAAGAAAGGGCGCGCCCTTACTTAATCTGGGAACGTCATACAAGTAAAAGAAGTTTTCCTTCCAGCCTTTTTCATGGCTAAGTTTGCCAAAGGAAAAACCCTTCTTGTTGTGCTGCTTGTCTACAACTAAGTAGTAGTACCCATGGTCAGACTTTCTTAGGTTGAAAAAATAAGCGACTTCAGCCATTGAAGGCTGAGGAAAACCCAAGTCCGTATAGAGAATGAATAGGGCCAGGATAAACTTGTAGTTGTTGGGAGAAAGTTGGAGTGGAGCCACGTCGTAAAGTTCTATCACTTCCCTAAGATAGGGATGTAAGGGCGCGCCTACTCCTAAGGATACTAGCTTGGGGCTAGTTACCATCCTAGGGATTTTAAAGTTCCTCCCATAATTGAAGATATGGGGCCGCATCATGCTTAAAGGGCGCGCCCATATGCCTTCCATATCATAAAATTATATGAGCCATCCTAGTTGCTCATCTGAACAAGTTGAGGACAGGCCCACGCAGAAAAACTTCCCATGCTCCTTCCTGAAATATTTCTTCACAGCTTCATTGCATGGCTCGAATTCATCCCAATCAAATTCTAATTCGCTGTCAGAAACTTCCCAATGTCGGAAGGGGATTGGAGAAGGTTCAGGAGAGGTGGAGAACTGGAAGAAATCCTCATCGAAGAAATTTGCCTCATCGCAAAGTGGCGATACATTTCCTTCAGGCGCGCCCTCAGAAATAGGAGAAGTAGGCGCACCCTATTTTTGTTGAGGAGATGGGCTTGGAGAAACAGCCCTATAGGAAACTTTGGAAGGTCCAGCACCTACGTTGACACCCCTTTCAACACCCTTATACTTGTCGGCATTCAAACTCTCGAACCAGTCATCATCGTCCAGTTCTCTCCTAGTTGGGGCTGGGGATCTATCTTTTTGGACCAATTTCTGCTTTCCATGTCTACGGGATAAAGGGATGTTGTCTGTGGAAGAACTGTTTGAAGAGTCTGCCATCAAGATACCCTTTTCGGAGTCTTGAACAAGGCGCGCCACCCGATTCAGAAATTCAGGGGTATGGTGAGCGTTTGGAGGCTGAGGATCGAAGTAGGTGATTGGAGGTGAATAGATTCCCAAATTTATAAGGAAATCCTTGAAAGGGTGAAAAGGAGAGGACGCGCCCTCGTCTTCCAGCTGTCAAGAAAATCAAAAGAAATGTTGAGGGCGTGCCCAACTCGAAAGAATGAGATATGAAAGTACGAAAGAAACAGAAAAAGTAGGGGTAGGATTAAGGGAATGGTATTTCCTATGATCTATGTTAGCTCATTTCCAAGACAGGACATACACTAAGAAGGCGCGTCCTATCAATTATAGATTCTATAAAGGCTGATATACAATATGAAAGTTAAATAACAATGGCGTTGCTGAAAATAAACAAGGACGCGCCCTGTATAAATGAAAAGGCGCGCTTTATTATAAGATATATATTTTTAATTTTAAGGATAAACGGTTGGGCTTCCTAGAAACATAAAATTAAAAGTTAGACCTAATGAATTTGGATCTAAAACAGCAAAAAGTCAAAATTACACACATATATATATACACAGATATATACATCATTTTATGCACATCCTCAAGAACAGGAATGGGAGATGAAAAGGTAATGAGACATGCAATGTGATTTACTTGACGGAATTCAGAGATGCAAGAAGTTTTTTGTACCTTTTCGAATGGAGAAGAAGTTGGCTGGAACAGATTTGAGAAATGGCAGCGGAGAAAGCTAATTCCGGGCAAAGCTTCTTTTCGACGGTATGGTAAGTTTTGGAGAAGGGTAAAGTAGGAGAGAGAGTAAAAGTGAAAAGTAAAAAGAAAGGGTGTGACTGGTATTTATAGTTGAAAATGACAGCTGCCAAATCAGTCACATCAATCGCGAATCCCTAATTATAAGGGGAACTGCTTCTAAACCGTTTGAACTTCTAGGACGCGCCCTACTGAAGGCGCGCCTTATTTGGTTATTATGAAATCATTGAAACTTTAAGGGAAAATTGGGAGGCACGCCCTGTTCAGGGCGCGCCCTGTAAAAAGTACTGGAAGATTTGTTTATACAGATTTTGATAAATGTGAAGAAAAATTCCAATCCCATTTTCAATGGCATATGGAATTTGGGGGTAGTTGTTATGCCCAAAAATTGTTATAAACAATATTCAGACTGAGATTGATAAAATAGGAAAAATCGAAGGAGAAACGCCTAAAATCTAGGAAAAGATAAGATTGACTTTCCATAAAAAAGAAGGCGCGCCCTAAGAACGCACCCCATTGACTGAATAGCTGATTGGCAGTTGTGGTTACCATGCCTTAAAGGCGCGCCCTCAAACATAGTGGGGAGGCGCGCCCAATTACTGAAGAAGGGGTGAAGATTTCCTTGATTGAATTCTATCCTATGGTGAGCCTTAGGGCGCGTCCTAAGTGAGAAAGACTCCTTGGACTGATTACTCGGACATGATTACTTTGACAGGCTCATACCTTGGCTTTACTTGGACAAAGTTAGGGCAAGTCCCAACGGTGAATAATTTAGGGCGTGCCCTATAATGTAGAATGATAAAAGAAGAGATCAAAGGCTGATGACACAGGGCGGCGCCAACGTACAAGAATGTTTGGGCGCGCCCTTAACATCTACTTGGCATATAAATGCAACTTTGACATGCTACTTGGACGAACTCTCTGGAAGATTCAAGGCACATGGAGAATGTTATTACTAACCTATTTGATGCAGGTACTCTATTGAAGAACTCCTTCCTGTAGCACATCTACAGGAAAGGCGGTGTCCGGGGTCAGAGACCTCCAGGGGTATGCCTGGACTAAAGGCCACATCCTGTAGTCAATGGGTGTCCTCATTGGGGATGTGGGGTGAAATCTGGTGTGTGCTTTGGGAGCTCTATCTCTGTAGTCAACGGGTGTCCTCGTTGGGAGACTTTGGAGTATCCTGCACTTTGCACCCAAAAGCTTGGGATCACTTGTCCTGCAATCTGGTAGGGGCTCCTTATCGGGGGACAAGGATGCGTCCAATATTTGGGGTGAACCACGGCTATACCTGCGTCCACGGATTAGAGAAACAGCTGGTAGCGGAGGGTTATCCTTGGCCAGGGAGATGCCTCATCCGTGAAGTCTCGAAGCCGCGGACGAGCCTTGGGCCTTTGTGGTTGGGCCTCATCGGCGGACATTCCTAAAGCTAGTAGAAGACGGTTTCCAGTGGGTTTCCTACTGGGCCTTGGGATAAGAAATCTAAGACCATTAGGTTTTTTGTTCCCCAAGAACTACGTGGGCTTGATCCCCTATAAATAAGGGTACGTAGGCAAATTGTAAGGGGTCAGAAGCGAGAGCACAAAGGAGCCACCACTAACCCTAAGCAATCTCAACCCCCAATAATCACCACTACCAAACACTGTTCATCTTTTCCGACGAATACTGTTCATCGAATCCACCGGTTACTGTTCACGTTTCCGACGAAGAACCGTCATCACAGATCTTGTTTCCGGCTTCGAACCTCAAGTTTTGTTGTTCTTAAATTCCTCCGTCAACACATAGAAAACACATGGGGCTGTAATTTTTCTTGAATACCTAGGCATAGACAAAACAAATTCCTTTTAGAAGCCTGGGAAGTTAATAAGTCACAGAAGCAGTCCAACTAGGAATAGGAGTGACCACAAAAACCTAGTCTATTTGTATTCAGTCGTTAAAATATCAGATGTCAAGACAAGTCGGATTTATAATTTGGGTTCAACATAAACCATATAATTTTGGCTTAATGATCTTTTAAGTCTTGCACAGATATTCTCATGATTCAAAAGTGTTGCTTTTTGTATTTGAAGTAGTGAAACCATATCTTTTAAATCTTGGACTGCCCCGTTTATACAGATTTTTTCTCGGTCCTTCATTTTTTTCCCATCTAAGATTAAAAAGATTCTTTTTAATATTTCAGGAACAAAAAATGACACTTTTGAAATACATGAACATATGGATAGGTATAGTGGTGCAAACCTTGAGACTTAAAAGGTTCATTAACCTTGTAATTTATTGACTTCCATTCCCATGTTGAGCCTTTGCCTATATTTATTGACAGTCCATGCATATGACAAGATTGAGGGACCATGTTCTGATAACTTTCTCAGGCATATAAGGTAAATTGTTTAGAACATTGTCCAACTGTTAATCAGCAATTACGAAATAAAAAAGACCAGATGTTGAAATTATCATATCACGTGGTTACCTTTCTTCTTCATTAAGAGACAGAGGCATCTAATTCCAACCTCAAATATGTAAAATTTAGTGCAATAATGAGAGAACTTGAAGTCAGGTTTACATCTTGATGTTAGCAGTACATGAAAGTAACAACTAACAAGGCGAGAAGTAATCACGGAGTCGTATTCCCCTAAAAACAGATACTTGATTACATGTTGGCAGCAAGGATTCATGTAGGTACTATATGCTTTAACTAGTTACTTGGTATCAGCCAACTCAGTTTAACGAGCTAATCACAAAATAATAGGAACCAATCTTGTATTACAGGTTGAAGGTTTGTAGCCGAATAAATGTTTTATTGACCGTTATAGAGCTTACCTGATAGTTCAAGGAGATCGATATCAGCTTTTTTATGAAAATTTGGCACTTTCTTTTACTAGATTTTGACAGGCAGAATCAAGGGCTGAGCATTCGGTCGGTTCGGTCCAAAATCGGACCGGACCGAACCAAATAGACCGGAAAATCAAATTATCATATTTTTATGGACCGAATCGGACCGAAATTGTATTATGGACCGGACCGAACCGAATTATTTCAGTTCGGTCCAGTTTTGTACCGAACGGACCGAATTTTTTGAAAAAAAAATTATATTAAAATTTTAAACCAAAAATTATAAAATCTATCCCACGGGAGGAGAATTTATGATTATGGCTCATGAGTTTGAGCCTGTTACCTTGGTTCACTTGGTTCACGTGGTTTGCAGACTATTGTTTGAGCCCGTAGGGTTTACCCAGTGCGCACCCGAAGGATAGCGGCTGCGGGTTACCTACGATAAAATATATATATATATATATATATATATATATATATTATCTAAAATATAATTAAAGTAAGGTGATATGTAGAGTTCTAAGAATGTATAAATACAATTATAAATTAAAATTTATGATTATAATTCTTAAGATATATGTAAAACATATAATATAACATTATAGTATTTATGATTTGGTCTATTCGGTCCGGACCGAAATATTTTTTATAAGAACCGGACCGAACCGAATTTTATTTCGGCCTATTCGGTCCGGACCGAATAGACCGAATTTTCTGAAAAATCATGGCCGAACCGAACCGAATTAGCACTGTTCGGTTCGGTTCGGTTTTTCAGTTTCGGTTCGGTTTTGCTCAGGCAGAATATATAAGGTCTGATGAATCGGAAAATGCAGAAATAATCAACAATACGAACGAAGATATGGTAAAATTTAACATGCATCTAATTTTACCATATTTTGAATTCTTCATTCATATCGTCGATTAAAAAGTGCATCATGGTGTAGAACCACATAGATATATACGGAGGCACCAAGATCAAATTGATCAGGAAAATGTCATAGAAATATTGATATTCAGGTGCAGAAGATTAGTAGATTCCTTGCAATTAGAATGACATGGGGAGGTTGCCGCTCAAGATAAAGTAGTAGTTAGCGGAAAAGGGAATAATATATAAGCGCATCTTTTTCCAATAATAATTCTCAATTTTTTCCTAATTAGTTATTTTACTAAATAGGTAAAATAACTTTCAGTTATTAGGTCAACTAACTTTCACATAATCAGTTGATTCATATATATGACACACTAACTGTACATGTTTTCTGAGCTAAGCTACAGCTTCTAAATTTTTGACCTACAAAGAGTGATTTTTCAAGTACCAAATTGCCCCTTCAGCTGCAAGCTCGGCTGCTACTTTCTTCGTACTAGCTGGACTTCCCATTGCATCAATGATACATTTTGGCCAACAATCAGGCTTCACGACCTGTCACAGTGGTTGAATGATAGTTAGCAATGCCGATAATAAATACAGCAATCTTTATGCAAGTTTCTTTATACACTGTTGATCAAAGACTTCACGACCTGCAACATATGGTTCCTTATTCTTTTTAAAAATTATAAAAGCAAGAGTTAGTGTTCTGCAACATAAGATTAGAAGTTAAAAGTATCATAGAATTTGGCGAGTATTTTGTTTTAGTTTGGTAATCATATAATCTTAGACTCATATATAGGCCTGCAGAAAAGCGCCAAGAGAATTAAATTGAGATTCTTACAGATCGTTGCAAGCATATGATTGGAGCCTGATGACCTAAAATTATAATGTTCACAAAAGGAAAAAAATTGCGAGGTAACTTGGACACTCACTTCCTTTAATGACTTTCCCCTTCCTCCTTGCAGCATACAAACTCAGGCAGCACAAATTTCATACAGAATTGACTTTGCTGACTCGTTGAATGAACCACCTACAGGATTACTTTGCAATCAGGAGTATTATTTATATATAATCATATACTACTATTTCTAAGTTGCTCGATCATTACCTGTAGTCTTAGAGCAGATCTGATTATCGTTTTCCACTCCTGTCTGACCTTCAAGAGGGCCAGGAACAGACGAAATTACATTGATTGTTTCAATATCGGTGCCTTCAAATCTATGTGATTCTACACCAAGTGGATGCACTTTCGGGGTTGGATGCACTTTAGAGGTTGAAGCACCACTTTCATTGGAACCCTGCACCTTCAAGTTATCAAGCTCAGTGACATATGGAGCAGTAACATCTGTAGGTGTTTCATTGTAACCAATTAGTTTTGCTTCCATCTTGTCGGTCAACTTCAGAACCTCCTCTAATGATCTCTTGGATTTGTAACCTTGCTCCTGTACAATGTACTAGAATATTCAATGAACAGTAATGTTGTAGTTACGATTTTTAATATATTTAACAAAATGCACACACATGGATTACTTGCATCCAGACTCAGATGAAAAACTTACCTTCAGCATCAAAATCAATTATTCCACAGCTATTCTTTTGGCAGCTTTTTTGCTGAAGTTGCTAGCACTAGAATATTCAGAAACATCTTTTCCATTAACTTTTGCTTCAACTATACAAGTACTATCCTTCTCTGAAGATGCGAATTCCAAATCCATATTGTGGGCTTGACAAAGCTCATAAAGTTCTCTTATGGGATTGAGCTGTAATCTGGAAAAGTTAATGACAGGTTCAAGAAAGGTGAGCGTTGTCTTCCAAACATGGTTTAAATAATCCAAGTGAGAAATCTAGTTTCCTTTTATATGCGCAAGCCTTTACATTTTACTCCCTGTCATTCTATCACAAAATCACAGAGAACACCTCATAAGCTCGGAGAACCCTCCATATTAAAACAAATATACTTGTGTCGACCATTATAATTAATACGGTCAGCTGGCCAGGATTTAGTTTGGGATAAACTGAATATTGATCTGAAATAATTAGATAGTCGAGGACAGCATCTCCTAGAAACTCCAGTCTAAAAACTGTATTAAAACAGTACTAAAAACTGAAATGAGAAATTCGAGTTGATTTCCAGAAATTGGTTTCAAACCTGATAACAGCCTCCAGAATTATAGCTATACCATGGATGGACAAAAGCTTGCACAAGCAAACCTTTATTGTTAAATTGATACCCTGTAGAATCTTCGAGAGGAGCAATATCGTCTATTTGAGCAGCAAGTTGTAAATAGATTGAACTAACTTCCGAGTCTTCAAATTCAACATGTATGCCCATCCAATTAAGAAAAGCCCATCCAATTAAGAAAAGCAGTTGCACCTCTGAAGCTACTATCGATTATGAATGCCCCGACAAGAGCCTCCTGGCTCCTGCTATGGTTTTCTTATGCAACCAGTAATGAGATTTGGTGCATCTAAAATCCCATATCGGCACTTGTCACCCTACTACAATGTGACGAGTGGATACTCTTTTCCATTTCAGAGCTACTAACTATTGAACAAGGCCGGCCCAATGCGAAGAATTGGCAAGGGTCAAATGATTGATCTTAAATTTATCACTTTAAAGTTAACAAAAATAGTTTAGCTACGTAATATCATCAATTGTTTCCAAAATAAGCAGTTCAACATGCAACAAAAAGTTACCAGTAGTCTGTTTGCTGGCGCGAGCTTCAGTAAATTGGAATTATTTACAACTTTGGACCCTTTTTTTGTAAGCTGTCCCTCGCCTAGGGCATCATGCTTGAGAAAAAAGACGTCTGCCAACAGCAAATTTAAGGAATGCATCACCAAGAAATCATATTTTGACAACACTAGCGACCACATCTTTTTACGAAGCAAACCTCATGTTGTGCTAACTCTCTTTCCCAATAGGCATGGGACTTGAATTGCCTAGAAATCCCACAATAGATCCCAACTTTGACGTCAATTGAGTCCTCGATGACTTTGGCTTGCTTTAAATAATAAATACATGTCAATTACACAGTATACTTAAATCTGGATCAGGCTTGGTTGATCACCTGCTCAACCAGAGCAACTGTAGGAGCTAGAAAGACACATATCTCTCTCCGGGGTTTCTTGGATTAGTAAAACAGCAATGTGAGTCTTCCCAGACGCCGTCCCCAAATAGGCTATAACGTTTTCACTCAAAGCTATTCGACAGAGATCCAGCTGATACCTGAGGGAAAGTCTCATTAGTAGATAACAAATCAGGTTATATTTAAAATGTCATTATCAATGAACTCCAACCTTATATGGTCAAATGTTGTTGTCTTTTCCTTTTCTGAAATTTTTCCACCTAAAGATAATTAAATTGGTTTGCGCCGCCCTACACTCTATCTTGTCATATTAACAATAAATTCCCAGTAAAGCATCTATATTCAGGCCATGTTTTGGTTGATGTTGAGATCATTATTATTGATCATTATTATTATCAAAGTGAGCCTGTACAAGTGTTTGATTACATGTTTCTTTGACCTCTGTTCGAGATATATCAAACAATCAAGATTATTGAAATTTGCTCGAAGCTTAAAATGACATGCTAGTTTGTTTAAAAATAAGTGCGCGCGCTTGAAGTGGCCTTGGTGTAGTGAGTAGTGAGGGTGTTCACGGTTTTCTTGGGGTCTTTTTTTTTCTTGAAATTGCCAAAAATATTATACATTTTTTAAAAAAAAAATTGATTTACAAGTAAATATTGTGTGCATTTTATGTTTGTATTATGGTTCTAAAAATCCCTGATTTAATCGGTTAATTTTTTGATAAATTCTCTAAAAAGTGCCCGACTAATTTTACCGATTAATCCTTCAAATTTTTTCTTTATCGTGACTATGTAATAACTTATTAAGTTATATTCATTTAAATATGAATAGTTATAGAATTTAGGATATAACAAATATTTATTTGTTAATAACTAATCAATTAAATCATAATAATATAATAAATAATATTAATATATTAAAATATATCCTATGTTCACTACGGTTAATTTTTTCGATTAATTTATGATTTTCGAGTAATCCTAAATCGGTAGATGAACCGATCAGGTCCGATTTTCGATATTTATAATAGTGCTTGTATTTGAGGATGCAAATTCATATTTTTTGCAAAAATATGAAATAATATAACATACTTTTGAAAAAAATTGCCTTTTTCAAAAAATATCTCTGAGAGGACCACGAACTCGGACTATTGGGAAGTTGGGGTGTACGCGGTGCGGTTTGGTTCGGTTATAGAGTGAAAACCAAACTAAATTGTAACTTGCGATTTTCCAATATCCCCGTCCGCACTCAAACCGTTGGTATATAATAACCAACCAAATACACCCATGTAATTGCAATTGATTGCGGTTGGTGTTCAACCACTTAAATATTAAAAAAAATTAACTTTAACAAATATTGCATATGAAAATAATAAGTCTTTACAAAAGAAATTCAATAATCCTAAAAATTCAATAATCTTAAATAACAAATAAATTCAATAGTCCAGTAACATATTACAATATAAAAACTAAACCTAAAATATAAAAGTTGATACAAAACTTTTCGGACTTTATTTATATTGGGCCACGTCCAAGTTTCAATACTTGAGTAAATTTTGTATATGTATATTTTAAATATTCTTTTAAAAATATATTAAGTTATATAATACTCCCTCAGTCCCTTTCAATTGTTTACATTTTTTAGAGAGTGTCCGACACACATTTTAAGGTGTATATAAAGTATAGTTCTGTAATATTTTTTTTACAATTTTGTTTTTTCTGAATAAAAATTAAAACATTCAACTTTTATTCAGTTAAAGAAAATTGTAAAAATAAGTTACATAACTATACTTTTTATGCACCTTAAAATGTGTACCGGACACTTTCTCAGAGATGTAAACAATTGAAAGGGGTTGGATTTTCGCGGTTTTTAAAATAATGAAACTGTAACCAACCCGCAAATTAATCGTTATTTAAAACTACATTCACAACAACCCGCGGTTTGTGGTTAACCATAATAAATATATAGATAAATAAATAAATAAATAAAATACAGCGGTCCAGTTAATTTTTGTGCGGTTTTAAAAATGAAATCAAAACCTGCACCACTAATTCGGTTTTTTTTTTGTTTTTGAACGGTCTGGTCTTTTTCGATATTATTTATTGATTTTCTTTGATAATTTTTTCGATTTCGGTTATAATTTTTTCTACTCTTGTTTTATTTTTTAGAGCATCTTCAATGATGTTGGCTAAAATTGTCGACTAAAGTGACATAAAATAGTGACATGTAAAATTTGCTGAATCTGTAGCTGATGTGAGTTGTCTATAAGAGCATATCCAATGGTGTTAGTTATAATTGGTTGGCTAAATTGGACCTGTAGGACAATATGTAAAATTTGTTGGTATTGGCTGATAGTATATTATTAAAGTTTTATGTTGTTATAAATATAATATATTACTTCAATATGGTAATAAATGATTTTTTTTTTACAGATTTCTTACGGATTTGTAGTGGTTCAACAAATATAGTCAACGTCAAGAGATTGACTATATTTAGAAACAAGGGGAATGTACCATTGGAGATGAATATTTTTTACATAATCTCTATATTTTTTATTTATAGTATGTATTAATGATTTTTAGCTAAGGGTTCTATGTGGTTGGAGATGCTCTAATGATCGGTTATATTTTAAAAATAGTATATTTTTATTATTTCAGTTTATTATAAATAAAATGCATTATTTCGATATGGTAAGTAGATGATGTGTAATTTAACTGTAAGGCTATTATTCGATAAATATAATCAATATAGGACCAAGGTGTTTAGGGTTTGTCACTGTTAACAGAGGCGGCAGTATGAAACGTAGGCGACTAAGGGGTGAGATAGAAGAATTGTACAATAAGAAGAATGTGACAAGCGTTTCTGAAATAGTGGATACTCTGAGATATAGATTCCTTGAATACAATCGGCAAAAACTCCAACCGTTGAGACGATGCGTTCAACAAAGATTGTGTGAAATTGTTAAGGCGACTTGTACCGATGAAGCATCCGAGCCAGCTAAGAAAAAATTGAAAATTAACGATGAAGAAGATATTTGCACATCAAATGTGGAATAGAATGTGGATAATAATGATAACAATAATAAGAGTAATTGGCAGTTTGCAACCTACTATTATTTTCATTTTTTCGATTTGGGCCTATATTATTTTCTCTGTCAGTTTGCACCCAGATAATTAGTTTCTCTTCTTTTTGCACCCCATTATCGCTTTTCCATCCAACTGTGCCGTTAACGTTAACGGAAATGGGGGAATTTTAGTCAATTACTAATTAAAAATAAAAAAAACAAAGTATAATAAACCAAAACAGAAAGCCATAATTAAAAACAAAAGAAAGAAACTTAATTGAACCCTGACGACTCTCTCCTTTCCATCCCCAAATCGAAACCCCTAATTTATGAACCCTAGATTGTTCACATCTATGAGAAAATGCGAGGCCGTATGCGAGTAGTTAGTGATGATAACTTGAGAACAATAAGTTGGAATGAAGTTCCAGAGGATTATTGGCTGCAAGTGTTGGACAAAGGAGTTGAAATCTCGGTGATTGAAGCACCACTAGTCGAAGATGATGACGAAATACCAGAATATGGGGGTAAATTTCTATTTCAAGTCTTGTTATAGTTTTTGTATATTGTAAATTAAACACAATATGTTTGCATGCATGATTTTTAGGTTTTATATTGTTTATTAAACAGTTGGTGGTCCCTAAACACTTTGTCATCTAGCTTTTTCAATTATCAGTTATACAAGTGGGGTTACTTTGTCATCTGAGTTTTTAGGGGTTTTTGTGTCCAATTCGTGTTCTTTTTTAACTGTGACAATGTGTTTATGTTGTGATATTAGTGTTTACATGTCTGCAAAATTAATTTTTTCATATTATTCACTAAATTTCTCCATTAAATTGTTATATGGGGGAGAGTTTAATCAAGATATTACTGCGTACATTGACGGGGAATGGAAATATTTTGATATATGCTCTCTTAGAAATTTTAGAATGGTTGATTTGGACTCGATGTGTAAGGAAATAGGCATAGGAGAGGGTTCATATGATCTGTGGTTTTCCCTTCCTGAGAGAGACTTATGTGTTGATACTATAAATCCATTAGATTTTGATGATGATGTTGGGACCATGTTGGATATGCTAGTTTACACTAAGTGCCTTCAAGTTTATACCACTGTCAAAGACAATTATAGTGACTTGCTTGACTTTGATTTCACTCAATTTAACACTGATGAGAGAATACAAAGAGTTGAGAGTATGATTCAAGAGTGTCAAACTGAAGGAAAAAAGGAAGAAGTGGGGAAAGATGACTGTGAGGGGGATGAAGAGAAAGATGATGTGAGTTTTAGTGGAGATAGTTCAAATGTGGATTGCAGTGAGAGTGAGGTTGAAATTAGTCCTAAAAAGAAGATGAAGAGAATACCACCTCCCAATCCTCCTTTTAGAACTAGGAAAAGAGGAAGATATTCAATGCTAAGGTTAATCTCTAACTCTCCATATCAATTTTTAGTTATTGTATTTTCATAATTTCTGCTTTTCAAATATGGTGCAAATTGTTTCCTAACAGGGCTTGTTCAAGAATACTGAGGATACCCCTGTAGTGCTTGATGAAGATGATGGTCCACCTGTAAGTCAAAGTAGTCATCCAAAGAAGAAAACTAAAAAGAATAGTCAAAAAGAACAAGCACAGTCAAGTAAAAAAGGAAAAGAAGCAGTTAATGATGATGCATATGAAGGGGACAGAGAAGATTTTGAGGGTGATAATATGATAGAGGTTGATGAGGAATAAGTGAGAACTGTAGATTTAGGTGATGATGAAGATTTGAAAGAAGTTGAGGGTGATAGAGTTGAATGTGAAGAACCAAAAGTTGCTGAATGTGAATGGAAATGTTATGGTATAAAGCATAGAAGGAGAGACACCTTTCATATAAAGACATTATGCAAGACACACTCTTGTAATCCAACATGGGAACAAAAGTGTATAACTTCTACATGGATTGTAGAGACATATGAGGATGAATTAAGATTGACCCAACCTGGGCAACAGATGTTTTTCATGCTAGGGTTGTGAATGATGTTAAGTGCAAAATTTCTTTGTCAATGATATATAGGGCACTGAAAAAGGCTAGAGATAACATCACATGTAAACATGAGGCTGAATATGCTAAGGTCCTGCATTTGGGAATGAGATTAAGAAACAAATGCCTACATCCACTGTCAAAATCATGTCTGAGCAAGAGGAAGATGGAAACATGAGGTTTAAAAGGATGTACATTTGCTTAGGTCCATTAAAGGAGGGGTTCTTAGATGGATGCAGACCTGTTATAGGTCTGGATAGGTGCCATCTTAGGGTACCATTAGGTGGGATTTTGTTGATAGCAATTGGGACTGATCCCAATGATGGGATGTACCCAATTGCTTGGGCACAAGTAGAGGCAGAGAACAATGACTCTTAGGATTGGTTTATTGGCCTTCTAAAAGCTGACTTACATATGGAGTAGGAAGGAGCTTACACCTTCATCCGTGACAGACAAAAAGGCTTGGTCAATTCATTGGAGAAGCAAGTTCCTATGGCAGAATATAGGTTATGTGTGATGCACCTCTACAGAAACCTTTGGAAAGAGCACAAGGGAATTGGTGTGAGGAAACTTCTATGGCTAGCTGCTAGATCAACTACAGACTATTTCTTCCAAAAAAATATGACAGAATTGAAGAAGGTATATCTGTTTCTTTCTCTTGTGCATTATTAGACTGTTTTTAGACTGTTTTTCTTATTGTGTTTTTATATTATTATCAGATTGCACCCAGGGCCCATGATTAGTTGACATCTAAGCCAATGTCTCAGTGGAGTAGGTCTGAATTTAGAGATATCTCTAAACCATACATTTTTGTTAATAACAACTGTAAAGTATTCAGTAATGCCATTAACAGATTCAGGGATATGGCCATTGTCACTATGTTCACCAAAATCTATAATATATGCATGGAAAGGGTTAGTAGAAGGAAACAGAAGATGGAGAAAATGAGGACTAAATTCTATACTAAGCCTCTTAAGAAACTGCACAAGTATGAACTCAAACTCATATGAAACTAATGATATGTACTTTATTTGCTAAGGTATGAAACTTAAAACAGATTAACTTACTTGCTAAATATTATTTTGAAATAGAGCAATGGAAATGGCAGGAACAACAAGTCCTGTGTGGAATGGTGGTCACAAATACCTAGTTACTATGTCACAAGGTGGCCACCAAGTTGTTGTTGACTTGAAGCACCATATTTGTGCATGTAGAAAGTGGCAACTAACAGGTATACCGTGCTTCCACGCTTGTGCTTGTATATTTTTCAAAAACAAAGCCCTTTAGAATACATGCACGAGTGTCACAACAAAGATTGGTACCTAAGGGTCTATAGCCATGTACTTGAACCACTAAATAGAGAGGAGTTTTGGGATGAGACACATGAAACTCCCATCTTTTCTCAAAAGTGAGAGTGGCACCTAGTCGACCTAAAAAAAGAGAAACACAGCCACTGATGTTGTTGAGACAATAGCAAATGACCCCACAATGTTAAAAAGGAGTGGCACAATAAATTAGTGTGCCATGTGAAGCTAAGGTATAAATCACTGTGCTTTTGGTTTATTTATGCAAATGGTCAGATTTTGGGACTAATTAGAGCTATTTCGTTGCCAGAAATTTAATGAGGAGAGAAAGAATAAAGAAGAAGGTGTGAAAGAAAGTACCTCAAAAGTTGCATCAAGATGCGGTAATTGACAGGGCCATGGCCATAATAAAAGAACCTGCAAAAAAGGTAATCAATTACAACTCATTTCATGTCTAAACATATCTGAAGTTAACAAGGATTTAATTGCATTACAACCTTTTGTGGAGCCAAAGAAGAAGCCAACAGTGGAGGTAAAGAAGAACCCAGAGAAGGAGGCAATGAAGGACCCAACTGTGAAGGGAAGAAAGGAAGTTAGGAAGGAGCCAGATCTGGAGCCAAGGAAGAAGGTGCAAAACACACCAAAGAACGCTAGGACCAATACAGATGCATCTATTCATGGAGGAATTATCAAGCCCTTCAAGGCACCAGGCCCAAGTACTGGGAAGAAGAAGAATTTGGGTGTGCCGCCAGTCGAAGGACGAAAGTTCACATCTTTGAAGAATTTGGAAGCAACAAGGCTTCATAAGAAGAAAAAATTGGGAAAGCTAAAGAAGTGAAGAAGATACCAATGTTAAATGAACATGCACCTACTTTTGTGCTCTTTTGTTAAGACCAAACATTAAATTCTAGGTCCATTTATAGTTTGATATGGCTGTAGTTTGGTGCAATGTTTTAAATATTATTGGATTCGGTTGGTTTGAAGTTAATGCTAATGGTTGCTTTTGGACATGGATTCATTTTTATTGCATTTTTCATGTAAATTGCATCCTAACATACAATAGCCACATCATGTAAACAACAACTAAAAACTTTATTCTTAAGAATAATTTCATTACAAACCATCTGCCATTACAAATACATTTACTCTTTATTAGAGCACATATAAATGAAAATACATATCCATGTCAATATTAGAAAAGTCATGGTTTTGCTACTCCATTTCCCCTTTCCTCCAATCTCCACAGCATTTTCATTCATCACTTCCAAATTCTTGATTTCTTCTTCGAGATTATTAATTCTTCGAATAAGTCCTGGAATGATAACTTGAGCACGGTGACACAAAGGGCCATCTACCCATCGGAAAAAATTGCACCTGCGATCCGGACATGCCAAGAAACGTCAACCCACATTTGTCGTTGTCTAAGCCGTGTATTGTGTTGCAAATTTTAAACATGAACATCTTATAGTCATTTCTTATGGCTGATTTGTTAAGAGAAAAAGAGGTTAGGGCTTATTTGTTGAGAGAAGAAGAAGAACACACATAGTATATAATGGAAAGGGGCTGCATATATATATACAGAAGGTATACACTGCAAAAGAGCCGTTCAAAACTGTATTTCCCAATTTACCCCTGCTCCCGTTAACGTTAACGGCACAGTTGGATGGAAAAGCGTTAATGGGGTGCAAAAAGAAGCGAAAATAATTGTTTGGGGTGCAAACTGACAGAAAAAATAATATAGGCCCAAATCGAAAAAATGAAAATAATAGTAGGTTATAAACTGCCAATTACTTTAATAATAATAAGAACAAGATTGTTATTGAAGACCAGAAAATGATATATGGACCAATGTTTAAGGACTTGGGTGGAATGAATCAAGTATTGGAGGAGTTGAAAATGAAAGTTCTTTTTCCCATGTTTCATCCATATTTGTATCAACTGCTTGGACTGAGGCCAATTTCTGGAATTTTATTACATGGTCCATCAGGCTGTGGTAAGACTATGCTTGCTCGTGCTATTGCAAATGAGTCCCAGCTTCCCCCTGTATGAGTTCATCTACTCAATTTCTCTCTGGTGTATCAGGTATTATGATCTCTCTCTCTCTCTCTCTCTCTCTCTCTCTCTCTCTCTCTTATTACATGGTCCACCAAGTTGTGCTAAGATAATGTTGTTTTCCATACTTTTCATATATGTAGTTATAATTTGGAAAACCGTGTTTCTTATTTTTTCAATTTTTGTTTTGAAAATTTTGCATTTGAACATATTTTTATTTTTTCCAATTTTTAAGTTATGTAGTTTTAAGTTTTAAGTCTATACTTATGTAGTTTGAGAGGTGTTATATGATTAACGTATTTTGACTACTTTTTGTTAATTTCTCACACTTGGGCTTGAGCAAATCCGGAACGGAACTGATCAACTGAACTGTATTATGTAATTTGGATGTCGTTTGGTTCCATTTTCTTTTTTGAAGTTTCGGTCTATTTGGTTTGTCAAGCCGGAAGAAATGGAATATCGGTTTTTAGTTGAATTCTTAAAAAAATCGGTTTGGACGAAATACTCAATTTATAAATAAATAAATAAGTGGACCAAAAAATTATTTAATTTTTATATGAATTATTATAAATCTCTCTATAACCAAGTTGAGTAATTCCAAGGTTAATTATTAGTGTAATAAATCTGAGTTTATTATGTTCTTCCGTTATCACTGCCATTTTTTTATCTTTAATTGAATTAAAATTTAATTGAAGCGATATTTTGTTGTATCAAGATTCTGTAACTTTTTACATGAATTAAATTAAATTAAATGTCGTGATATTATAAAACCCTCTATACCGAAGTTGAATAATTTTTACATGAATTATTATAAAACTCCCAATACCGAAGTTGTTGATATTTATATTTCGGAAAAAGAGTGTATACAGAAATTTAACAGAGGTCTAACCATTGATTTTCACCTTAACTGATTTTTTTAAGATTCTGCGATATAACGTCTTGTAGCTAAAAATTTGTATCATTGATTTTCAGTAACAATAAATCAAAAGTTTGTAGCTAAAATTTGGTATTATTGATTTTCAAAATACAAGTAAAAGTTTATAACATAAATAAAAAATGAAAAATGAAATAATAAATGTTAAAATGATTTATGCATAACCTCTGTTATAAAAATCGGCCGATTTTTCAAAAATCGCCGATAAATAACTCAAAAATCGGTCAAAAATATTTGTCTGATTTGACCGATTTTCGATAAATCACCGATAAATCATCCAATTTTTTAAAAATCATCCGACAAATCGTAAATCGGTATCTCAACCGAATAGTTCCGATTTCTGAAATCTGTAACACTGTGCATAACACAAGTTACAAGCTTTCTTTATAACATGAAGATTATAACATAATTGTATTAACTTAAAACCCGTGCGAGGCACGGGTTTCCGTTAATGTATAAATATTTTTAAAATTTACGGGTCTAATCTTATCATAACATTAACTTTAATATATTCATACAAATATATGACATAGAAGATTTATAATTAAAGTAATAAAATTATTTGAAAAAAGTTGTGTTTGTATGTTAGCAGGATAAGGCGGCTCGTAGTGGGCTCGTAGTTTAGGATGATAAGGATACTGGACAATATTTTAGCATTTTTTTAATAGTAGGTAACCCGCAGCCGCTACCCTTCGGGTGCGTACTGGGTAACCCCACGGACTTACGCAATAGCTTGCAAATCATGTGAACCAAGGTAAACTGCACTTAAAGGACAGATTCTAGTTCAGGAGGCATAATCATAAATTCTTCTCATGTGGGATTCGAACATGTGACCAAGAGGATAATTATCCGGTCTTTAACCAACTGAGTCAACCCTTGCGTACCAATATTTTAGCAATTTAGTAATTTAGTAGATGTATAATACTATTTATTTTTATTTTTAATAATCAAAATGGGGGATAACCGGTGAATCAAATTATACCCAATTCCGACTATTATATTATAATATAGATGGATTCGATTTGACGTGTTAACGAAATAGCAATTATTTAGTTTCCCCGTATTAGCGAAAACTTATTACTTTAGCATTTCCGGATAGCTCCACTGATTGAAGTCGGGTGTTTGGGAGTTTAACACTACAAGTTTCTAGATTCGAATTTTTAGTGAACACTCGAATTTAAGTAGAGATTTATGACGATCAGGATTAATTGAGATATACGTAAGTTTATCTCGACACTTGATTATAAAAAAACTTATATACAATTTAAGTAGAATTTAATAATATGTACTAATAACCTATAATAAGCAAATATGTGTGTTATTAGGTTTCACCCTTGTTTTGTAATCCCCCATTTATTGATATCAATCATGATAGTTAGATATTTCAAATTAAAAATCATAATAGTAAGATTTAAATAAAATATATACAACTAAAATTATTAGGTTTAAATAAATTAAAAATAAACATTTGTTTTATTAATTAATTTTGAAATATAAATAATCAAAATTTATCAATCACATATTTTATGTCAATAATTTTTATAAGAAGTCGAACAAGTTGTGAAAAAAGTTATTATTATATACCATTTAAATTTGATATAGTATATTTATAATTTACATTAAAGTGTTTATTATTATTATTATTATAAAGAGTACAAATACAAAATAAAAAATTATTATTAAAAGCTATACATCACATAGTTCTTAAACTAGTACTCCCTCTGTCCCCACCCCCAATTCTTTTTATCGAATAACAGGAGTTCGACACGCACTTTAAAACTCTTATAAAATGTAGTAGCCGTTTTTTTTTAAATAAAAATATAATATCCAAATTTTATACGGAAAAAAGAAAATTTTAAAAATAAATTATGAAATTATACTTTATATTCTCTCCGTCCCAATTTATATGTCCAGTTTGATTTTGTATGATCAAATTGACCCAACTTTTTGTTGGATTTTTAAACGCAGTGGGGCGTGGCAAAACACTTTTACACATACAAAATCTAAATAAAAGCATATAAATCGTGAATAAAAATTCGAGGGATCGATTCTAACCTTTTAAAATAATTCGGAGACAACGATCAGAGATCCTTAGCAGTTGCTCCTCAAGTGTGAAGCACTCCACCAGTATCCACCAAGAAAACGATGTTAAGGAGGAGGAAAGAGGTGGAGAGAATTGGGTTTTCCAAACTTTTTAGGTTTTCGGGTTCGATGGGGTTAGAATAAAATAGGGTCTATAACAGTGTATTTATAGGCAAAATTTTCAGCTGAAATTTTCCCATAAATATTATTATTATTATCCCATTTATTATTTACATTAATAGTTAAAACACCTTTTAATCATTAATCTTTTTTCTAAACACTTTAGAAATAATTCTCTCTCTTGATTTAATTTCCAAAAATTAAATCCTTTAATTAATAATATTAAGAACTTTTCTTAATTAATTTATAATCAATTAAATCTCATTTAATCAATTATTAAATTTGCCAATTAATTATTTATTTCATAAATAAATAATTATTAGCCATTATTAATTAATTCCTCCACCATTAAATCATTCTCTTTTTATGGTGTGACCTTGTAGGTTCAATATTAAGCCGGTAGTAGAAATAAATAATAATAAAACTATTTTATCATTATTTATATAAATTCTCTAATTTATTAAATATGATTAATTAATTAATCACATTTATTCTACATCGTGAGTGATGCTTCTCAACATATCGCAACTATCCGGATAATATGAATTCACTGCTTAGAATACAAAGAACATGTCAGTGAATAGTTACCGTACAATAAACTCCTTCTACCCTACAATGTTCCGATTAAATATAAGGCATGGATCTCGTGTCAAGCCTATCTAATTCAATCACTTACTTACCATTTATTATGCGTAGTTCTATGCAAATTAGAAACTCCTTTCTAATTTCATTCACTCTGGCCAGAGATTCCTGAACTAGCATAAGTGGATCAGCCTTGAACATTCGCTTCCTTCACTGGAAGGGGTAGATCCTTTATTGATCATACACTATCTTCGTGTACAAATTCCTATACCCAGAAGAGCCCTAATAATTGTCCCTGGAGACTAAGAACTAAACCAAAGCATAGTTCAGTGTACACAAGATGACTATGATGACCTCAAGTCTAAGGATACTTGTACAACTATCACTATGTGAACAACTGCTGACACGTGAGTGAACTCCATTAGTTGTTCAGCTGTGCGAGTCATGTTCAGTGAACTTATTCCATAATAAGCACCTACATACTAGCTATAGTGTCACCACACAAATGTCTATGAGAACAGACATCCTTCATAATGAAGCAAGCATAGTATGTACCGATCTTTGCGGATTATTAATTACCAATTAGTAATCCTATGACCAGGAACTATTTAAGTTTAGAGTTATCATCTTTTTAGGTCTCACTATTATGATCTCATCATAATCCATAAAAAGCTAAACTATGGTATATCTTATTTAAACACTTAAATAGATAAAGCCCGTAATAAAAATAAAACAAGTCTTTATTAATATCAATGAAATCAAAACAGATTACATAAAAGTTATTCCTAAATCCTAATACACGATTGGACTTAGGACATATTCCTTTCACTTTTACTAAATATTGGTCCGCAAGGGTTGGCTCAGTTGGTTAAAGAGAGATAAATATCCTCTTGGTCACAGGTTTGAATCCCACGGGAGGAGAATTTATGATTATGCCTCCTGAGTAAGAGCATGTCGCTTAAATGTGGTTTACCTTGGTTTACGTGGTTTGCAGGCTGTAGTGTGAGCCCGTGGGGTTTACCCAGTGCGCACTCGAAGGGTAGCGCCTGCGCGATAAAAAAAACTTTTACTAAATATTTTATATGAATTGTGGTAAAAAAGTATATCATCAGAAGTATGTTTAATCTACTTTAATACATATTTTTTTCAGTGTTTCAAAATAATGAAAGAATGAGTTTTTATTTACAATCAAATTTGAGTCAATATAAGCATCAAAAATTAAATAAGACATTTAAATTAGGACGAAGGGGTAATAACCTTAAAATGCGTATCAATCACGTGAAAAACGGTAAAAATAGGTGTTATGGATTGAAAACTAGGTCGTATTTATTGTTAGGGTTCGTGAGATTCGAGGCTCGATTTGACCGATCTTGTGTTTCGTGACTCAATATGCCTTAACAAGATGTCTACGTACCTTGTTATGTGCTAAGGATCAAGTCAAAAAACGTAATTCTGATTTGTGGGGTGAGACCCCTTATATAGGCATGGGATGCCTTTGAATTAGATTAGGGTTAGGAGACTTGGTGGACAAGTCTCGGAATTATAGTGGACTTTGGAGTCCTAAGGAGTAGGAAACTGATTCCTTATCCTACGAGATTTCTTGAAGGCCAATCTCCAAGGAATTGTGCCTCTATTTTGACTCTACCTATCAGCCAATTTATCCCATATTAATCAATTACGAAATTAATTAATATTCAGGGTTTTGGGCCCTTTATAATTGCCAGTCCAATCCGGATAATTAATGCGATATTAATTACGCAATCAGGGTTTATTTTACTCCCTATCATTTGCCCCCAACTTTCGGGAATTCGTAAAAAGGTTTCGAGGAAGTTAAGTTCATTTAATCCCTTACAGGGTATCATTTTTTTGCGTAAAGTGCGGAGCGACCTACACATTTACAATGATTTACCTTGTACATGGCTTCAGGGTATTTTTGAAACTCCCTATCATTTTTCTTACCTTACTCTATTTTTTTAGGAGTTTTCTGGTATTTTCCAGGAATTTTCCTTATTTTTCTGGAATTTTTCCTTATTTTTATGGAAATTTTCCTTATTTTCTGGAATTTTTCCTTAATTTTCGGGAATTTCGACCAGAAATCACATTAGATCGACCAGAATTCCTAATCGAAATGGACCAGGACTCTGGTCGAACTATCCTTAAATCTGTCATCCTAGTCGACTGTGAAATCGACCAGGATTCCTGATCGAAATCGATCAAGATCCTGGTCGACTTATCTTCGCATTTGACATTGTGGTCTAATATAAAATCGATCAGGATTCCTGATCGATTCGACCAGGATTCTGATCGACTTATGTTTATTTTTAACAATGAGGTTTGACTGAATTTCGATCAGGATTCTGATCGTCTTATGTTCATTTTTGACACTAAGGTCTAACTGAATTTCGATCAGGATTTCTGATCGATTCGATCAGGATTCTGATCGACTTATGTTCATTTTTGACACTGAGGTCTGACTGAATTTCGATCAGGATTCCTGATCGATTCGATCAGGATTCTGATCGACTTATGTTCATTTTTGACACTGAGGTCTAACTGAATTCCGATCAGGATTCCTGATCGATTCGATCAGGATGCTGATCGACTTATTTCATTTTTTACCACTCTAATCGAGTAAACATTCGATCAAAGTTATTTTTGAAAGAGATGTGTCCTAAGTCCAATCATGTATGATGATTTAGGAATAACTTTTATGTAATCTGTTTTGATTTCTTTGATATTAATAAAAGACTTGTTTTGGTTTTATTGCGGGCTTTATCTATTTAAGTGTTTAAATAAGATATATCATAGTTTAGAGTAAAGCTTTTTATGGATTATGATGAGATCATAATAATGAGACCTAAAAGATGATAACTCTAAACTTAAATATTTCCTGGTCGTAGGATTACTATAATCCGCAAAGATCGGTACATACTATGCTTGCTTCTTTATGAAGGATGTCTGTTCTCAAAGACATTTATGTGGTGACACTATAGCTAGTATGTAGGTGCTTATTATAGAATAAGTTCACTGAACATGACTCATACAGCTGAACAACTGATGGAGTTCACTCACGTGTCAGCAGTTGTTCACAAAGTGATAGTTGTACAAGTATCCTTAGACTTGAGGTCATCATAGTCATCTTGTGTACACTGAACTATGCTTTGGTTTAGTTCTTAGTCTCCAAGGATAATTATAAGGGCTCTACTGGGTATAGGAATTTGTACACGAAGATAGTGTATGATCAATAAAGGACCTACCCCTTCTAGTGAAGGAAGAGAATGTTCAATGCTGATCCACTTATGCTAGTTCAGGAATCTCTGGCCAGAGTGAATGAAATTAGAAAGGAGTTTCTAATTTACATTAAATAGAACTAAGCATAGTAAATGGGAAAGCAAATGATTTAATAAGATAGGCTTGACACAAGTTTCATGCCTTGTATTTAATCGTGACATTGCAGGGTAGAAGGAATTGATTGTACGGTAACTACTCACTGAATAGGTTCTTGGTATTCTAAGCAGTGAATTTGTATTATCCGGATAGTCGCGATATGCTGAGAAGTATCCTTCACGATATAGAATAAATATGATTAATTTATTAATTAATCGTATTTAATGAATTAGAGAATTTATAGAAATAATGATAAAATAGTTTTATTAATATTTATCTCTACTACCGGCTTAATATTAAACCTACATGGTCACACCATAAAAGAGAATGATTTAATGGTGGAGGAATTAATTAATAATGGCTGGTAATTATTTATTTGTGAAATAAATAATTAATTAGCAGATTTAATAATTGATTAAATGAGATTTAATTAATTCTTAATATTATTAATTAAGAATTTAATTTTGGAAATTAAATCAAGTGAGAGAATTATTTTTCTAAAGTGTTTAGAAAAGGGATTAATGATTAAAAGGTGTTTTAATTATTAGTTAATTGGTTAATAAGAATAATCAACTAAAGGGTTAATAATAATAATATTTTATGGAAAAATTTCAGCTGAAAATTTTGCCTATAAATATACTATTATAAACCCTATTTGTCTCAACCCAAATAATTAACCTAATTCTAAAGTAGAACAAGAGGGAGGCAACTAATTCTCTCAATTTATTCCTCCTCCATCACATTGTACTCTTGGTGGATACCGGTGGAGTGCTTCACACTTGAGGAGCAGCTGCTAGGGATTTCTGTTCATTATTCTTGGATCGCTATTAAAGACCTCCATCTTTCCATTAACGTAAAGCTTCTTAAGGTAAACATACTGAACTACGAATTAAATATTATTTTTCGCATGGATCCTGCGGAGGGTTTCGTTTTTTTTTTAAGATTTAAATTTACGTTTTCGTTGCGTTTATGTGCTAAAAACCCTTCAACGGCATCAGAGCTACTTGCGAAAAGTTTTTAATTCGTTTATGTGTTTAACTGTTTTCGATATATGAGCATGTACGTGATTCGCCATGATTTGATGTTGATATAATATGCTTATATATGTATGGTTTTGAATATATGATATTCATGTGAGTTCTATAATCATGAGATGATTATGAAATCTGTATATATACTGATATATACATGATTTATGTTTGTTCTAATTATGAGAATCATATTAGATACGGATTCTGAATTGGCTACTGCAGATTTGCTGAAATCTGGGTCTGGTGTCCGATTTACGCAAACGAATACCCTATTCCATAGGTAAACGAGCGTCTGAACAAAACTGATAGCTAAAGCTATCAACGACTCGTCTGTAAGGCGTTTGACGTCGTTTACTGCCGTAAACCGTGATTCTTATTTTTCTGATTTGATTCTGATTTTTCTGATTTTTGTCATTTTTTTATGATTAGATCATGGATAATATGATATGTTAAGATCAGATTATGTGTTTTAACATTCTTTTATGTGTTGTATGAGTATGGTGGATGGTTATGGCCTTTCGACCTTAGTGTAATGGTTTTGGTTTGGTTTTAAATACGACTTGCATGTCGTCAATCTTTGTAATCATAAATCTCGAATGTAACTCGAGTTATTCTTGTAAGTTCATTAGATTAGTTTTACTTTCAATCTATGTAATATAATTGAAGACTCAAGAAGGCTATCCAATGGAGGTGATACAAAGAAGAAGACGAGACATACAAGAAGTCTAAACAAAGTAGAAGACTTATGTAATAAGTAGTTATATTTATTTCCATCACCATATTAGATTGACCTTGATCTTTATCATGAGCTTGATAAAGATCACATAGGATGGGGCCATAACCAAACATATTTACTTTATTGCACTTTACATTTACTTGTTTATTTAATTTTATATATGAGATATATGCCTATGTTTACCATGCGATGATAGATTTAGGTGAACTTAAATCAATATAAGGCGTGTTCTAGAAAATCTAGAATAGGAATCGTTTCTTACCTTAAAAATAATATTATGAATACAATCATGAGATTCTTGTGTTTATGAAACACGTAATTAAATATGAATTTTTAATATTGAGAGAAAGGATGATTCTGTCAAAAGCAGATTTCTATCTGTAAGAAAGGGGTATTAAGTGACGCCTCTTGACAATGCTCCCCCCGATCTGGGAATCATCTGATTATCGATTATTGATTTGAAATATTTAATTTAAAAGGAAGAATCTCTTTATAATATGATTATGATTGTAACATAATATAATCCCTATAAAATTAAATAATATCAAGTAGTAATTGGCCAATGACACAACGGGCTTGTGTCGGTCATAGCCTTCCAACATGGTAGAAAGTGGTTCTTATTTTTAAATCATTATCGTTTCGTGCTACAACCGAGGGCTTTGATTTCAAAATAAGAAATACTTGTCTATTACATAGAAATGTGTACATTGAATTAGAATCTAAATGTCGTTACGTGCTACAGCCGTGGGCCGTTGGAGACTGATTCAATTGTACGAAATGTTGGGTTAGACTTGACTTAGAATATTGAGTTTGTCGTGCTACAGCCGTGACTCAATTATTCAAGAGGCTAAAGTTTTATTAGGGAATAACATAAGATGTAATTGACAAGAGTTGTCTGCCTATTGAACATCACATGACGTTTCGTGCTACAGCCGAGGTTGTGTGATGGAATGTAGGATCCCTATTCCCACTAGCATTATGAATGGTTAATTTTCACTTAGGGGTTGTATAAATTAGATAAACTAGTAGGAGCCACTTATGAATAAAGACCCGATTCATATAGTGTCTTGAAATAAAATTGAATATTTGCTAAGTGTTGTTATGTGTTCATCATTTACAGATTTACTATATTCGTTATGTCTTCTGCACTATCACTCCGGAGTATACTAGATGCTCACAAGTTAACTGGTCCTAATTTTGCTGACTGGCTTCGAAACTTGAGAATTGTTCTCAGGGTTGAGAAGATGGAATATGTGCTTGACTCACCTAAGCCTACTGAACCTGCTAGCGATGCACATAATGATTATCATGTTGTGTATCGTAAGTGGATAGATGATGCAAATGTTGCTCAATGCATCATGATAGCTTCCATGAACATTGAGCTACAGAAGCAATATGAGCATATTGATGCTCACACTATCCTTATGCATGTACAAGAGTTGTATGATGTGGCAGGGAGGACAGCTCGATATGAGATATTGAAGGAACTGTTCGGTTGTAGGATGTCTGAGGGATCATCTGTGAATGACCATGTACTTAAGATGATCGATTTGATTGAACGTCTTGGACAACTTGGTTTTGCCATGGATGGGGAGCTAAGCCAAGACTTGGTCTTGCAATCACTTTCGAGTTCGTTCTCGCAGTTTGTTGTGAACTTTCACATGAATAAGCTGGATGTCAGCCTGCCTGAACTCCACAACATGTTGAAGACTACGGAATCAAATTTTCCCCCTTAGAAGAGTTCTGTTCTTCTAATTGGTGAAGGTTCCAATCCTAAGAAAAGGAAGAAGAACCCTTCAAAAAAGAAGAAAGTAGGTGAGAAAAAGCCGGTTCCACCAAAAGCTGAAGACCCCAAAAGCAAAGCTGTTTGCTTTCACTGTAACAAGGTGAGGCACTAGAAGAGAAACTGCAAGGTTTACCTTGCAGAATTAAAGAAGAAGAAGGGTAGTGAGACTACTGCTTCTGATTCAGGTATGTTCATAATCGAAGTTAATATGTAACTAAGTCAAATTTCTACTTGGGTATTAGATACCGCCTGTGGTTCTCATATTTGCAATTCATTGCAGGGAATAAGGAGAAGTAGGACTCTTGAAGAAGAGGAGGTGATTCTACGGATGGGAAATGGAGCAAGAGTTGCTGCTGAAGTCGTAGGATCATTTCATTTACATATGCCTACGGGCAAGACTATTGTTCTAAATAATTGTTATTTTGTTCCCTCGATTGTGAGGAATATTATTTCTATTCCATGTTAGACTTGGATGGATTTTTGTTTGTTATTCAGAATAATAAATGTTCAATTCTTAGAGATAACGTTCTTTATGGAAGTGGTATTTTAAACAATGGTCTGTATGTATGTGACGTAGAGCATAATTTACTACAAATTGAACATACTAATAAAAGAAAAAAGGGATGATGAAAATATCACTTTCTTGTGGCACTGCGGACTTGGTCATATTAGTGAAAATAGACTGCGGACATTGCATAAGGAAGGGTTACTTGACCCCTTTGATTTTGAATCATATCCTACATGTGAGTATTGTCTATTGGGTAAAATGACCAAATCTCCATTTAGTGGACATGGAGAGAGGGCTGCAGATTTGCTAGGATTGGTACACACAGATGTATGTGGACCAATGTCTACGCAAGCCATGGGTAGATTTTTATACTTCATTGCTTTCATAGATGATCGATCTAGATTCAGATATGTGTATTTGATGAAACACAAGTCTGAAGCCTTTGAAAAGTTCAAAGAATATAAGTATGAAGTGGAGAAACAAACCAAACATAGTATTATAACTCTTCGATCAGATCGAGGTGGTGAATACTTGAATGGAGAGTTTCTAGCTTATCTCAAAGAAAATGGTATAGTCTCTCAGTGGACTCCTCCATATACTCCAAAGTTGAATGGGGTATCTGAAAGGAGAAATCGAACTTTGTTAGACATGGTTCGGTCCATGATGAGTTATGCGAATCTTCCAGTATTCCTGTGGGGTTATGCATTGGAAACCTTGGCATATTTACTGAATAAGAAGCCTTCCTAATATGTTCCTCAAACTCCATATGAGATATGGAAAGAAAGGAAACTGAGTCTTAAACACGTTAAGATTTGGGGATGTCCAGCTTATGTCAAGAAAGTTGACCCAGATAAGCTGGAATCTCGATCTGTAAAATGTAATTTTGTGGGATATCCTAAAGAGACTTTAGGGTATTAATTTTACACCGATCATCGGGTGTTTGTCTCCAGACATGCTACCTTCTTGGAAAAGCAGTTTATCCTTGAAGGAAACAGTGGGAGTAAAATTGAACTTGATGAAGTTCAAGAAGCACAAACTACTACGGATCAAGTGGAAACACCTGTTCAGACTGAACAACCTTCTGTGGAACAGCCCATTCGTAAGTCAGGGAGAGTGTCTCGCCAACCTGAGAGGTATTATGGCCTTGTCATTGAGAATGACAATGAGTTATCAATCATTGATGATGACGACCCTGTGACCTATAATGAGGCTATTAGTAGTGTTGACTCAGAGAAATGGCATAGTGCCATAAAATTCGAAATGTAATCTATGTATACCAACCAAGTATGGACTCTGGTTGAGGCGCCTGAAGGTGTTAAGCCCATTGGGTGCAAGTGGGTATACAAAAGAAAGATTGGAGCAGATGGGCAGGTGGATACCTATAAGGTCAGGCTCGTGGCAAAAGGATTCAGACAAAGGCAAGGGATTGAATTTGATGAAACTTTTTTGCCTGTATCCCTGTTAAAATCAATTTGGATTTTGCTTGCGATTGCTGCTTACTACGACTATGAGATCTGGAAAATGGACGTGAAAACGGCCTTCCTCAATGGGAAACTTGAAGAGGAAGTGTATATGACACAACCAGGGGGTTTTTTTTCCAAGGGAAATGAACACCTGGTGTGTAAGCTGCTGCGAACCATATATGGTTTAAAGCAAGCTTCTCGTAGATGGAACATCCGTTTTGATGAGACAATCAAAGAGTTTGGTTTTATCAAAAACATAGATGAACCATGTGTCTATAAAAAGGTTAGTGGGAGCGCGATAACATTTCTTGTATTGTATTGAAAGAGGAGACATCAAGAGAGTTGACACACATAACAACGTAGCAGACCCACTCACAAAGCCACTTTCTCAAAGTCACTTTGATCGTCATAAAGACAAGATGGGTATTAGATACCAGAGTGATTGGCTTTAGTACAAGTGGGAGATTGAAAGAGTTATGTCCTAAGTCCAATCATGTATGATGATTTAGGAATAACTTTTATGTAATCTGTTTTGATTTCTTTGATATTAATAAAAGACTTGTTTTGGTTTTATTGCGGGCTTTATCTATTTAAGTGTTTAAATAAGATATACCATAGTTTAGAGTAAAGCTTTTTATGGATTATGATGAGATCATAATAATGAGACCTAAAAGATGATAACTCTAAACTTAAATATTTCCTGGTCGTAGGATTACTAACTGGTAATTAGTAATCCGCAAAGATCGGTACATACTATGCTTGCTTCATTATGAAGGATGTCTGTTCTCATAGACATTTGTGTGGTGACACTATAGCTAGTATGTAGGTGCTTATTATAGAATAAGTTCAATGAACATGACTCACACAGCTGAACAATTGATGGAGTTCACTCATGTGTCAGCAGTTGTTCACATAGTGATAGTTGTACAAGTATCCTTAGACTTGAGGTCATCATAGTCATCTTGTGTACACTGAAGTATGCTTTGGTTTAGTTCTTAGTCTCCAGGGACAATTGTAAGGGCTCTACCGGGTATAAGAATTTGTACACGAAGATAGTGTATGATCAATAAAGGATCTACCCCTTCCAGTGAAGGAAGAGAATGTTCAATGTTGATCCACTTATGCTAGTTCAGGAATCTCTAGCCAGAGTGAATGAAATTAGAAAGGAGTTTCTAATTTACATTAAATAGAACTAAGCATAGTGAATGGAAAAGCAAATGATTAAATAAGATAGGCTTGACACAAGTTCCATGCCTTGTATTTAATCGTGACATTGCAGGGTAGAAGGAATTGATTGTACGGTAACTACTCACTGAATAGGTTCTTGGTATTCTAAGCAGTGAATTCGTATTATCCGGATAGTCGCGATATGCTGAGAAGTATCCCTCACGATGTAGAATAAATATGATTAATTTATTAATTAATCATATTTAATGAATTAGAGAATTTATAGAAATAATGATAAAATAGTTTTATTATTATTTATTTCTACTACCGGCTTAATATTAAACCTACAGGGTCACACCATAAAAGAGAATGATTTAATGGTGGAGGAATTAATTAATAATGGCTGGTAATTATTTATTTGTGAAATAAATAATTAATTAGCAGATTTAATAATTGATTAAATGAGATTTAATTAATTCTTAATATTATTAATTAAGAATTTAATTTTGGAAATTAAATCAAGTGAGAGAATTATTTTTCTAAAGTGTTTAGAAAATGGATTAATGATTAAAAGGTGTTTTAATTATTAGTTAATTGGTTAATAAGAATAATCAATTAAAGGGTTAATAATAATAATATTTTATGGAAAAATTTCAGCTTTTTGCCTATAAATATACTATTATAAACCCTATTTGCCTCAACCCAAATAATTATCCCTAATTCTAAAGTAGAACAAGTGGGAGGCAACTAATTCTCTCAATCTCTTCCTCCTCCATCACATTGTACTCTTGGTGGATACCGGTGGAGTGCTTCACACTTGAGGAGCAGCTGTTAGGGATTTCCGTTCATCGTTCTTGGATCGCTATTAAAGACCTCCATCTTTCCATTAACGTAAAGCTTCTTAAGGTAAACATACTGAACTACGAATTAAATATTATTTTTTGCATGGATCCTGCGGAGGGTTTCGGTTTTTTTTATTACGTTTTCGTTGCTTTTATGTGCTAAAAACCCTTCAATTTTTTCATCGATCAGGACTCTGGTCGAACTAAGTGATTTTCTACCACTGTAGTCGAATAAACATTCGATCAAAGTTATTTTTTCATTAATCAGGACTCTGGTCGAACTAAGTGATTTTCTACCACTCTAGTCGAATAAACATTCGATCAAAGTCATTTTTTAATCGAACAGGGTTTTGGTCGATTATAGACCTTTCAAATTCCTTTTAACCTTCTAGATTGTCCCAGAAACATCTTTTTTAGTGGGCTTTCCTTTATTTGGGCCATATTTCAATGGCCTTTTGTCGATTCACTTTCCTTGACTCTGCTATATAGGTGTGGTGAGAGGTAGAGCTTCTCATTTCATTTCTCACTCACAAATTTCTCTCAAATTTCTCTTAGGTTCCTCTCTTAAGAAGGCGATTTTCGGCGTTATCTACCACTGCAGCTCCACCACCTTCAACCGTTTTCTGGGTTTCAAGCCTCCTTCCCAAGAACATCAATGGAGGATCGCGACCTTGCTAGGCTGGTCAAGATGAACACTTCTAAGAGGGGTATCGTTATTCAAATACACTATCCTTATACTTCTCTCATAGACATGATTAACACTAGAGGGGACGAATATCCATCTCTTTCTGATTTTTATTCTTACAACCATGTTAATACTTTCCATGAGCTAGATGGTAGGATGGAAGCTTTTAACACCATGTACAAACTCCCTCTTAACCTTAGAATTACTCCGGCCACCCCTGGGGATAGGACCTGAAACTGGGAGGGGGATACTATCTTTATTTTATCGAGGAGCCCTAACCGCAGGTCTTAGGTTCCCTTTTCACGAATTCATTCCACGTCTCCTTGCATATGTGCAAATAAACCCCTATCAGCTCCCCCCTAACGCATGGAGAAAAATTATTTATTTTATGGCTTTATGTCTTAGGAATAAATTTCCTCTTTCAGTCATTGTTTTTAGAAAGATATTCCAGTTCTACAAAAGTGCTTTAACTCAATCGGGCTGGATTTTAATACGTCAAAGGCCCAAAATCCCCACATTTTTTATGGTAACTCCATTTTTTAGAATAATCCAAAATGGAGAGATGAGTTTGTTAGGCTGACTTGGGTCGGAGGTGATTGGGCCACTCTTTTTTGTAGGCCCTTTTGTAAAGTAGTCGATGGTAGCCCTTCTAGCATTAGGTTAACTGATGAGGAGGAGGTCGTTGATCAAACCCTCATCGCGGATAACGGTCAAACAGACTCCTGGACCCTTTAAGAGGAGTTTTCCCTGAAGAAAGTTGGTCTCTCTCAGGCCAGTGATAAGGGTAACTTTATCTATTTTTTTTATTTCTTTCTCTTTATCGAAACTTAATTATTTTTAAACTTTAATATTTTTCTCCCTTTTTTATTTCAGCTTGTGAGGCCATTAACAACATTAACAGGCCTAAGAAAGGAGAATCAAGGCGCCAAAGAAGGGCCAAGCTGAACAGGGACCCAAGGAGTAAGCCCGACGCCCATATCTTCCTAAGGCCTCATGTCCCCGAGGTCGCACTGGAGGATGATGTGGATCCTCCACTCAAGGCGCACTCTTTTAGGCCCAATTGGGGCTTTAGAAGAAGTGACACGGTGGTAATGTCCACCAAACATGCTAAGGATTGGCCCTATCACTCCATAACTCCCCACGACTTTACTGACATTGTCAGGGGAGTGATATAGAGACCATTGAGCTTCTGGGTTCCCAAGCTCAAGCTTCGGTAACGATTCTCTCTTTTCATTTAACTATTATCTCCTTTTCGTTTTAAATCTGTGTTAAATCCTTATTCCTTTGTGTAGAGTAACACCTACTTCCAGGCGGCGCTTCACCAATCTAGGTCTTGGAAGGAGAACTCGGATGAGTTTGAAAGGGAGATGAAGAAATGGAAAGAGAGGGTCAGGGTCCTTGATAAGAAGCTGAAGAACAAGGATGCAGAGTTGTCTAAGGCCCATGCTGAGCTGGTCAAACTCCGAAGTGACAAGGAAACACTCATCAATGATTACATGGACTCCCAGAAGTTTAGGGATCTGATGAATATTCATGATGAGGGTCTCTTTCCCATCCAGTTTACACAAGGTTGGGTCGCTGTAGTGAAGGTCGTGGCTAAGAAGCACCCTGGCTTGATAGAAGCCAAGGACTTTATTAGTCCTGAGCAGCCGGAGACTGAGGACAACTTAGACGCTCTTTTCAACTCCCCTATGCAATAAGATCATACCCTCGATCCTAGCACTACTTCTCCTCCTTCCTCCCTAGCAAAGGATACAGAGACTTCTGCTAATCCAGATTAGGGGCACGCTGAAGCTGAGAAGGATCAGGATGACCCTGCTAGGGATGAGTAGATTTTTATGTATTTCTATTTATGTATTATCTTGTAACTTTTGAACTCATTACCCTTCGAGTTTTATTTATGTCATTTTCCTTGCCTTATTTAGCCGCTTTTTAATTTTGTAAGTACTTTTGAATTTTCTATTTTTAAGGATATAGATTATCAAGCCGAACGACATAATTCTAAGAGTCATGCATTGAATAATGGAAACAAGACTAAAAATCAGATGGATATGACAGATTTAAAATAAGACTGATAAACAGATGGATATGACAGACTTGAAACAAGACTGAAAAACAGATGGGTATGACAGACTTGAAACAAAACTGAAAAATAGATGGATATGACAGACTTGTAAATGCTACTCAAGGAATTCTGGTTATCAAAGCACAAACGTTACTAGGTAAGCACAACCTTATCATAACTTGGCTCCCCAAAGTTTGAAATAACTTCAACTTAAGAATATATAATCTAGTTTTCCAAACCTCATACAAAATGGGTTCAACCCTTGATAGTCAAAAACTAGAATGTGAATCCTACTAAAACTGAGATATAAAATCCTAAGCAAATAAAGCTTCAAGGTGCTTTTGAACCTTGTTACCACTATAGTAAGTACAAGCTATAGGTAGTAAACTTTCAGGTTTTGAGCATGCCAAGCGAGGTACTTCTTCCCCATCCATGGTCTCCAATTTATAAGATCCTCTTCCTTGAACGCTCTTAACCTTATATGGTCCATCCCAATTTGGGCGAGCTTTCCTTTCTGCCCTACTCCAGAGGCTTCCACCTTCCTTAGGACCAAATCCCCCTGCTTAAAAAACCTTTCCTTCACCCTCACGTTGTAGTAAAAGGAAGCTTTTTTCTTATATTCCACAATCTTTGCATGCGCTGCACCTCGTACTTCATCTATCAAGTCCAGTGCTAACCTTTGCCCTTCTTCATTTTCCTCAGCGTTGTATGCTTGGATTCTAGGAGACGAGTGTGATATTTCCACAGGAATAACTGTTTCTTCTCCATATGCTAGCATGAATGGTGTTGATCCTGTAGTAACTCTACATGTAGTTCTCTAAGCCCAGAGTATTGGCAGTATTTCATCCACCCAATTATTTCTGGATTTTTCAATCCTCTTCTTTAACCCATCTAGAATAATATGATTTGCAACCTCTGCTTGCCCATTGGCTTGAGGGAGAGCAACAGAGGTGAATCTCAAGTTAATTCCGTTCTCTTTACAATACTTTTTGAACTCTTCATTATTAAACTGTGTTCCGTTGTCGGTTACCAAGATTCGGGGAATTTCGTATCTACACATGATATTCTCCCATAGGAATTGAGAGACTTGTTTAGTTGTAATCTTAGCTAAGGGCTTGGATTTAATCCATTTGGTAACGTAGTCAATCTCCACAATCAAAAATTTCCTTTGAGCAGTAGCCATTGGGAAAGGCCCGAGAATGTCCATTCTCCACATAACAAATGGGATTGGGGAGTTTATAGAAGTCAGCATTTCAGGTTGTTGCCTTACTACAGGGGCATGTTTTTGATAACGATCACATTTCATCACATATTCTTTGGCATCAGCCATCATTCCCGGCCAATAAAAGCCTAAACGGGTTATCTTATATGTCAGTGCTCTGCCCCTCAAGTGTTGCCCAAAAATACCTTCGTGTACTTCTTCGAGAGCCAAATGCGCCTCATCAGGTCTGAGACATCTTAATTAAGGAACCACATAAGATCTTTTGTACAAAATCTCATCTATCAAGGAATAGCTTAGTGCTCGTACGGCCAATTTTTGTGCTTCAGTCACATCATTCGGGAGCCAACCAGTTTGAATATAGGCTTTAATGGGATCTATCCATGATGTCCCCATCCCTATAGGGGCTAGAATCTTAACATCAATACTTCGTGTTTTCAAAACACGGAAGTACACACTTCCTGAACTTTTCTCTATCTCCGATGAGGCGAACTTAGATAATGCATCTACCTTAGCATTTTCCTCTCTTGGAATGTGCTCAACATGGAATTCATTAAACTGAGTCATCACGGCCCTCACTAGGTGGACATACTTGGCCATTATTTCATCTTTTGCCTCAAATTCCCCCTTGACCTGAGATATAACAAGCTTTGAATCTCCACAAACTTTCAAGTTCTTGACCTTCAATGACCCTGCTAGGCCGAGGCCAGCTATCAGAGCTTCATACTCAGCTTCATTATTTATGGTTGGGAAGTCTAACTTCATGGCATATTCAATCAGGAACCCATCTGGGATTTGTAAAACAAGCCCTACTCCACTCGAATTTGTTTTTGATGCTCCATCAAAATAGAGAACCCAATATTCCTTCTATTTAGTGTCTTTTTCTTTGTCTCCTTTATTACCTTCCGTGTCTTGAGGTACAATATCTTCCTGCCCCCCCCCCGACTTCTTGGTCGAGGATGGTACATTCAACCACGAAGACAGCTAAGGCCTAGGCTTTTATCGCCGTTTGTGGCTTATACTTTATGTAGAATTCTCCCAACTCAATAGCCCACTTAATCAGCCTTCCACTAGCTTTAGGACTGTGAATGATGTTTCTCAAAGGTTGATTCGTTAGCACTTCAATTTTATGAGCTTGGAAGTAAGGATGCAGCTTTCTTGAGGTCATCACCAGGGCTAGAGCGAACTTTTCAATAGTCGAATAGTTCAACTCTGCCCCATGTAGAATTTTACTGACATAGTATATTGGTTATTGGATTTTAAGTTCCTCCCTGACCAATACGGTGCTCAAGGCATTTTCTGAAATGGCCAAATATAAGTACAGAGTTTCATTCAGGGTTGGTTTGGCCAACAACGGGGCTTGAACCATATATTTATTTAATTCTTCAAATGCCTCTTGACTTTCCTCAGTCTATATGAAATCTTTTACTTCCTTCAAAGATTTGAAGAATGGCAAGCACTTATCTCCGGATTTGGAGATGAATCGCCCTAGAGCCACAACTCTTCCAGTGAGTTTCTGAACGTCCTTTATAGAATATGGTGGTTCCATATCCAGGATAGCTTTTATTTTATCGGGGTTGGCCTCGATTCCTCTCTTGGAGACCATCAATCCCAAAAACTTTCTAGATCCCAATCTGAAATCACACTTTGAAGGATTTAGCATCATTTTATGATATCTCAAGACCACAAAAGCTTTCCTCAAATGGGTTATGTGGTTAGTCTTCACCGGACTCTTGACTAACATGTCATCGACATAAACTTCCATAGTTTTTCTAATAAGATCCTTGAAAATCTTATTTGCCAACCTCTGATAGGTAGCTCCTGCATTCTTAAGGCCAAACGCCATAACAAGATAACAAAAAATACCAAAGTCAGTTATGAACGATACCTTTGGGATGTCATCCTTATGCATCTTAATCTGATTGTATCCACTGAATCCATCCATAAAACTCAGCATCTCATGACCAGTGGTCGCATCTATCAATATATTTATTCTTGGTAGCGGGAAACAATCACTTGGGCATGCATCATTCAGATCAGTGAAATCCACGCATATTTTCCATTTTCCATTAGCCTTCTTTACCATTACAAGGTTTGCTAACCATTCCGGAAATTGTATCTCTTCAATGAAACCAGCCTCCAAGAACTTTTCTACTTCTTGCTTGATTGCCTTCTGCCTTTCAGGGGCAAAACTTCTTTTCTTTTGCTTCACTGTCTTTCGATTTAGATCTACGTTCAATTTGTGAGCGATCAGTTTCGGGTCTATGTCAGGCATATCAGTTGCTGACCATACAAATACATCACTATTCTCTTATAAAAACCTCACCAACTTCCCTCTAAGGGGCTCCTCTAGTGACGCTCCAATGAAAGTTACTTTTTCAGGATCCTCGAGAGCCAAAGGAATCGGAACCAAGTCTTCTGATGGCTTCCCTCTTTTCTCGTCATTCTTGCGGATATCCAGATCTTCAATAGGCAAAACCTGCCCCCCAACTCCATCGGCCCTAAGTGAGGCTACATAACAACTCCTTGCCATCTTTTAATCTCCTCTCTCTTCTCCAATCTCGTTTCGGGTGGGAAACTTCATCACTGAATGGTAAGAAGAGGGGACTGCTTTAAAATCATGTATCCCCGTTCTTTCCATGATTGCATTGTTGTATTGTAAGTTGATCCAGCCTTTACCACTTCAAAGTCTAACATATGTATTCCTTGCCTTGGTTCCTGACCTATAGTCAGGGGCAACTTAATTATTCTCTCCACGGGGCACTCGACTCCAGAGAAACCATATATTGGCATATCGGTTGGGGTTAATTGAGAATCATTGTAACCCATCCTTATAAAGGCATCATGGAGTAAGATATCCACCGAAGCTCCATTGTCAACGAGGACTCTCTTCACCGGGTTGTTCCCTATTATCGGTGTTATGACCAGAGGATCGTCATGAGGAAATTCGACACCCTCTAAATCGAAATCATCGAACGTCATTGCTACTCTTGTCCTAGCCCTCTTTGGGGCTTCTCCGACAAAATGCATAACTTCTCTAGTATATGCTTTCCTCGAATTTTTAAATGAACCAACAGTATTCGGTCCTCGGAAGATTGTGTTTATCACCGGTCCCCTGGGTTGGGGATTTCTCCGCTGATCATCCTGATCTCTTTTGCGATCATCGAAGTTTCTTCTTCCATTATTACTTCTATTTACTCCATCTTCAGTATACTTGCTCAGCCTTCCTTTTCGAATGAGAAATTATATTTCATCTTTCAGTTGCCTACACTCATCGGTGTCATGACCAGCATCCTTGTGAAATCTACAATATTTGCTCTTATCTAGATTAGTAGGATCAGCCTTCAGGGTCTTAGGCCAACGAACATCCCTATCTCTTTCGATTTCTATTAAGATCTGACTTCTAGGAACATTCAGTTTAGCATATTCGGTGAACTTTTGTCCTGGTCCTCCCTTCTTTGGGGTTGAATCAGCGTTTTGCTCAGTTCTAGGATATTTGTCCTTAGCATTATATTCTAGGTCAGTCTTTCGCTTCTTGCCACCAGCGGGCTCGTTATTCTATACCGTCTTCCTCATTCTTTCCTCCACTTTGATATACTTCTCGGCCCTATCTTGAAGCTACAACATGCTTTCAGGGGGACGCTTGGCTAATGACATCTTGAAGAACTCATCCCGAGTTCCTTGCTGCAATGCTATCATAGCTACCTTGTCATCAAGGTCTGGGACCTTCAAAGCTTCTTTGGTGAATCGGTTCAGATAGTCTCTCTAGGACTCCTTTGCTCCTTGCACAATGCTCATGAGGGATGCTGAACTCTTCTCATGCATTCTTCCATTGATGAACTGCTTAATGAAAGCTTGACTCAAGTCTCTAAAGGATCCAATGGAATTTGGAGGCAAACGGCTGTACCACCTTTGAGCCATTCTTGACAAGGTTTGAGGAAAGGCCTGACACTTAATAGCGTCATTCACGGGCTTTAGCAATAGCGCATTAGAGAATGTTTTAACATGATTAGCGGGGTCTCCAGTGCCATCATAAGCTTTAATGGTAGGCATCTTAAACTTCCTTGAGATGTGGGCATTCATTATCTCTTCAGTAAATAGTGGAGTTGGATCATCAGGATCTCTTAGAGGTAGTAGATCACTTGGATCAACCCATGGGACAACAACCTTTCTTGGTATCGGACCATCCAGATCTATGATTGGAGGATGATTTCTCCTTCTCGGGGGTAGTGGGAGCCTTAGGTGCGTCTTCAGGTCGCGCTTCGGCCTTTGGATCTCAGCTTCATGAGCCCTGACCCTCTCCTGTACTTCTTGGGTATTCGTCCCTCGTGTGGTTCTGGGGCGTTAGTTAGCATCAGGCATTGGTTCTTTACCAGCTCGCCTCCTTCTTGGAGCCACATCGTCATCCGAAGATTCAGAATCTCTTTCAGCGTAAGGTCCAGAGAACTCTTGGTCCTCCGGAATAAGAGCCAAGCCACGTATATAGGGGTGTATGCCCTTGAGCTTCACTTCGACTAGCATGTCCACTTCCTCCAACATCAGGGTATAGGGGCATTCCGTAAGGGGGGTTAGTGGTCACAATAGTTGAATACTCATACCAAACGGGTCGAGGATTCACTGGTGCATGTAGCTGCTGAAATTGGGAATTCGTTCCTTGGGGAGCCGAGGGATTCATCCCTTGTGGCTGAGGCTCAGTTGCCCCTGCTGAGGTTCCACCTTGGGTGGAGGCGTAGGATGAGTGTGGGGGTATCTCCCCCATTGACGAAATCATTTGAGTTGTTTCAGCCGGTGTTCCTTCGGGGGCATTGTTTCCGCTCCGTGTTCTCACCATGGTTGTTGTTATGCTTTCCCACAAATGGCGCCAAATGTTATGGATTAAAAACTAGGTCATTTTTATTGCTAGGGTTCGTGAGCTTCGAGGCTCGATTTGACTGATCTTGTGTTTCGTGACTCAATCTGACTTAACAAGATGCCTACGTACCTTGCTGTATGATAAGGATCAAGTCAAAAAATGTAGTTCTGATTTATGGGATGAGACCCCTTATATAAGCATGGGATGCCTTTGAAGTAGGTTAGGTTTAGGAGACTTGGTGGACAAGTCTCAGGATTAGAGTGGACTTTGGAGTCCTAGGGAGTAGGAAACTGATTCCTTATCCTACGAGATTTCTTGGAGGCCAATCTCCAAGGAATTGTGTCTATATTTTAACTCTACTTATCAGCTGATTTATCCCATATTAATTAATTACGAAATTAATTAATATTTAGGGTTTCGGGCCCTTTATAATGGGCTTTATTGTCAGCCCAATCCGGATAATTAATGCGATATTAATTACACAACCAGGGTTTATTTTACTCCTTATCAATAGGAGTGCAACGAAGAGAGTAATATTAAATGACCGACGTATTATCTTAATAATATTATTACAATAATTTTTGTTATTAAAATATTTTTATTCTACCGATTTTGTTAATGTCGATACGGTCAGGCTTGATTATAAAATGAAGACACGCACAGCGGCACAGACAAAAATTTCACTAACGATTTAATATAAATATTAGCAAAAACGAAATATTTCAATTAAGCTGAGTGAATCGTCTATTCGTCTTCTCGTCTTTCAATTGGTAAGTTATGAAAACCTTGAATGTTAGATTCTTTCCTTGTTTGTTTAATAGTAAATGTTGTTGCCATCGTAGATCCGTTATTATTCAGTTCCTAAGTTTAGTTGACTCGTAGAATACGCATATTTTTATATTCATTCCTACTTAATAGAAGTATATGTTTAATTTATTGTCTAAGAAAGAATGAAAATGCAATACGATCTTTGACTGATTAATTAATTCAAACGTTTGTTTAGTGTGAAAGTCTAGAGCGTTTCATTCGTTCTTAATTTTATATAAATATTATTGCAAACCCTAGATTTTAGTTGACTTTAATAATTAATCTCTTAATTAATGTGGATAATTAAGTTTTTACTATAACAAACCCTAGATCCGTTAAAATTTCGTCTCAAGTCTCTCCATGTTTAAATGTTTATAGTTATACTTTCTTAAATTCTAATTTGTTATATTCTCTAACACTAGAAAAGTTTATTTGGTTTTTTGTTCCGTAATTTATTGGTGTATTTTTCATGGCTATTTGCAGAAAGCACTGGAGATGGTGAAACTTTCTGTTCAAGTTACAACATATGTCACAATAGAAATATTTGATAGTGTTTCCCCTATGAAATTGGAAGATGTTGTATCCCCTGTGAAATTGGAAGATGTACGGCTTCCTTCGGTGAAATTTTTTTTCTTGAACGCGTAATTAGGGCGATCAAAAGTCCAGAAACGTACAAGGTATTTGTCTACCTCCTATCATCAATGCATCATGAGGTAATTTGTAGATGGACTAGTTACTTATATCATCTGCTGCATGCTAAGGAGGAACTAGTTATGGATCCCTCTTTTTATTATATCTTCATATATAATGTCCCCCATCTCCCTCTCTCCCTCCACTACAAGAAAGTAAGGGTTATTTCAACCATTTAAATTTGACGGTGCCTAAATTCTACCATATTCGCTAGAATTTAGCAAGTGCAGCTAAATTTGACCGAAAGCCGGTCGAATTTACCGGCGGTCGAATTTACCGGGTTGAATTTACCGGTACATTCGACCAACTTTTCGTGTCGGTCGAATTTAGCACGAGGAAAAAAATGTGGGAACAAATCCCGCCCAAAAAATAAATTCACGCGCAATAAATTAGACCGAATTTGGTCGAATTTAAAAAGTGGATCGACGGCAAAAATTGCCTCCCTTTAATTTAAAATTTTTAGTGGGCGGGAAATTTTTCACTGAAAATAAATTCGAAAATTTCTGCTATTTTCGACCTATTATAGTCAAAATTGGGAACGACTATATTTGGTTGAATTTAGTATTTTGGCGGGATTTTTGAATTTTTTTGTAAAAAAATTAAAATTTCATTCAAAAAATTGAATAAAAAATTACCAAAAAAATCAGTCGAATTCAGTTGGTCGAATTTAGGGCGGTCGAATTTAAGGCGATAAATTTGGATAAATTCGACAAGAATTTTTATTTTCGACTAGTTTTTGTTCGACCAAAATAAGGTCGGTCGAATCTAGGCGAACTTCTTGTAGTGCTCCCTCCCGCCCCCATTTTATTATGTTGTTTTATTTTCTGTTGAACTAGAGTATGTTGTTTTTATTCCTTTATGGTCGGCTGAACTAGTGAAATTGTCATCAACACAATTATATATTAGTTTTTTTACAAAAACTTATGTCTCACTGTTTGGATGGAGTTTTATTCTGTGGTCCGCCTACAGGTTGTGGTAAAACTTTACTAGCCAAACCTGTTTTTAGTGTAGCAGGAGCTAATTTCATACACATAAAGGTCGGCCTTCACTGTGACTTATAAGTTATAATTGCTTTAATATTGCAATGTTTTTCCATTTTTATGCCATGCTAAAGTTCAAGAGTTCACTCTATCTCTCTCCCTCTCTCTCTTTGAAGGGCCATGAACTAGTGGAAAGAAGTTTTGGTAAAAGTAAGGTGGCCGTTCAAATAATATTCAGCTGTGCAAGGGCATGTGCTCTCTGCATACTGTTCATTGATGAGGTGCATGCTCTTGTAGCTTAATATTTTCTTTCAAAAAATATAGTTAGAAAAGAAATAAAAACCTTATTTGTATTTGTAGGTGGAGGCTTTATTCAGGTCGGTGCCACAAATAAACCAGGTGCATCCGTTTTTGACGGAGCCTAGAGCAGGATTTGTGGAAAGCCCAATAGTTTAGGTTAGTTTAAATGTCTGAATCAATTTATCCTCAGTCAAGTGTGTATATTGTTTTAGTTATATATTGTTTAAATGACCATCCCCTTGTCTTTATAACATAATCAGGACTGAGTTGATAGATGTTGATTTACTGTGGTCCAGAAGATTGGTACAGCCTCTTTATGTCCCTTCGGTAGAGTTGGTTAACAAGGTACTCTCACTAACTCTACTTAATGAAGCAAAGCATAACTTATAGCACTAATATAATCCAGTTACTATTAGGTATTAAATATATATTAGATGTTTATTTTTTATATTAATCAACATACTGTAAGGCATGATGCAGATGATATATCCAATTTTAAACGTTTCGTATGAATACAAGCTATATGCTTCTTGCTGAAAGTAGTTCACAATAAAATTATCGCCGTCAGGCCCACTTATGTTGGTTGATCTCTTGTTTTAGTTGATTTATGCTGCAAGGACATGGTACCTTGTAGACTCTGTTCTCAGTTAATTTATGTTGCAAGGATCAGGAACCTTGTCTGAATGCTGGGAGTACCGGAATGTAACTATAACCATTGCCGATAACCAACCTAGTAAGATGGATTTTGAAACTTAAAACAAGTTTTAAGTGCATCTTTGTTAACAGAGACAATTGCATTTTGCATCCCTCAACTTTAACCCAAATTTAATATTGTATACCTATTTTCAGAAATTACAGTTTACATCACTTTTCTTTGAAACCCGATAAAAATAATACCCTTTTTGCCTAATTTCGTTTACAAGACAGGGGTAGACTACGAATTTCAGCTTAAAAAATTAACTTACATATATTTTACATATTTCAAATTATATTAAAAATTGAATTTTTATTTATGTTTCATATTTTTGAATTTTCGAGTCATACTACTAATTTGAATTTTATTTTTATTTTATTGTATTAATTTCAAAAGTTTAAACTTTCATAAAAAATAATTTTTTAAAATATATATTTATATATTAATTTTAATCGTATAATAAATTTTAGTAATAAATTCGTTACATCAACTTTTTTTAATTATTTGATGTTACTATTATTTATTTTATCGTAGGACCCTTCAGGTGCGCACTAGATAAACCACATAGGCTCACACAATAGCCTGCAAATTACGTGAACCAAGATAAACCGCACTTAAGCGATAGACTCTGGTTCAGGAGGCATAATCATAAATCCTCCTCCCGTAGGATTCGAACCTGTGACAAAGAGGATAATTATCCCCTCTTTAGTGTGTATTTAAAAAGGAGAATTTATTAAAATAATAATTTTAGCTTTTTTCAAATTATAACTAAAAAAATTTACAGTTTAAATTAAAATTCATGTTTTACCCCTCATTATTTTAGTTGTAACTGTCCAGGGGGTGCAAGTTGCATACGAATTGAAAGTTATGGGTAACAAACTGCAATTTATGAAATTAGGTATACAATATTGAATTTGGGTCAAAGTTGAGGGATGCATAATGCAATTCCCTCTTGTTAATATTACAATATTTTCGATGCCAAAACCATTTCTAGTCTATAAATACGTTCATGTCACTTTATTAGGAGGCAATTGGCCAAAGACACTTTATTATGAGGCAATTGGCCAAAGAACTCTAAAGAGCTCTACTCAAAACAGATTCTAACCCAACAATAATCTTGTTTTTAAATGACAAGATGCTTCTTCTGTACCAGTGAGTTCAGCTCCGACAATGGAGCATTAGGAAAACTTAAATGTAACGACTGAGATTTCGTGAATTACTTTATGTGAATAAAATATAAATTACATGACTTGTATGTAAATTTATGTGAATTAGTACAGGAATATTTAAAAATATATTATTTCAGTTTGACGAGTCAGTATAAGACTTGAAATATGATACGTGAGTATGATCAAGTCATAATGATTATTGTGCCGTCAGTTGAGACGCGACCCGTAAATGCCGATTATGCGAAAAGTGGATTTGATATTATTGTTGAAAAAGAGAATTTATCGAATTATGTGAAAAGTGTGTGATGTGAAGAGTTTTAAAGATTTCTGTGATTATTTAATTGCAAGTATGTGAAGCCATGTCATTATTTAAAGTAACGATTATTTGATAAGTGTGTAAATAGATATAAATAAAGGTAAATGGAAACATGTAGCGGATATGAGATTTGATTGATTTGGAATTTATATATATATGTTATTTGATCCCTACTTAATTGAATGTGTGATTATGGAATTTCTAAACATTTTTTAAATGATTTATTGAGTGGAAAATAAAGGTTATTTGACCTTTAAATATTTTTATAAAATCATCAGAGTATGATTAAGGTATGAAATTTGTTTTATTATCTCTAGAATAGTCCTAGAGACTTTTTAAAAAAAATAGTTGGAATTATTTTAATATTTGGGTATTTTAAAATGATTATTTAAGAATTATTTCTATTTTCTGAGCTATCTTGTAAAGTTCGCAGAAAATAAACCGTTCGCTCAATTATTATTTTAAAAATACCGGGAGATAGATATTTTTATGAACTTCACTTTAAAAATGATTCTGAATTTAAAATCTCATTTCCTAATTGAATATCAAATTTATGAATTACAATGAGTTTTAAATATAAAATCAGAAATGGTAAATGAGTATGTTTTTTTTGCAAATTACAAAGATGCCCCCGGGCTTATAAAACCGGGAGGCCTCATTCTTTTTCTCCCCGTATTTTCTTCTTCTCTACTCTCGCGCTTCACACACTCTCTTTCTCTCTCTTGCTCTCGGTAGCTCTCTCTCTTCCGATTCTTGGTCATTTCTCGACCGATTTTCGATTTGTTTACATGATTGTGTCATTTTTCATTCTAGTATCCTATCTGACGATGTATGTGTGAATTATGTTGATTCAAAAATGAACTCGAGAAGACCCACTTCGATTTTAACTCGAATTTGAGGTCATTGGCTTCGGTTTTGGATTAAATGAGATGATTATGTGTTGGTTATGTAAAATCGGTGAAGTTTCGGGTGGAAACCCATATTGGGTACCACCGAGACTTTGCCACCACCGGCGGTGATCTCTGGTGAGCCGGTGATGGCCGGTGATGCTAGTCTGAGCCATACAAATCGTTATAATCTTATTTTTATTCGTGCATGTTAAGTTCAAATTGAAGTTTGAACTTTCGATTTCTTAAATTCAAAATTTTGATTTGGTATTGATGTTTTATTAACGATTATGGTTCGTTTATGCGTTAAATATAACTTGATGTTGATGCATATTTGTTTCGTGTTTATGCGGATTTTTAAAGGGGTTAAAATTTTTGATTTGGTTAAGTTGTATATTTAATCGATAATATAATTCGTTTATGTGCTTTAATATGGCATGAAATCGTGCATGTGTACTTCAATTATAATTCAGATATTAATTGATTGAGGATTATAATAAGAGCTGGCAATTTGGTGTACGACGCGATAAAACGACACGAGAACTACACGATATAAATGAATACGTGTTCAACTTTTTGGTACACGAACACGAAAGTACACGCACGAAATCTAAACGGGAATGGATATGTAGTTACCCTTGGATACACGACATGACACAAAACTACACGAAATAATAAATTTTTTAATAATTTTTTTAATATTTGTATATTCATTTATATAAATATACATATTACTTTAATATTATATGTATATATACATAAAATTCATATATATTTATAAAAATATATCCAAAAATATACCGTTATATGTAAATATATATATTTAATATATATATATATATAAATATATATATATATGTAAAATTATATCCAAGTATATAATATTTTATATATTTATTAATTTATTTATTATTTATTTTTATACATGAAATGTACACGAAACGAACACGAAATGATGAGTTACGAATATGTGTTTACCCTTAAGTACACGAATGCTAAACGGATCGGATATGTGTTTGCCCTTCACTACACGAAACACGAAAATACACGACACGGAAGTATACGAACAACACGAATTTCCAGCTCTAATTATAAGTTTTAAGTCGAAATTTGTAAATGGTAGTTAGTTGTAATGTTGATGTGTGTTGTTGATTAAATTGATTAATTGGCTAGCGTATTTATGAACGAGTCATGCCGGATTTTTGTTAGAAATTATGTATAAAAAGGGAACCGAATGTGATTAAAATGTTAATAATACCGGTGTTATAAACCTTTATGTGTTAATTGCAAATAAGGGATGATTGTAAAACCAAATATGTGATTATGTGGCTTTATGTTTACTTGAGTATAAATAATGGATCAGAAGGACCAGTATATACTAGAATATGGATATTAATGTGTTTTTATGTGATCGATATGAATAAGGTACGTGTATGTATAATTGTTTGTTATATGCAAAAGTTGGTTTAAGGTAAAGGGCATAAGGTATATGTAGATAAGTGAGGATTATCTAATACTCGTATAGTGTGATCAAAACTAGAAGTAAAAGTACGAGTTGGTTTAGTTTACGTGAATTGAGGTAGAAAGTTAAACGTTCAGAGAAACGTCGAAAGTTGATAAAGTCCCTAATTAGGGTGTATTATTGTGTTGTAGATTCGGAAAGCGAAAGCGTTCGAATTAGGAAAGGAAAAGAAGTTCTAGGTGGTAGTAACTCAATCCCTGTAAAAAAGAAAAGTTTTGTGAGGCAAGTAACTCTGCCCTCTCTTATAAATGTCGAATGATATCAAATGACAAGAAGGATTGTTATGTTAAGAAATGATAAAGAGAATGTATATAGTGATCATGTTATCTGATCTTGTTGATAAACTCTGTTGTTACTAGACTGATTCTTTTTAGATACGCTTACCTTGATTCATATTGGTATTTTGTTTTTTTAAATATCCATATTTCCTATACTCACTGATGAATCATTTTTTTCCAGTTAATACCTTAGTTAACCTAGACCTCCACATTGATAATACGCGTGCTTTCTTTTTACCCTGATTCGAACTAGCTTTGTGTAACGTACATTGTTAATACATATGCTTACCTTAATCACGCTCTAATTTGCATTCCTTTTCTTATAATCCTGTTTACCCCATTTGAATGTCCTGAAATGAAACTAAGAATGATTTTCGACTTGAAAGAGTCTGAATGATTTCAAAGGTTGGTAAACGTTAAAAATGGAATTAAATTTTAGAAAAACGAATATTTTTTCAGTATAAAGATTTTCACTGAATTCCTAAAGATTGGATGTTGCGTAAGAGGCTAGCGGGCTAGTCCAGCTAAATAAGAGGCTAGCGGGGTTAGTCCATTATTAAAGGCCAATATAGTGCCTTAGGTACCTTATGACCGGATGGAGGTCAGTTCGGGCTGATCACCCATATTATTATTAAAAGATGGATGTTACAATCGAAGATTTTAATTTTATGAAAAAGAAAAATAAAGGTTTAATTTGTGCTTTAGCACTATTTCTATATTATGTTTTGCCTTGAAGTCTGAAAATAAGTAAGTTTAAGCTTTTCAAAGTCCTGAGGAATCCTATTCATAAAACGTTGATTGTTTCAGATACTGAACTGTTTAAAACTATAACCTTGATACCTTGAAACCCTAATTCATAAATCCTTTCTAATAATGTTAAGTTAATGCCACACATTTGATATATAGAACTGTTTTATTAGTTACTTGTTGAGCCTTTTAGCTTATATTCTTTGTTTTGATATAACCTTGGCAGTTGAACAAGTAGATGGTCAGGTTTAGACGCACTTCTCGTAAGAGTGTCCTAGTGTTCTTTTCCGTACTGTTAGATTTCAGGTGCCAGATCAGGTAGAAATTGGTATAAGGAATCGTCGATCGACTTTTGGGAAATGTAATAATTGTGATCAGATACAATTGGGTTATCTGACAATTCCAAGTCGGAACTGTGTTTTGAATAATTTGAAAAAGAATTGAATAATATTTATTATCCTGTTTGTTAGTTGTAATCTTATCTCATATTTTATCCTGTGTAAATTCTTGTAGTTTTTTCGGGGTTTATCTTATTGGATATCATTGTATTTTCGTTATTATAAAGGTGTTGTGAGTTCTCAGTGCTTACCCCGAATTTGAGGGCGTCATATTAGAGTTCTGCAATTTAAACTTTTCTTTCTAATTTGCGAACAATATCCAAAGTGGTAAAATCCACAAGCTTCCCAGAGACTATAATATTATCGGAGGTTACTATACATGACTTCTCAAAGCAATCATAAAACCAATAACGAACAAATGAAATATGAAATTTGTGGTGGATCAGACCAGTTATCAACCTTAAAGGTGACAACATAACCAGTTTTCTTGTCTAGTGATCATTAAGATTAATTAGCATTACATCCAGGAGCCCTGAAGCAGGAGGTATTGTTATTCATTGACAAGGACATAATCTTCAGAGAATGTCGATTTGATGCTGAGAAGCAAGAGGTTCAGAAACTGAACTTGAGTTGGTACATTGAGAAGGATTGTCACCAACAATCTCTTTCGAACTTGCATGGCCTTCTGAAAATGATGATGACCCGCAGGCTTCAAAATGTACATTATGGAAGTTGTTAAGCTTTGGAGGTGATTGGACGCTTTTGACTTCACCCTCCTTACAGAGAGGTGGACCATTTGGCGTTTTTGGTGATGGCGTCGCAGAACCTTCTGCCTGACGATTCTTCTTTATGTTCTTCTTCGCGTCTTGCTGCCACCTGTGTAGAGCCTTTGCTACTCGTTCATCAAATATTGTCGGCTTCATTGTTGAACCCATCTGTTTGATACACGATAGCCTTATTAGGGCACATACTGATTCTTCATTTAAAGATGGATTCTTAAGAGCCGAAATCATAATATTAAATAAGGGGTGGTAATTCCTAACAATCGTGTGCTAGATAAGCCATATCTAACACTGTTACCCTTAGATCAATATTTCAGGGGCCTGGAAGTAAGGAAATTTTTTTAGCCTTCCGCAGATATTTTCTGTGGAAGGGCTTTTCTCCCTTCCGCGTCCGCGGAAGGCTAAAAGAATTTCCTTAAATTTGGGCCCTTGAAATATAGATCCGACACTCCTTGAGTAGTATGTTAGATAAAGTTTATCTAACACACGATTGTCAGGGAACAGGACCCTTAAATAAGAAAGTAAGAAAACATCAAAGATGAAATCATAAAATTCTGATTGTTTTACCTGAGTCACCAAAGCATAGAGAGGAAGAGTAACATAGCTGCATAGTATTTGTACGATGACCCTGAGGTTTAATATCACACAACAATTTAATTATCACCTAAAGATTTAAACTAAACCAAATTTGTTTCAGGGAGATGGGAAAATATTGAATACCCCATTGATAATCTGATGATCACATCTTCTGTTCTATCGTGGGAGCACGAACGAGTCCCAAATTCATACTGCGAAAACATCTCAGTTATAATCATTTAGCATCAACAAAACACCCTACATGTTTATAGAAATGCGGTTGCTTACCCAAGCCCATGCAAAGAAGGCGAACTGAAATGCATTCTGCATGTGGGAAGAAAACAAACATCACAGACAAGAATCAGCAAATGAAAGCTTCTCAACGTTGTATATGTTATTTATAATGTTGGTTATGGCTATTTTTACCTGAAAAAGAACAAAATGGATGAGGTACAGGAGAAGGCCGGGACGGTTAAACCAGAAGAGGTCATTGTCTGGTTGTACTAAAGGGCTACCCTGAACCAGCTGCCCTCTGTCTTGAATCCTTAATCCCATCTTGGTTATTATCACTTGTAGCTTTGTTCCGACTAGTAGCACAATCTGCATTTCATAATAAATTCAACCGTTAAACCACCAACATTGTATTACAATTTTGTGAGAGAAACAACGCATGAATATGCGAGAGATATAGAACTGATGAAGCTCACAATCAGGGGGATGAAGGGAAGCCACAGATAAGACTTCCAGCCTGTCAAAAGAAGCTACTATCAGCAATTGAGACTTAGGTAAGATGAAGATAATTGTTAAGGTTCTAAGTTTATGAAGTAAACATAATGCTATTTGATGAGATTGTTCTACTTACTGTTAGTGTTGAAGAGTATGAATAGTACAGAGAAAAACCAGATTGGTGGGCTGCAATCACAAACACAAATTAATAATTAGCATACTCGATTAAATATTTTTCTTAATCACAAACTGATGGTTGTGGTAAGCCAACAAGAGATATTAATTTTCACCTGATTCCCACGACGACTTTGAAGTCCTCCTCAAGTGATCTGTTGATGTATTTCTGGAAATCAAAGTTTGTCTGACTCTGTGGAGCCAAGTGTGCCTGAACATATCAAGCCATATGTTAAAGCAAATATTTGTTTTCAGTTTCATATATAATCACGGGTTCAATTCTTGCTTGACTTCTAATTAAGACTTACAACGATAAATCCATGGCGCAGGGTCAGATAATCAACCTTTGGAACTGATATGAGAAATTGTCTAAAAAAACAAACCTGCAATATTTACAAAGATTATACATGAGATGGTCCAGTCTCACCATATCACCAGGTCTATGCAATATCATTGCCAATACACCTGTCCTAGACTTACAATCCAAATTAAAATTGGTGAACGACACCAGATATTTAGGTGCCTTCTCCCAAAGGTGGTATCTCTTGCAAACCTGTATCTTTCAGCCCCTGCAATGGTAAGCCAGTGTATCAGCCTCAATTTCAGACAATGTACTTGCATTAGCAGTGAAAAACCCGCATACTAGACTTCAACATGTAATTACCTTGTGAACATTGATACTCCAGTGTTTTTGTTTCTGATTCCCATGTCTTCCACTTACCCATCTGCAGCAAAAATATTAGGCACGGATGCACCACAGGAAAGTTACATACTCTAGTACAACATTTAGTGAGGCCGAGGAGAGGTAATGGTGGTTACCTTAGCTCTACCTAAGCCCAGGGTAATTATGCAAGAAAGCACGTGAAAAACAGCCAAGGCAAAGATGAATAAGTGTAGTTGATGGAGAGCATCCTCAGATAGAAATTGAACTTTACCCTGAAAAAAGTGCACCTGACACTATCAAATCACATATTTCTGTTTTAACACTAATACAGATTAGTACTATATACTTCAGAAAATATATCCGGGTGATCTTTGAATTTCCAGGTAAGGTAAATAACTGTGCAATAGTGTAAAGAATTAGGATTATGTTAAAGAGTAAAGGTCATGCCTTGGCAGCACATTTATCTGTGTAAGCTGCAGCAGCAAGAGAGCGACGACGACTTGTTCCTGTCAAATTTGTAAAAGAAAGAAGTTTTCTGTGCCCATCATCACCATCAAAATCTTCCTCATGTTCCTCTTCAAATTTCTTATCGCAAGGAAGCCATGAGTTTGCGATAGCTTTAGGTATACATATTTCTGATAATGTTCCTTTCAGAACTGTTAGAAGCAATGATATGAATCCCAGCAGCATAAGCTCTGCAAGAAGAGTCCAGTAAGTCTCTGACAACCTCAAATCGCCACATATATTCAAAATTATAGTAATTTTAATGACAAACCTGATTTTATTTTTTCAAGTGCCTCATATAGAGCACTTTTGTTCTTCCTTGTCAGCCACTGCAATGTACAGGGATTTAAAATTATATCGATAAAAGAGTATAAAACCATCAGTAAACTCTAATTCTTACCTTTCCGATGATATGAATTATCTGTTCAAGGCCAAGTGATATAGAAATAATGACAAGGCAAACAAGTGCAACAGCCCAAGTTGCTGATTCCTCCATTGATCTACCACCTCCTGCTGCCATTTTCGTATTCTCTGCATATATTTTTTCGCAAGATTTCAGATTATCTGCATACCATGCAGATAGGATATCAGGTTTATCAGGCAAAAGTTGGAAGTCTCCAGATTAATTAAGCATAATTACTGAATGGTATTGGTTATTGGTGCTTTGTGAAGTTTTAAATAGACCATTAGCAAGGTTAGTGTGAAGGGAAGCTGAAATTAGAACAATTTACTAGCATTAGGAGTTAAATGAATTGGACCAACACAGTATTTGCATAGATGTACATGAGTGTAAACAAAGGTATCTTATTGCATGGTCTTTTATTTTGTCGCATTTTGAAGAAACTGATCAAAAGGTGGATTTGCATACTAAAATGGAATTATTATAAATTGCTAGCCTGTTTAGTTGTCATGAGTCAATATGCTTCAAACGGTTGTTGAATTCTTGACTTCATGATTTGACCTCTTTTTGAAGGGCTTCATACGAAAACACATCAATGTACAATGTAATATGATCTTTGTTTGACGAATAACTAATCACAATTTTCAGGTCTTAATAATCTCGTGACATTCGGTGCATGTATCTTATGCACCGGATCCGGAAACATGACTTCAGATTCGAAAAACTGAAATGAAATTCATGAAAGCGAATCTGTTTTATATCTGAAACATAATTCGATAGTGATCCAAAAATCAATAATGCACACTATTGTTTTCTGAAAAACAAAAGTATCACTTGCAATTTCAGGGAGTAATGACAATGTTTACAGATTTTAATATCTCTTACTTTCTAATCTATTTTTAAGCATGTTTTAGTGATTGTAAAACACTGTCAACACAAGATTCTGAATTTCTTTAAAGTAATTAGTATGATAAAAGGTATAAAAACGTCTTACATCAGTTATGAGTGTGTGGTTAAACTAAGAAACAGATAAAAAGAAGCACAGGTGGTTGGGTATAGTAGCAACTACCAAGTAAACATGAAGACTTGAAGAGACAAAGACAAGAACTGGGAAGTTGGGACAAGGGAAGCTAACTCAAGTGCTACCACATTATAACTCACTTTCTTCTTGTGGCTCACAAATCATACTACAACAGGTTTGAGAGCAACAGCTCAGATGTTGCACAACATACATGCATATACAATTATGCCATCCAAACTATGTTCTTTTCATCTCTATGTACTTTGAAACATACATTAACTACATTCTTTCCATAACCTAATTGCATTCATTTTTTTCGAATACTATTCCATTTGATAAAGAACAGTAACTCACGTGGTAAGGACTTCTGGATTCGATTCTCACTCACCCGAGATTTGTTAGAATAAATACTCATTTGTAGGCACAAAAACTGAAAAACCTAATTATTCAAAAATTCTTAAAATTGATGATATAAAATGACACAGCAATATGCAAGAAAAAAGGAGTAGCAAACAGAACTGTAAATCAAGATTCCAGAGCATGAGTTTGAACTTTGAAGATAGACATAAAGAAACTAGTGATTCAAAAGATTTCAGCCACAGCCACATGAAGTAAATGTGCAATATTGGACCCTCCACTTACTTTCAAGTTTCAACATTTATTTGTTTCCATGTATATTCTCTGTTCTTTCATTACCACCACAAGTCCACAACTGTCACTACCATTCTATTGTGTTCATTTGCTTTTTATTTCTGTATTTATTTTCTTCCTGGAAAATCCTCATATCTCTCTTTACCTACCAATCTCTACAAGTACTACAACTCTAGCTCTAGCAAACTAAATTCTCTTAGATTTTCAACTTCAATGGCATGCAACTCTCCCATATGCACTACCAGTACTCTCCTAGGAGCCATGGATAGTCTGTGGTTTCAGCGATTGATTCTTCAACACGTACCTGACCCGATTTCAGTACCCGAATCCATTTCTTTACAATCATTTACTTCATCATGTCAATCATCTTCAAGCTGCACATCATACACTTCATTATGTCAATTATCGTCAAGCTGTACTTCTATTCCTGAACAGGACTATGCATTATCAGATCAAACTCCAGTCACTCAACAGGTACTTATATTTCAATTTTCCTTTTCTAACACATGGTACACATTTAGAAGAACCTCTTTAAATGCTGATTTGTTCATTCTATACAGTAAACTAAGTAGTTACTTGCTTAATTGTACTACAGAGTATAAATGCAGAGTTGGAAGAAAGGGAGAAGATAATCGAAGAAGTACTAAATCAAGAACGACCCTCAAGATTAAATAGAATTAAGACTCGTTCTCATCCGACAACACCATCAAGATACTTAAGGAGCAGGAGATACACTGGTTCAGTCATGAGGTTACAGAAAACCATGAGCTGCAAGACCCTGGGAGAGCTTGAAGTTGAAGAAGTAAAAGGCTTTATGGAGTTAGGCTTCAGTTTTGATTCTCAAAACATGTGCCCAAGAATGATGAGTGTACTTCCTGGACTTCAAAGACTTGGTGGGAACCTTAACAATGACAAGGAGTTGATTGATCAAGAATTAGCTGGTAATGGAAATGAGAAGAGATCGGAACCACGAATGTACAGGAGGCCATATTTATCAGAAGCATGGCTTATAAGAAGGCCAGATTCACCACTTTTAAACTTGAGAATTCCAAGAAACTCGAAAGCTGCAGATATGAAGAAACATCTCAAGTCCTGGGCTAGAACTGTGGCTTCTGTAGTTCACCAAGAATCTTGATTATTTACTAATACTAGAATACATTTTAGCTATATGTATATATGATCAGCAAGGGAAACGCAAGTTTCCTACATACTTAAGTATATTCCTTTTTAACTGTGCATATATTGAGCGAGCTACTGAATATAAGGTGGATTGAATTATGTTCATGGAACAATTTTGTATCAATCATTTTCTGAGGCTATTACCAGAATTGAGATAAACATAAAAGATAAAGAGAATAGCTTTTTGCCTTTCTCATCTAAGTCAGCTAGTTTGTGATCCTTCTCGTACACTTACAATGTGTTCACGTACCACATTTTTCAAGATTTGATCCTTCTCCTACACTTACAACATGTTCACGTACCACATTGATCCTTCTCCTACACTTACAACGTGTTCACGTACCACATTTTTCAAGATCAAATGAGACGTAATTTTTAGAGAACAGAAAACTTGATTGAATTAGGTTTTATGCTCTGGAGCCATCATAAAATGCCTATTAAGCTCGGTTACTTTCTAGGAGCTTAGCGACTAATTTCTTATCATGGTAATTTTATTATCCTAGCCATTTAGCTAGTCATGGTGTTCCTGAAGGGGTTGAGCACTCAACTCCCCTAAACGGGTGAAGCTGAGCTCTCGGTCTTCATTCCATTCCCAATTGCTATCCTCCAAGCAACTCATACAAGTCCCCAAAGAATGCAATAAATTCTTATACGAGGTCTTCATGTGTGGTCTCCATTTACGAGGATCAGGTAGCGCTAGACTGCTCGTCCCAGACGAGGTGGATCGCATATTATTAATTATATTGATGCAGACATGGAAAAAGAGATAAACTCTGATATGCTAAAGTCTGATATGCTAAAGTCTAATATGATAAAATCTGATATAAACTCTGATATGCTAAACTCTGATATGCTAGCTCAGGTCCAGTACATGATTGCTCAACAAAAATTAGTTACAGATTAGTGGCTCACAATGAGTCTTGTATCAAGTATATAAGTCAGTGAGTTTTATACACATGTATTAAGTATGTGCAGTTTTCTTCATTAATGAAATGAAGTTCTTGTTTCTTTTTCACTGAAACTTTCATGGTATCAGAGCAAAATCGATCTTGATATACTGATTGATTTCTTCGTCTTCATCTTTGAATAGTCGTTGTTATCTTCGTTGTGATTACTTTGTAGATTTATCATTTCTTGATCAGATTTACTTCGTTTTGTTCTGATTGATAGTTACATCTCGTCATTTCTTGATCAGATTGATTGATTGATTGTTTGTGCTGAAAACTTTTGTTGTTTTGTCGATAATTCTGAGTATTGATTCGTTTCTTGATCATTTATCATTGAATTAGTGATTTCACTTCCGATTCATTGCTTATATTTCGATCAATTTCTCGTGTTCACCATCTGTTTGATCAAATTCCTCTTTGACAAAGTCTAATATGGATTCTTCTTCGTCTGCTGATGTGATTAATAATCATGATCCCTCGAGTGTATATTACATACATACGTCTGATGTTTCGTCGACTCAGTTAGTTTCAGTCAAGTTTGATGGTAATGGCTTTAATAACTGGAAGCGTTCGATGTTACTTGTTTTATCTGCTAAAAACAAGGTTGGATTTGTGGATGGAACCATAGCTATGCCTGACAGAGATTCAATTGAGTACAAATTCTGGTCAAGATGCAATGATCTTGTCATTTCTTGGATTATTTTTAATCTAGATGCTACTATTACAAAGAGTGTGTTGTTTCTGCAAACTGCGAAGGAAATATGGTCTGATCTTGAAGAGAGATATGGATATGCTTCAATGACTGAGGTTTATTCTCTTGAACAAAGGCATCTGAGATTGTGCAAGGTTCACAGAGTATCTCTGAGTTCTTTACTGCTATTAAGACTGTTTCGGATAGTATTGCAGATGCAAATCCATTGCCTCAGTGTACATGTAAATTGTGTACATGCAATTTGACTCAAAGGATTCATGATAGGCAACAAGATCAGAAACTTCTTCAATTTATGATGAAACTGAATGACTCTTTTGCTGCAGTAAGAGCCAATATTTTGATGATGTATTCATCGCCTAATGTGTCTGCTGCATATAGACTGTTTGCACAAGAGGAGAGGCACAAGGAAATTTCTCACTTAGGAAATCAGACCGAGGCTATGGCTTTTATGGCAAATGCTAGGAGGTTTAACAACTCTGGAGGTTCTGGAAATTTTAGGAATACACAGTTCAATGGTCAAGGAGGAGTTTCTAATGCTAGAGCTGATAATTCTGGTGGAAATAAGAGGTTTGGTGCTAGTAACAAACCAGGTTCCAATTACTATTGTATTCACTGCAAGGTTCCTGGCCACAGTATTGAGAGGTGTTTCAAGATACATGGGTATCCATCTAACTTTAGACCTAAGGAAAGGGTAGCTGCAATTGCTTAGGGTAGTTCAGAGTTACATTTTACTGAAGAACAAAAGAGTAAAATACCTGCTAGTCACTCAGGAAATATCTCTGTGGAACAATATTCTCAATTGATGGATCTACTGAATAAGCAGACTGTTGAAGAAAATTCTGCTTGTGTTGATGATCAGAATGTTGAATCTGGCAATCATACTGCATTGCTTACAGGTAAAACTTGTCTTCTTTCTTGCTCAAGATCAAATTGGTTGCTAGATAGTGGAGCAACAGACCATATAACAAATTATTTGGAAGATTTTAGTACTTACAGAGTGATATCTGGTAGTGATAGTACTATAACTATACCTGATGGTAGTGTCGTAACAGTTACACACATTGGTAATGTTTTACTTCATGAAAATATTTTACTCAAAGATGTTCTTCTGGTTCCTAGTTTTCATTTCAAACTCATATCTATACACAAGCTTTGTCTTGATCTCAAGTGTCAGTTGATATTCAATTCTGAATGTTGTTTTATTCAGGACCATTCTCTGAAAGGTCCTCCAACTCTTCTTGGTAAACTACAGAATGGCTTGTATAGTGTGGATGTGACTGGATTGAACAAGCAAAGCCCACATATTCAAGCATGCTTGAGCTCATCATTTGTTTCTGATTCTGCTAGTCTATGGCATATAAGGCTAGGTCATTTACCATTTTCTCAAATAAAACTTGTGCTACCTTTTACTGATGTTAAAAATTTTACTAGTGAACATTTGTGTCAAGTTTGTCCTGTATCGAAGAAAACTAGAAATCCCTTTCCTGCTAGTAGTATTAAGATTACAACTATTTTTCAGTTGATTCATGTTGATGTTTGGGGACCCTACAAGGTCAAAACTCATACTAGATGTAATCAGTTTCTCACAAGTGTGGATGATTTCAGTCGCTTTACTTGGATACATCTTATTAAACATAAGTCTGATGTGTGTACTGTGCTTGAGAATTTTATCAATTATGTTAAGAATCAGTTTCATACTAATATAATGTGTGTGAGATCTGATAATGCTTTGGAGTTGACTGCTGGAAATATTAAGCAATTGTATCTCAGAGAGGGCATTATAAACCAGACCACATGTGCTTATACTCCACAACAGAATGGGGTTGTGGAGAGAAAACATAGACATCTTTTAGAAACTGCAAGGTGTTTATATGTTCAATCTCAAGTTCCTGACAAATATTGGGGTGATTGCGTACTTTGTGCAACTTATATGATAAATAGAATGTCCTTGAAGAGTATAGATCATGATACACCTCATCATAGGTTATATGCAGAAGTTCCAGATCTTTATCATCTCAAGAGTTTTGGTTGTCTATGTTATATCTACACAAATAAGGTAAACAGATCTAAATTTGACAATAGAGGCTCACCTGGAGTTTTTCTTGGTTATCCAGTACATACTAAGGGATATAACGTTCTTGATTTTGCAACAAATAATGTTATTATCTCTAGAGATGTTATCTTTTATGAAAGTCATTTTCCTTTTCATTTGCTTAAATCTTCAGAAGTAAATTCTTACAGAAAATCTATTTTTCTACCTGTCACTACTTCTACTTCATATTCAGATGTTGATTTTCCACCTAATGCTCATGATACTGATTCTCGTCAGCATTTTTCATTCAATAATGCTTCTTCAGATCATTTTTCTGGATCTGAGACAACAGATCTCAGTGATACTTCATCTGTTATTCTTAGACAGTCATCCAGAGTGAGAAATTCTCCCACTTACTTGAAAGATTATCATTGTATGATTAGTAAGACAAGTTCTCCTCCTAAACACTGGTGCAACTTAGTTTCTAGTAATTTGTTGTCACCTCAGTTATATAGTTTTGTCAACAATGTTGTTCATATAACAGAGCCAAATTCTTATTTGGAAGCATCAGGTAATTCTTTATGGGTAGAAGTAATGAATAAGGAGATTCAAGCTTTACAAGATAATCATACTTGGACATTAACAGATTTATCTAAGGGTAAGAAACTAATTGGTTGTAGATGGGTGTACAAGGTGAAGTTAAAATCAGATGGTTCTCTTGATAGATGTAAAGCCAGATTAGTTGCCAAAGGTTTCACACAGTGGGATAGATTATCAAGAGACATTTTCTCCTGTGATTAAAATGAATACAGTAAGATGTTTAATTGCTTTGGCTGCTCACAAGAATTGGAAGTTATTTCAGATGGATGTTAATAATGCCTTTCTGCATGGTACATTGAAAGAAGAAGTCTACATGAAGGTGCCAGAAGGTATAACCCATTCTCCTAATCAAGTCTGCAAGTTAAATAAATCTATCTATGGTCTAAAGTAAGCTTCAAGGGAGTGGAATGAAACTTTGGTAGAGGAGTTAATCAAGCAAGGTTTTAAACAGTCAAAATTGGATTACAGCTTGTTTATACTCAAGGATTCAGTTGATATTACCATTGTGGCAGTGTATGTTGATGATATACTTGTCACTGGTAGTAATGTTGATAAGATAGATGCATTAAAGCATCATCTTCATGATACTTTTACTATAAAGGATTTAGGAGTAATGCATTATTTTCTTGGTATTGAGGTTTTCTATCTACCTGAGGGAACTGTTTTGAGCCAGAATAAGTATACAAGGGAAATTCTTTCTACCATTAATGATGTGGATTTGACAAAGAAAGTAGTTACTCCTTTACATTAAGACACTAAACTTTCAGCTGATGATGGTCCTTTGTTTGACAATGCAGAATTATATAGGTCACTAGTTAATAAGTTGAATTTCTTAACCAATATTAGGCCTGACCTCAGTTATACTGTGCAAGTACTTAGTCAATTCTTACAGTCACCAAGGACTTCACATTATGAGGCTTTATTACATACATTGAGATATGTTAATCAAACTATTGGTAAAGGGATTTTGTTGAAAGTATCAGATTTTCTTACTTTGCAAGCTTTTTCAGATTCAGATTGGGCTTCTTGCCCAGATTCAAGAAGATCTGTGACAGGTTACTTGTTATTGTTGGGGAATTCACCTGTTACATGGAAGTCTAAGAAACAGTCAATTGTTTCTAGGTCTTCATCAGAGGCTGAGTACAGAGCCATGGCTTCTGCAGCCTCAGAAGTGGTTTGGACTGTGAGATTACTGGAGGAACTTGGCTTGCAAAACTTAAACCAGTTAAGCTTCACTGTGATAATCAGTCAGCTCTCCATATTGCCAAGAATCCGGTGTTTCATGAAAGAACGAAACACATTGAAATAGATTGTCATTTTACCAGGGATAAAGTGTTAGAAGGCTTACTTCAGTTAAGTTATTTACCAATACAGAGCCAGTTAGCTGATGTGTTAACTAAGATCAGTCCTTCACAACATTTTCATGATCTATTATCCAAGTTGGGCATGTTCAGTTTGTCACCTGCCAACTTGAAGGGGGATGTTAATTATATTGATACAGACACAGCAAAAGAGATAAACTTTGATATGCTAAAATCTGATATGCTAAAGTCTGATATGATAAAATCTGATATAAACTCTGATATGTCAGCTCAGGTCCAGTATATGACAGCTCAGCAAAAGTTAGTTACAGATTAGTGGTTCACAATGAGTCTTGTTTCAAGTATATAAGTTAGTCAGTTTTATACACATGTATTAAGTATGTACAGTTTTCTCCATTAATAAAATGAAGTTCTTGTTTCTTTTTCACCGAAACTTTCACATATTTGTTCTCGTAAAGCTCCTCATTCAACTGATCAAGATAGTGCCAAGTAGTAATATTGTTCATTCTTCCTTGTTAAGCAGGATATTTGTTCTGAGATGCAGAGATGGAATAAGGAGGTGAACTGGTGAACCAAGCCTAAAATGAAATTGAAACTAAATTTAATTTGAGCCCAGCCAATCATAACTAAATTGAAATTCTTAAAATTGAGCCCATAACAAAATTATTTGCACCAGACTCGACCTTCTTTCTTGCTTTCCGGCTTCATAACAAGTGTTGCACCATAAGATACTTCAAGTGTTTCGGTTCTGAATTTGATTCTCGTTCACCCCAATATTTGTTAAAATAAATAATTAAATTATAAAAGAAGTAATAAGTAAGTAAGTGACGCCAGGGGAGGCAAGGGGCCGCGGGTGGGCGCTGCCCGGTATAATCATAAAATTAGTATTAAAATTTATGGAAAAAATTACATATTTATATATTTAGTGGGAAAATAAAAATATTTTCAATTTTCGCCTCCTCAAAAAATATAAATTTTATGAATTTAGTATAATATTAATGATATTTACAATTGTTATGAATTTAGCTACACGAATTCAAGTATATTTTATATATTAAAATTGTTAAAAATAAAATTTATTAAATTTTTTTTAATATATAGTAAATTAAAAATATATATAAGTTACTCCGGAAAAAAAAATCGCAACCCCAAACTCCGATCTCTGGCTCCGTCCCTGCCGCCGGGTATTTCTGTTTTAAATTTGGGTATAAATCTTGATTTTCTTTTTTTTCATCATTAAAGCTTCATTATCGTTTTATTATTTTTTTTATTTTTTCTTTTCATGTCGCTTAAATGCGATTTACCTTGGTTCACGTGATTTGCAGGCTATTGCGTGAGCCCGTAGGATTTACCCGGTGCGCACCCGAAGGGTAACGGCCGCGAGTTATCTAGGATAAAAAAAATCATTGGTTAGCAATGTTATATCTTCATATAATTGTGGCCGACCATTTAATAATAACCAAAAATAATCACAAACTCAACTAATATAAAAAAAAAAATTAATCATAAACTCATCAATCGCTACGATTATGAATTGACCTTATCTTTAAGATCTTGATTGCTTGGCATCGACATTATATCATCAATAAAAAATGCTTATAATAGAACATTTTAAAGACTGGCCATTAATATCGGAGAGTAGGAGACGATGGTGATGCGTTGAAAACTTAGTTTGTGACAAATGGATGTGTTGAAAAATTGAGTCCATTATTCGCGGAATATTGCTTGTGGATTACTTTGTATTATTATTATTATTATTTGTTTAATAATGCTTTGGCAATTATATTTCATTATTACTCGTTTACTTAAGCCTACACGCCTACATTATTATTTGTGTAAAATTTATTTATTTTGTTAGTTATGTGAACACATTTCAATTTAATTGTTTTTGTTATCAAATGCGCAATATTTACGTGTATGGGTCAGTGTTTTATATTTTAGAAATCGGACCTAACTGGGTGAAGTATTCGATTTAGGATTAATTGAAAAATGGTGATTAATCGGATTCAAAAATGGACATATTTTTATATTAAATTATAATTTAATAAATTATTATGGTTTTTATTAGTAATTTATTTACTAATACATATTTGTCATGCCATAAATGTTAATAATCGATCATATTTAATGAAATTAATATATTAGCTTGTATTAAATTATAAATATTGCAACAAAGAAGAAATCTCAAAATTTTAATTAAATTATAAAAATCAAGTCAATGGATCATCTTAACAATAGATTTTAAGTTTGAGTTATCCAAAAATATTAATAATATCTATCAAGTATTTTTTTTCTTTCGTCTGTCCTTTGTATATACTCGCATGTTCTTATAGATATTCTATTTGTTCAACAACTTTCCATAAAATTAAATATTTAGATTATGTTTGACTGATGAACCAAAATTATGTTTTTTCTTTTTTGTATATAAATGTACAGCTTGGTTGTAATAATACAGATGGTATCTTCAATTGTGTTGACTGATCATTTTGATTTTATTTGATTAATTTGAAAAAGAATTGAATGAAATTAAATTTATATTATAATGTTTGTTGGATGGTATAAAAATAATAATGATAAAATTAATAAACCATAAGTCCTATATATCCTTTTTATACCACAAAGTATGCTGTTAAAATTTTATACTATGGGTTTGGCCAAAAAATCATTTTGAACATGAAATATAAGTTTTGATCTCGTTCGGTACAAGTAAAACATCCGAATAGTGGAAGAGGGGAAGATGTTTGATTTAATTGTGTGAAAATCAATTGTGATGATAATATTTTCGGGAACATATATGTATGTTCCGGAAATAATCTATTTCATTTTAGTTTCAAGAATATTTGTATTCATTATGTTAAACGATTTAAAAATAAAACAACTAATAATTTAGGTAGTTATATATTTTTCAACCTGATTGCATATTCTATCCGTAATGTGTCCCGGAGTTCATTTCAGCTGTGTTCCCGAATCTAGGGTAGAAAAGAAAATAATAGAAAATAACCAATTTTCCTTTCTCTCCTAATCTTTCCAAAAGTGGGAAGAAGATTTTGGAAACAAAAATAAAGAAAACTTCTTCCCAAATCTGCAGCTTTTTTTTCCTTTTTTTCATAAAAGTTGTTCAGGAACAAGCTGAAGAAATGTATTATTTACATTTATTTTCTTTCCTCTCCAAAAAAAAGTTTCTGGAACACAGCGTTCAACTTAATAAAATTTGTATAAATTTATTAAAAAAATATTATGTAACGTTTCAGTCTAAAACAGGGTCATCAAAAAACCACAAAAGAATCCTTTGGTATTTAACCTAATTAATGAAAGTAAGTGATAATAATATAACTGGAGTGGAAGCTCATGAAATATCATCATGGTAAACTAGTGCGTTAATACCGTCCTCACGGCTGCTCTTTAAGCAATTGGCAATGATGTTCTGAAAGTGAGTGTTCTGAAAAACGCAAATCGGTCCTAAATGAGGGGAAGATCTTTTAGCAGTTAAATGGAGGCTTAAACGGAATTTAAAGTGGGTTTATAAGCGAATAAATAATATTTATTTTAAATTTTAATTAAAATAAATATTAATATTTAAAATATAAATTTGACAAGTCAAAAATTATCTGACCGTTTAATTCGCTTAATAACTGCTTAATCCATTTATAAGGCCGTTTAATCTTTAAAAATGGTTAATTATCTGATTAATATCAAATCGAAGCGTTTTATGATCCGATTCCGCTTAAACGACCACTTAAGCGACTGTTTAATGCGCTTTTTAGAAAACTGATGACGGATTAGTTGTGCTTGTGACCAGTGATATGAAAATAGCACGAAGATTGGCTCATGACCACCGAGAGCAAGCATGCAAGTGTATCGATGGATTAAAAACACATGATGAAGTGGTAGAAGAAGAAGAATTATAATGGGCCGGTATTATAAGATGAGATCCACCGAAAAAACACAAATTTTTATTAGCCACCTTCCAGTTCCGGATTTTAGTGCTGTTCTTCACATAATTCATCAACACCAAATAATGCCCCGCATGCACTAAAGTTTGTGTATGTTGTGACGGAAAATATTTGTTTCCCATTAAAATTATGTAGCAAAAACAAAATAAACATGTACCAAACAACGAGTGTTAATACTATTATAGGCAGAACACCGTCTATTTTAAAGTTGTTGGTTGATTTTTTGGTTCAATTATTTGGATAATATTATTTTATTATTACATTCAACGGTTCTCATTTATATGGTTTTAGATTTAACGGTTATTATTTGTCGTACCAAACAACTGTACCAAAAAAAATTTATATTCTTTATTTAACAATTTCTACAAGTTCAGGACTCGAGTCTCATGAACAACATATTATATTATATTATTTATTTTCATTTAAGTCTCAAATTATCACAAAATATTTATTATTATAACTTATTATGTTCTTTAATTTATTTTCCAAAATTTATATTAAAATATAAATAATTTTAAGATAAAATATATTATTAAAAAAATTAAGTGATAAAAATAAACATGGAGTACCAAACAACGAGTGTTAATATTTATACTATACTATTATAAGTAGAATAGCGTCTATTGTCTATTGTCTATGTGGAAGTTGTTGGTTAATTTTTTGATACAGTTGTTTGGTATGACAAATAACAACCATTAAATCTAAAGTCAGATAAATGGGAACCTTTGAATGCAATAATAAAATAATATTATATTAATATTTAAACTGCTCTTATAAATTCAGGGTTCGAACCTCGTCCAGCTTATTATATTTAAATTTTTATATTCTTTATTTAACAATTTCTACAAATTCAGAGTTCGAGTCCCGTGAACAACATATTATATTATATTATTTATTTTCGTTTAAGTCTCAAATTATCACAAAATATTTATTATTATAACTTATTATGTTCTTCAATTTATTTTCCAAAATTTATATCAAAATATAAATAATTTTAAGATAAAATATATCATTAAAAAAAATATTAAAAAATTGAAGTGATAATAAATATCTACGTGCCGCTAATTTTGTCTCCTTTGATAATAAATGGATGATTAACTCGGATATTTCTAGGTTCTCAAATGGGCGGCTTCGGGGATCGACATTCACATATATAGTTAAATTTATTATATAGTTAAATTTCATGGAGTCTTGTATTTTTTTGAAGTCATGAAGTTTATATATTGTCTGCACGTAAAATGATATTTCAAATATTGCAGAACATATTATTTTATAAATCATATTTTATAAACATTACTATTGTAATAAAAATCTTGTAAATCCCATACATATTAAAAATAGAACATCGCAAAAATTATTGTTCAACAAAATATTTTTAATTTGTAAAACATACATATTCGCATTGTAGACTTACATGTTTTACTTCTAAAATATAAAAGATTTGTAAGATTTTTATTAAATAGTGATATATGTATTATAACATGATTCGCAAAATAATTTATTTACATTATTTTACGTAATATTTTTATTATAAAATGTATATGAACTCCGGGATTTCACAAAAAAACAAGTACCCTATAGAACTTTATTCTTTTAGTATATATTATATAACATTAAAACAATCGCATATATAATTTAATATACATAATGTATTTTTAATTACATTAAACATAAAACTACAATAAATTATAACTTATTGCATATTATAAATATATTTTTTTACAAGATATAATATATTTATGTTTTATATATTATAAAAATTTATATTATATTTTATTCGAGGCGGGGTGAGTGGATTTTTCTTGTAGAGATCATACAAATACCATATATACATGCCCATATTAAACTATTATAAAAACCTTATTATCCATCATTATCCCATTTCCATTTAGACACGGCGGGGCAACTCCATTCATTTATTTTGATATAAACCAACTTCGTAACTTAAAAATACTTGAAATTAAAACAATTTATAATATTTAGTTTGCTGTATTTTAAATTAGGTAAGAAAATTTCAAGTTTCCTAATTTTTTATAATTACCAGAAAATATGGGAAGTTAGCTATCAAGGTTAAACAAGATCATCACAAATATTTTGTGATAATTATACTATACTATTATAAGAAGAAAATCGTCTATTTGAAAGTTGTTGGTGGGTTTTTGGTACGACAAATAATAACGGTTAAATTTAAAGCCAGATAAATAGGAACCGTTGAATGCAATAGTAAAATAATATTATATTAATATTTAAACTGCTCTTATAAATTCAGGGTTCGAACCCCGTCCAACTTATTATATTTAAAATTTTATATTCTTTATTTAACAATTTCTACAAGTTCAGGACTCGAGTCCCGTGAACAACATATTATATTATATTATTTATTTTTATTTAAGTCTCAAATTATCACAAAATATTTATTATTATAATTTATTATGTTCTTCAATTTATTTTCTAAAATTTATATCAAGACATAAATAATTTTAAGATAAAATATATTATTAAAAAAATTAAATAATAAAAATAATCCGTGCATCGCAAGAATAAATGGTCTTCTAGGCTCCGCTGGACGCCACGGCATTCTCGTTCAAATAAATAGAGGCCGGCCGTACTTGTGATGGTTCCCAAGAATCCAATATGACCACTTAGGTCTACGTGCCGCTAATTTTGTCTCCTTTGATAATAAATGGATGATTAACTCGGATATTTCTAGGTTCTCAAATGGGCGGCTTCGGGGGATTGTCATTCACATATCCATTCCACATAATTTTAATGAAATATGTCATTTTAATGCACTAATATTTATTTTTTTTAAATAATTATATTCTATTATATAGTTAAATTTTATGGAGTCTTATATTTTTTTGGAGTCATGAAGTTATATATTGTCCGCAAGGACCGCAAGTAAAATGTTATTTCAAATATTGCAGAACATATTATTTTATAAATGATATTTTATAAATATCACTATTGTAATAAATATCTTGTAAATCCCATACATATTAAAAGTAGAACATCGCAAAAGTTATTGTTCAACAAAATATTTTTAATTTGTAAAACATACATATTCGCATTGCAGACTTACATGTTTTACTTCTAAAATATAAAAGATTTGTAAGATTTTTATTAAAATAGTGATATGTGTATTATAACATGATTCGCAAAATAATTTATTTGCATTATTTTACGTAATATTTTTATTATGAAACGTATATGAACTCCGGGACTTCACAAAAAACCAAGTACCCGGGACTTCACAAAAAACCAACTACCCTATAGAACTTTATTCTTTTAGTATATATTATATAACATTAAAACAATCGCATATATAATTTAATATACATAATGTATTTTTAATTACACTAAACATAAAACTACAATAAATTATAACTTATTGCATATTATAAATATATTTTTTTACAAGATATAAAATATTTATTTTATATATATTATCAAAATTTATATTATATTTTATTCGAGGCGGGGTGAAGTGGATTTTTCTGGTAGAGATCATACAAATACCATATATACATGCCCTATATTAAACTATTATAAAAACCTTATTATCCATCATTATCCCATTTCCCATTTAGACACGGCGGGGCAACTCCATTCAGATCGGGTTACTGACAGATTTCTTATATCCCGGTCCGTTGAGAAACCTAGATATTACATTAAGGTCTCGTTTATTTTGATATAAACCAACTTCGTAACTTAAAATTACTTGAATTTAAAATAATTTATAATATTTAGTTTGCTGTGTTTTTTTTTATCGTAGGTAACCCGCAGCCGCTACCCTTCGGGTGCGCACTGGGTAAACCCTACGGGTTCACGCAATAGCCTGCAAATCACGTGAACCAAGGTAAACCGCATTTAAGCGACAAGCTCTGACTCAGGAGGCATAATCATAAATTCTCCTCCCGTGGGATTCGAACCTGTGACCAAGAGGATAGTTTTCCTCTCTTTAACCAGCTGAGCCAACCCTTGCGGGCTAGTTTGCTGTATTTTAAATTAGGTAAGAAAATTTCAAGTTTCCTAATTTTTTATTATTACCAGAAAATATGGAAAGTTAGCTATCAAGGTTGAAGAAGATCATCACAAATTACGTAGCTATACAATATAAAAATTTAATTACTTACCAAAATTAGTTACGTAATCTCTAGTCTCATAGTAAGGTCAAACAGAGCTGTAATTGTAACTTATTACCGAGAAAAGTTCAAATTCTTATGTAATCACAAAATTGACAAAATAAACCAGGCTTAAATGACTCAAAGTCAAAAGGCACTCCCTCCGTTTTTAAAATAAATATGTCCACTAAATGTAGTTATTTTTAAAATTTAAGATTAATTTAAATTTTATTATCCAAAAGTATTCATGTATTATTTTTATGATTTAATTCTTTCAAAACTTCATTTATTTATGTTATGGTATTTATAGAATGTACGTTTAGAAAGAATCAGCGTGAAGTAGAGAGACATTGGGCCCGTTTGGGGTTTTGATAAGTGGATTTTATATCCACTTGGAACGCTTCATTACAAGTTTAAGTTGGTATTTTGGATTCTAGTTGTTGGTATTTTTGATGTGTTTTTGTGTTATTGCATTTCAGACATCAGTTAAATGAAGAAAGAAGCTTTTTAAAGAAATATGCTGAAAAGAGATCAGAATTGTAAGTCTAGGCCATTCTCAAGTTGTAGAGAATCTTGTTAGCTTCGCGTGGGCAGTTGAATCGCCTAATTTTGATGAGCAGAACTCAAGATACGGCCAAAAGAAGAATTGTCAGAATTTTTCCAGAATGTCAGCGCGGCCACGCCAGAACCAGCGCGCCCGCGCCGCTGAAAACACTATACCAGCGCGGTCGCGCCCGAAAATAGCGCGCCCGCGCCCGGTTTCTATTCCAGAATCCTGATTTTAGTCGAAATTGAAGATTTGAGAGTCCTGGTCATCCTGGAGCCTATATATACCAATAAAAAGACGTTTTTAACAACAAGGAGACCTGGGAGAACCATAAGAAGACCAAGAGAGCACGAGAAGACTACGGAGAAGAAGACTTTTGTTTTCTTTAATATAGTTGATACTTGGATGCTCATTTTCGATCTGTCTTTGAACCCTAGTACTCTTATATTATATATTATCATGCTTTCATTGGAACCCATGGTGACGATGAGTTCGATTATGAACTAATCGTTATCGTGGGGTTCCAACGGATTTACTTATGGATTTCTATAGTTAATTTATTTCAATATCTTGGTGTGTGGTGATTGATTGATATCCTAGTATTGGTTGTGCTTATTCGTCTTATGTGCGTATCTAACATATAAGATAGCGTGTTAATCTCTATTAAAGCGAAAGTGAATATAGAGGTTTAGAACTTGCCATGCTAGCATAGGTTCTTGTATTTGTTATGCATGATTCGTAGATAATTTTAACCATCTTACTTGCCCTATGTAATCACAATAGATAACTTGTACATTAAACCTTTATGTTGTCAAATTCTATAGACATATAGGGTCTCAACATAATTGGTGTCTATTCAGCTTCTATCTCTTTTGTGGATGTCTGGTAGTAGGGTATTCGTGCAACGAAAGTTGGCGTTTACTAGTTTCGTGTTATCTGATTAGTTGTCATCATCATTGCATGCTAAGGATAAGAACAATGACTTTGAATGAAGTAGTAATGAAGTTAGAATCTCATATTTGTCTCATATAAGTAATTCAACCTTAATTCTCTTAGTTAATGCTATTTAGTATAATCTCTTAGTTTAATCAAAACCCAAATTGTTATGTGTCTTAACATTGAACGATAGTCATACCATTGTTGCATAGGTGCATAATCTTAAGTTAACTAAAAAGAGTCTATGTGGGAACGGATCTGATTTATATATTATACTACTTGTGAACGCCTATACTTGCGTGTAATTTAGCGCGTGTTTTCGCCCTAACAAGTTTTTGGCGCCGCTGCCGGGGACTCGGTGTTAATTTTTAGTTTATGTTCTTGTCATCAATGGTCGTTAAAGTTCACTGACTCAGACTCTTTTATTTTCACGGTTTACTTGTTGTGTTTCAGGTACTCATTACAATGGGAGATCCAACAGCACGAACGAAAGCCTTGATGGATTTTTCTCAATCCAAGATTAATGACATTCAATCTAGTATTGTCAGGCCAGCTATCACAACTAATACCTTTGAGATCAAGCCTGGCATAATTCAGATGGTACAAAATTCAGTCTAGTTTGGGGGTTCTCCAGCGGAAGATCCCAATACGCACATTAGGGATTTCATAGAGATCTGCGACACCTTCAGGTTCAATGGTGTGTCTGAGGATGCGGTGAAACTGAGACTGTTCTCATTCTCTAAGTGACTAGGATAAGAGCTGGTTACACTCTCTACCAGCTGGTTCTATCACTACTTGGGAGAATCTTGCTCAGAAGTTTCTTACTAAATTCTTCCCTATGGAGAAGACAACTGCACTCAGGAATGCTCTCACTCAATTTGCGCATCAATCGGGAGAATCTCTATGTGAAGCTTGGGAGCGCTACAAGGAGATGCTTAGGAAGTGTCCTCATCATGGCATGCCTGATTGGACGATCATCAATTATTTTTATAATGGTTTGGGAGCACAATCTAGACCCATGCTTGATGCATCATCAGGTGGAGCATTATGGGCAAAGAGCTATGAGGAAGCTTATGAGCTAATTAAACTGATGGCTACTAATGAATATCAGTATCCAACCCAGAGATTGCCACAAGGTAAGGTAGCAGGAGTTCTGGAAATGGATACAGCTACGGCTATCACTGCTCAACTAAAGGCGTTGTCTATGAAGATCGATTCTCTGGCTAACTATGGTGTTAAGCAGATAACTAGTGTTTGTGAGTTGTGTTCAGGTCCGCATGCGACGGAGCAATGCTCTATATCTAGTGAATAAGCTCAGTTTGTGAGCAACGTTTAGAGATCGCAGCAGCCAGTTCCTGCCACTTATCATCCTGACAATTGGAATTATCCTAACGTCAGTTGGAGCAACAATCAGAATGCGATGCAACAGCCATTCTAGCAGTTTGGAAACAATCAATTTAATTCTCCTGGTTTTCAGTAACAATTCGCACCAAGACAACAACTTCAACTTCAACAACAAACTCATGATGCAGGTCTATCTTCGAATGAAAAATCTGAATTGGAGGATTTGCGGCTTATGTGCAAAAACCAGGCTCTTATATGCCAAAGCCAGGCTGTTTCTATCAAGACTCTGGAGAACCAAATAAGGCAAATTGCTAATGCCTTATTGAATCGACCACCAGGAACGTTTTCTAATGATACAGAAGCCAATTCAGGCAAGAGGGAAGTTGAAGAACAGGTGAACGCCATCACCTTGAGGTCGGGAAAGGTCGCAAGCCCACAAATTCAGCAAAACGAAGAGCCTGAGAAATCTCAACTTTCAGAAAATGCAGTTGTGGCTGAAGAAGATGTGCATAAGGAAGCAGAAGTGGAACCAAGGAAGAAAACTGTGGAACACACTCCTCCTGAGGGTAATACAGGGGAGAAACAGATCTATCCTCCACCTCTTTTTCCTAAGAGGCTACAGAAGCAAAAGTTGGATAAGCAGTTTGCGAAGTTTCTGGAGGTGTTCAAGAAACTTCATATCAACATACCTTTCGCTGAAGCTCTTAAACAGATGCCTAGCTATGCGAAGTTTATGAAAGGTATTCTCTCTCGGAAAGTGAAGCTCAATGACTTAGAGACCGTTGCTCTTACTGAGGAATGCAGTGTTGTGCTGTAACAGAAATCGCCTCTGAAGCTTAAAGATCCTGGAAGTTTCACTATTCCTTGCACTATTGGCAATTTGTCGTTCGACAAGTGTTTATGTGATTTGGGAGCTAGCATCAATCTGATGTCTTTGTCTATCTTCAAGAAGTTGGGTTTACCTGATCCAAAGCCTACATACATGTCATTGCAACTAGCTGACCGTTCCATCACTTATCCGCGAGGAGTAGTGGAGGATATTTTAGTTAAAGTGGATAAGCTCATCTTCCCTGCTGACTTTGTAATTCTTGATTTCGAGGAAGATAAGACAATTCCCATCATCTTGGGAAGACCTTTCTTGGCTACAGGCAGAACTATGATCGATGTGCAAAAAGGAGAGCTTACGATGAAGGTTCATGATCAGAAGGTCACTTTTAATGTATTCAAGGCAATAAAGTTATCCACGGCTAAAGAGGAATGCTTTAATGTAGAGATGGTCGATTCTGTAGTAAATTCGGAACTTGAGCCATTGCCAAAGTCAGATACCTTAGAGAGATCCTTATTAAGGGAATCAGTTATTGAAGATGAAGGGGGAGCAGAGCATCTGCAGGTTTTGAATGCACCTCCGTGGAAGTGGAAGTTGGATATTCCACTCGATTCTCTTAGGTTAGCAGAGCTGAAAATTTCTCAAGAGCGTATTGAGTCGTCTATTGAAGAAGCTCTCACACTTGAACTCAACCCACTGCCAGATCACTTGAGTTATGCATTTTTAGGTGCACCCCCTGACAAAGGGTTGGAATATATCTATGAAAATCTCAAGGGTGACCGGCCGGTTCCTCCCATGATTATAGATGGTCCCTCACGTGCACCACAGACAGTTGATAGGTTTGGTCTTGGTGATGCACAATATAGAAGATTGACTAGGCTTATGGAGGCCATGCATGACATCCACCAATATTTTGCTGAAGATTTGACGCACGCTCTCGGTACTATTTTCCGAGACACTTGTGTCGAGGTTGATTGGCCACCTGATCCTTCACCCGAGGAGGGTGATCTTCCTGACAACTAGGTATGCCTGAAATTCTTATTATTACCTTCAATGAGGACATTGAAAATTTTAAGTTTGGGGGTGATAATGTAAGGATTAGTTTGTGTGTGTCCATATAGTTCATATAGATTCATATTGCATGTTTAGTTGTAATTCATTCATATTTTTGCATGATTGTTCATTTAGGACATATTTGTTTACATTTTTGTTTGTGTTATTATGTGAGTCCATGTAGTTGCATTTGCATGCATATAACATGATCTCTTAGGTTGAGCTATTTCTATCTGATTAGTTGATGTTGATTTGAGTGTGGTGATACCGAATAGAGGGTTGTTTAAGTCTAATGAATTGATTTGCATGTCAGAAAAAAAATCACAAGTCTTATAGGATTGCTTTTGAGCTAGATCATATTTGTTTAGTTGTTGAGATTTAATCACTTCTTTATATCTAGAATTTTTGGTATTCCCATAATGAAGTAAAACACTGATTTTTAAACTGGAGAAAAACTTGGATTTCGATGCTAGTTGTGGCTAGGCGTTAATTGGCTAGTAGCCGGCTCATAATTTTATGAGTAGTCCAGGGTTGAATGAGATGGAGCGAAACGCACTCATTCAGAAATTAAAAAAAAAGGAAAAAAAAGAAAAAAAATATATGTGTTATGCATAATTGATTAAGAGTGAGCACTTTAATACTCGAGTTATTAAGTTCTAGGGGACTTTGTGCCTAGTGACCTAAGGCTTTTATAGTCTGGGATCCGCTAACCTAACGCTCGCTACATGGGTATTATTGCATAAGTCTTTTGGGACCTCATTCATTGCACGGTCAAATAAGCATCTTTGTTATGTGTTCAATAATAGCATGAATCCTTGTATAACTATAGTAGAAAGGAGGTGTTGTAAGTCATTATGCGTTTAACGTCTATTCTAGTTATAAATTTGTGATTGTTTTGATGATAGATAAGTTATGATTATTGATCTAGTATCGAGAGTATTTCTGTTAAGCATTCACACACGCACGTTCTGGTTTATGAGTTGATTTGTGAGATTTATTCGAACTCAGTTTTGAGTCATTGCATTCTTAAAGGCATTCTCTTGTTGGTTGGTTTTGGTTATTCTGAGGGGATTGATTGCATTATCATTTAGTTGCATTCACATAGCTGCATTCATGCATTAGGTTTGTTTTATAGTTTTGAGTCTGTTTATGCTTGAGGACAAACATCGATTCAAGTTTGAGGGTGTGATAAGTGGATTTTATATCTACCTGGAATGCTTCATTACAAGCTTAAGTTGGTGTTTTGGACTCAAGTTGTTGGTATTTTTTTATGTGTTTTTGTGTTATTGCATTTCAGGTATCAGTTAAATGAAGAAAGAAGATTTTTAAAGAAATATGCTGAAAAGAGATCAGAATTGTAAGCCTAGGCCATTCTCAAATTGTAGAGAATCTCGTTAACTTCGTGTAGGCAGTTGAATCGCCTAATTCTGATGAGCAGAACTCAAGATACGACCCGAATTTTTCCAGAATGTCAGCGCGGCCGCGCCAGAACCAGCGCGCCCGCGCCGCTGAAAACACTATACCAGCGCGGCCGCGGCCGAAAACAACACGCCCATGCCCGGTTTCTATCCCAGAATCCTGATTTTAGTCGAAATTGAAAATTTTGAGAGTCCTGGTCATCCTGACGCCTATATATACCAATAAAAAGACGTTTTTAACAACAAGGAGATGGGAGAGCCATAAGAAGACCAAGAGAGCACGAGAAGGCTACAGAGAAGAAGACTTTTGTTTTCTTCATATAGTTGATACTTGGATGCTCGTTTTCAATTTGTCTTTGAACCCTAGTACTCTTATATTATTTATTATCATGCTTTCATTAGAACCCATGGTGACGATGAGTTCGATTATGAACTAATCGTTATCGTGGGGTTCCAACGGATTTACTTATGGATTTCTATAGTTAATTTGTTTCAATATCTTGGTGTGTGGTGATTGATTGATATCCTAGTATTGGTTGTGCTTATTCGTCTTATGTGCGTAGCTAACATATAAGATCGTGTTAATCTCTATTGAAGCGAAAGTGAATATAGAGGTTTAGAACTTGCCATGCTAGCATAGGTTCATGTATTTATTATGCATGATTCGTAGGTAATTTTAACCATCTTACTTTCCCTATGTAATCACAATAGATAACTTGTTCATTAAACCTTTATGTTGTCAAATACTATAGACATATAGGGTCTCAACATAATTGGTGTCTATTCAGCTTCTATATCTTTTGTGGATGTCTGGTAGTAGGGTATTCGTGCAACGAAAGTTGGCGTTTACTAGTTTCGTGTTATCTGATTAGTTGTCATCACCATTGCATGCTAAGGATAAAAATAATGACTTTGAATGAAGTAGTAATGAAGTTATAATCCCATGTTTGTCTCATATAAGTAATTCAACCTTAATTCTCTTAGTTAATGCTATTTAGTATAATCTCTTAGTTTAATCAAAACCCAAATTGTTATTTGTCTTAGCATTGAACGATAGCCATACCATTGTTGCATAGGTGCATAATCTTAAGTTAACTAAAAAGAGTCTATGTGGGAACGAATCTGATTTATATCTTATACTACTTGTGAACGCGTATACTTCCGTGTAATTTAGCGCGTGTTTTCGCCCTAACAGGTTTCTTAAAAAATGTAACTTATGACTTAAAGTTGAAAAGTGTCATATAAGGGATATAAATATCGTAACTTATAAGTTATTTGGGTGTTTGGATAATTTTACCTATAAGTCAATTATTAGTTAATAATGTGTTTGGTAAATAAAAACTTATAAGTTATAATTTTTTTGTAAGAAAATTAAAATGTAAATTACAAATTACATAAATTAATAATTTTTGATATATGAATTTAAAAAAAAAGAACAATGGCCCCAAAATAAAATTATATAATATACACTATTCATCAAGACCAAAATAAAATTTAAAATTTACTTTAAATATCTTAATATAATATTTTTAATACGTCAATATAAAAATAAACATACAAAATTAAAAAAATATTAGTATACTTTTGGGTGCTTGTGGTGGGTTGTTTTTTACCCAACTTAGATGCATTTGCGCCAATAAGTTTCGGTTTATTTTGTAATCGGGATTTGACCTTGTTATGGATTTAAAAACTAGGGTATATTAATTGTTATATTTATTACTAAGGTTCGGGAGCTCAAGGCCTTTAATGGCTGCTCTCGTGTTTCGTAACTTAACTCTGCCTTTACGAGATGCCTACGTATCTCTGTGAGTTAGAGAATCAAGCCAAAAAACGTAGTTCTGATAGGAGGGGTGAGTCCCCTTATATAGACATTGGGAATCCTTGAATTGGACTAGGGTTAGAAGACTTGTTGAACAAATGAATCAGACTCCTTGTGGGTGTAGGTGCCTTCAAGGCTATATTTTAAAGATTTATATCACTGATTGGACTCATTTAATGAGCTGTTAATTTTTCCTGTTTATTAATTATGAGTTTAATAAATAATCAGGGCTTCGGGCCTCGTTAATTGGGATTCGTTATTGGACCATATCAGGTCTAATTAATTCAACATTAATTATATTCCTAGGCTAATTTTAGGCCCATATCATTTGCCCCCCAACTTCTGGGAAATCGTAAAAGATTTCGCAGAAGTTAAGTTCATTTGTTCCCTTATAGGGTATCGTTTTTGCGTAAAGTGTGGAGCGACCTACACATTTATAATGATTTGCCTTGCACATGGCTTCAGGGTTGTTTTAGAACTTCCCTATTATTTTCCTTACCTTATTCCTTCTTTTTAGGAATTTTTTGGTATTTTTCAGGAATTTTCCCTTAATTTCTGGGATTTTTTCCTAATTTTCCAGAATATTCTGATACTCACAGGTATTATTTCTATAATATATCAAGAGTATTTTATCAAAAATAATTTTTGAAAATTATTTTCTAATTTTCCCTAATTTTCAGGGATTTTTCGCTTATTTTCCACTATTTTTTGGGATTTTTTAGCAATTTCCCGTAATTTTTTCCAACTATCAGGAATTTTTCTTAAATTTTCAGCCCTTTTTCGCCCAGGATCCTAGTCGAAATTTTGACATGGATCCTAGTCAAAATTATGGCCAACACTTGATGCCTGGTCGAATGCATACGACTAGGATCCACGACCAGGATTTCGACCTAGATCCTAGTCATTTTGACGACCTGGATCTTGATCGAAATTCTGGTCATTTTTTGGTTCCTGTTCGAATAAATTCGACCAGAATTTATGACATAAACCTCGACTTAGATCCTAGTCGTTTTGACGACCTAGATCTTGGTTGAAATATTGGTCATTTGACCTCAATCCTGGTCTATTAGGTGGGTGTTTTTCTGGCCCCTGTTCGAAAGATTTTGAATAGGATTCACGACCTCAACCTCGACCTAGATCCTGGTCTATTTGGACGAGTTGATTTTATTGGGCTTCTTATATTTCCAAATCCACTTTGGATTTGGGCCTTGACTTGGGTCTTCAATATTTTCAAATCCTCTTTGGATTTGGGCCTTGATTTGGGCCTTCAATTTTCCAAATCCTCTTTGGATTTGGGCCTTGATTTGGGCCTCCTTTTTCCAAGTCCTTTTTGGATTTTATTTTTCTTTAATTATTTTTAAAAATCCTTAAGAATTTTCAAGTAAATTCTGGAAAGTTCCGAAATATGGGCTTTTTCTTTGGGCTTTCAACTTATTGGGCCTTTTTTCCTTTTCAACTTCACCTCCTTTCCTATATAAAGGAGTGAGTGGAGTTGTTCACTCCTCACTTCTCATTTCTTAATTCTCTTCCTCTCTTTTTCTCTCAAAAAATCTTGGAGGCGTAAGGATAACTGTAGGTCGGAGTTTTTAGTCCCTCGAAGCTTCGTTCTTAGCAACCTAGTTCGCCCTTTTCCCAACATTATTTCAGGTAAATACCCTCCTACTTCATTTCATTTTTATGCACACTTTATGTATAAAGTTTGTGTCTTAAAAATTGTCTTCTATTCTGCTCTCTTCAGATGGCAGATAAGAGATTGACCCGTTTGGCCAAGATGAACGTGGCCAAAAAGTTGAACGAGTACCCCATCCGGTCAAGGTACACTTCCTTGATTGGTATGATCAATACCCGAGGGGACGAGTACCCGTCCGACGCACATCTGGATGTGTTTGATCATGTCAATATTTTTCGGGATCCAAAGGAGCTAGACAAGATGAGATCTTTCTTCAAGATCAAGGAGCTGTACAAGTTGGTTCCCGCAGGTCCGGCCGACAGGGCTTGCCACTAGAAGAAGGATGCCTTATGTTCCTTTAGGGACACCTTGAGGGCAGGTATTAGACTTCATTTCCATCCTTTCATTCCAGTTTTACTCGCAGATGTGGGCATCAACCCTTGCCAACTCCCTCCAAACTCTTGGAGGTTGATCCTTTGCTAATTATCACAATGCGCGAAGCACGACGTCCCTCCTTCGGTCGCCGTGTTTAGAAAGATTTTTCAATTCAATAATAGCCCTGATAAGAACCCAGGGTGGGTTTCTCTGAATCAACGCCCCACCATTCCTCACATAGTGAATGGGAAGTCCATCCCTGACAACAACTTGGGGTGGAAAAAAGAGTTTCTTTACGTTCATTGGGAAGGCGGCGACTGGGGGACGCTTTTCCGCACGTCTTTTGGGTAAGTTGTCGATGGTAGCCCAAATGATATCATTTTGACTGAGGAGGAGATTAAGGCCTTCAACCTCCTTACCCAGGACAATAGGGCATCACATTCCTGGGACCTCATTAGAGAGACGGTTCTTGTTGAACGTGGTCTTTCTCCTATTTCTAAGCAAGGTATGTTTCCTTCACTTTAGTTATTTTCTGTTGCCCTTGCTTTTTATTATCTTTCCAATCCCTTTTCCTTTAATTTGTGCAGTGGCTGAGAAGATTGAAGAGGCTACCAAGCCTAAGGACTTGGAAATGACCAGGATGAAGCGCGCTGGAAAGGTCTTCAAGGACCCGCGCCTTGGGGATCGCTTCCCTGAGTTTCTACTTCAAACAAGAGACGGGGACGAAGAAGGCCCCATCCAACCCCTACGTACCAAACAGAAGCCAGGGGCATTCTTTCAACCTGCCTGGGGAATTCGGGAAAAAGACACGATCGTTGGCCATACTAAACACGCCAAAGAATGGTCAATTCAGTCTATTTCCCCGGTAGACTACCAAGACTTTGTCCCCCAACAATACTTGGAGGCTAACGAGCTTTTTGGTGCTCAGGCTCTAGCGACAGTATTTTTTTTCTATTACCTTTTATCGTGATTTTCCTTATTTCTCACTTTTTCTTTATCTCTTGTAGGCGAACGTCCATTTTCAAGGGGCGCTTCACCAAGCTAAGGCTTGGAAGGTTGGCTTAGAGGATACGACCAAGAAATTAGAAGAGGCCAACCAAGAAATTGAAAACCTAAATGCCCAACTAACCTCCTCAACCTCCGACTTGGAAGCGGCTCGGGCTGAGATTGTGATTCTCAAAAATCAAAAAGATAAAGCCTTTGACGCCTAGATGGACACTCAGGATTTCCAAGACCTGATGGTGGAGCACGACGCGCTTACTCACCTCGTGAGTTACAAAGAGGGATGGGATGCCGCGGTTAAGGCCATTTAGGCTGAGTACCCGGAAACGATTGAAGTAGAATCCTTCCCCTACCCTCTCAAGATCCCAAGGTTTGGGGGAGTAACTGATAGGGTCGTGGAGCTTATCCGGGAAGAGGAACGATCAGTTCCTTCTCCTGGTCACGGAGCTTCTTCATCAAAGGCCCCGGTCGTGAGCCAAAGTCAGAAAAGGAAATAGCCTGAGTCCAGCTCCGGAGAAGAGGAATCTTCTTCTGAGGAAGAGGCCGAGCCTAGTGTGAAGAAGGCCAGAGTGGAAGAGACTCCAAAACCAGCATCCCCAAAGGCATCTGAGGCGTCTGAGGGTAGTTCCGAGGAGACCTCCGCGGAGACTTCTAAAGAAACTTCCGAGGGGCTAACTCAGGAGACATCTGCGGAGACTTCAGATAGTGGCTCCGAGGAATCTGAGCCATCTAAGGCCTAACTTTATTTCCTTATGTATTTTACTTTTCTTCAGATGTTTTCAGACTTTGTAATAGACTTTGCATGTTTTTACTTGTCTTGTCTAGTAATCAATTCTCAAGTATTATCATAGTTTAACCTTTCAAGTTCCTGAACTCAAGTTTATAACTTGGTTTGTCTTTCAGAATCTAACAATTCAACAAACTAGATTAAAGTGAACATTTTTCAGTATAACTTGGTATTTTCAACTCCTTACACGAGATGGGTTCAACCTTGATAAAACTAAAACATAACTTCTATCGAATTTATAAAAATCCTAAGCAAGCAAAGCTTTCAGGCGCTTTTCAACCTACTTGTTACTTTGACAAGTGAGAATCATGCTCAACCATTTTATACATAGTAAATTTTCAGGTTCTGTGCGTGCCAGGTTCTCGGGACTTCAAAACCATCCATAGTCACTAGCTTGTAGGATCCTCGTCCTTGAACACTTTTGACCTTGTATGGCCCTTTCCAATTTGGGGCGAGTTTTCCCTTCTGCCCTACACCAGAAGTTTCCACCTTCCTCAGAACCAAGTCTCCTTGTTTGAAGAACCTTTCTTTCACCCCTAAGTTGTAGTAGAAAGAAGCTTTGTTATGATATTCCACTATCTTGGCATGTGCCTCATCCCGTACTTCATCAATTAGATCCAGGGCTAATCTTTGCCCCTCCTCATTTTCCTCAGCATTAAAAGCTTGGATCCTGGGAGACGAATGTGATATTTTCACAAGAACAACCACTTCTGCCCCATATGCTAACATGAAGGGAGTTGCTCCAGTTGTGACTCTACAAGTAGTTTTATAAGCCCATAATATTGGGAGTATTTCATCCACCCAGTTATTTCTTGATTTCTCGATCCTCTTTTTCAGTCCATCCAAGATTATACGATTTGTTACTTCCGCTTGCCCATTGGCTTGCGGGTGAGCTACGGAAGTAAACCGCAACTCAATCTCATTCTCCTCGCAATACTTCTTGAATTCCTCATTATTGAATTGTGTTCCATTATCGGTAACTAGGATACGGGGAATTCCATATCGGCACATGATATTTTCCCACAGGAATTGTGCAACTTGCTTAGTTGTGATCTTGTCCAAAGGCTTGGCTTTAATACATTTAGTAAAATAATCAATAGCCACAATCAGGAACTTCCTTTGTGTCGTGGCTATGGGGAAAGACCCAAGTATATTCATTCCCCACATGGCAAAGGGGATGGGAGAGTTGATGGAAGTTAACATCTCGGGGGGGTTTCGAACAACCGGTGCATGTTTCTGACAATGATCACACTTCTTCACATATTCTTTGGCATCAACCATCATCTCTGGCCAATAAAAGCCTAAACGGGTTATCTTATGAGCCAGTGCTCTGCCCCCAGATGTTTCCCACATATAGCTTCGTGTACCTCTTCAAGAGCCAAGCGTACCTCATCGGGCCTGAGACATCTTAAGTAAGGAATCACATAAGATCTTTTGTACAGAATCCCATCGATCAAATAATATCTCAATGCTCGAACAACCAATTTTCGTGCATCATTCACATCATTTGGAAGCCAACCATTTTGGATATAGGCCTTAATGGGATCTATCCACGATGTCTCCAGCCCTATGGGAGCTACAAGTTTAACATCAATGCTCCTTGTCCTTAAAATACGGAAGTACATACTTCCTGAACTCTTCTCTATCTCCGATGAAGCAAACTTAGACAAAGCTTCCGCCTTAGCATTTTCATCCCTTGGGACGTGCTCAACATGGTATTCATCGAACTGAGTCATCACAACCCTTACTAGGCGGACATATTTAGCCATTGTATCATCCCTTGCCTCAAACTCTCCCTTGACCTGGGATATGACCAACTTCGAGTCTCCAAAGACTTTTAAGTTCTTGACTCTTAATGTCCCTGCCAGGCCGAGGCCAGCTATCAGAGCTTCATATTCTGCTTCATTGTTTGTAGTTGGGAAATCTAGTTTCATAGAATATTCGATCAGGAACCCATCTGGTCTTTGTAAAACTAGTCATGCTCCGCTTGAATTTGTTTTTGATGCTCCATCAAAATAGAGAACCCAATAATCCTTCTCTTTAACACTGTTTTCTTTGTCTCCTTTATCACTTTCTGTGTCTTGAGGTATAGTATCTTTCTGCCCCTCGACTTCTTGGTTGGGTATAGTACATTCTACCACGAAGTTAACTAATGCCTAGGCCTTTATTCCCATCCGTGGCTTGTACTTGATGTCAAATTCTCCTAACTCAATTGCCCACTTAATCAGCCTTCCGCTATCTTTGGGACTATGAATAATATTCCTCAAGGGCTGATTTGTTAGCACTTCAATTTTATGAGCCTGAAAATATGGGTGCAACTTCCTTGAGGCCATCACCAAGGCTAAAGCAAACTTCTCAATAGTTGAATAATTCAACTCAGCTCCATGCAGAATCTTGCTAACATAGTATATGGGTTTCTAGACTTTAAATTCCTCCTTAACCAATACAGCGCTCAAGGCATTTTCTGAAATGGTCAAGTACAAGTACAAAGTTTCATTCAGAGCTGGCTTGGCCAACAACAAGGTCTGAGCCATATATTTCTTTAATTCTTCGAGTGCTTCCTCGCTTTCCTTAGTCCATATAAAATCTTTCATCTTCTTCAAGGATTTGAAGAATGACAAGCACTTGTCCCCAGATTTGGAGATGAACCGCCCCAACGCAGCAACCCTTCCAGTGAGCTTTTGAACTTCGTTGATAGTCTTTGGAGGTTCCATGTCCAAAATTGCCTTTATTTTATCAGGATTGACCTCGATTACTCTCTTGGAGACCATCAGTCCAAAAAACTTTCCAGACCCCACTCTGAAAGCACACTTTGTAGGATTTAACATCATTTTGTGATATCTCAGGACCTCAAAAGCTTCCCTCAAATGGGTTATGTGGTCAGTCTTCACTAGACTCTTGACTAACATGTCATCGACATAAACTTCCATGGTCTTGCCAATAAGATCCTTGAAAATCTTATTTACCAACCTTTGATAGGTGGCTCCTGCATTCTTGAGACCAAACGCCATAACAAGATAACAAAAAACACCAAAGTCAGTAATGAATGATACCTTTGGGATGTCATCCTTGTGCATCTTGATCTGATTGTATCCACTGAATCCATCGATGAAGCTCAACATCTCATGACCAGCAGTAGCATCTATCAATGTATCTATCCTTGGCAATGGGAAACAGTCCTTGGGGCATGCGTCATTCAGATCGATGAAATTCACACACATCCTCCATTTTCCATTAGCCTTCTTTACCATCACAGGGTTCACTAACCATTCCGGAAACTGTATCTCCTCAATCAAACCAGCCTCTAAGTGCTTCTCTACTTCTTGTTTAATAGCTTCTTGCCTCTCTGGAGCAAAGCTTCTTTTCTTTTGCTTCATAGTCTTTCAATTTGGGTCCACATTCAGCTTGTGAGTGATCAGTTCCGGGTCTATGCCTGGCATATCAGCTGCTGACCATGCTTCTTGTAAAAATTTCACCAACTTCCCTCTAAGGGGCTCCTCTAGTGTTGCTCCAATGAAAGTCACTTTTTCAGGATCCTCGGGAGCCAAAGGAATCGGAACCAAGTCTTCTGCTGGCTTCCCTCTTTTCTCATCATTCTCACGGATATCCAGATCTTCAATAGGCAGAACCTGCCCCCCAACTCCATCAGCCCTGAGAGCGGCCACATAATAACTCTTTGCCATCTTTTGATCCCCTCTATTTTCTCCAATCCCATTCCGGGTTGGAAACTTCATCACTGAGTGGTAGGAAGAAGGGACTGCCTTGAAGGCGTGTATTCCCGTTCTTCCCATGATCGCATTGTAAGTTGAACTAGCCTTTACCACCACAAAGTCCAACATTTGTGTTTCTTGTCTTGGTTCCTTACCTATGGTCGTTGGCAACTTAATTATCCCTTCCACGGGGCATTCCACTCCTGCGAACCCATATATCGGCATATCGGTCGGGGTTAATTGAGAATCATTGTAACCCATCCTTAAAAAGGTATCATGGAGCAAGATGTCCACTGAGGCACCATTATTTACAAGGACCCTCTTCACCGGGTTGTTCCCTATTATCGGTGTTATGATCAGCGGGTCATCGTGAGGAAATTTCACACCCTCCAAGTCAGAATCATCAAATGTCATTGTCACTCATGTCCTAGCCCTCTTCGGGGCTTCCCCAACAATATGCATAACTTCTCTAGCATATGATTTCCTTGAGTTTTTGGATGAACCAACAACAGTTGGCCCTCCAAAGATAGTATTTATCACAGGCCCTCGGGGTCGTGTTCCTCCGAAGATTGCATTTATCACCAGTCCCCTAGGCTGGGGATTTCGCCCCTGATCGTCTTGGTCCCTACTACGATCATCAAAATTCTTTCTCCCATTGTTATTCCTATCTCCTCCATCTCCAATGTACTTGCTCAACCTTCCTTTTTGAATGAGTAACTCTATTTCATCTTTCAATTTTCTACACTCATCGGCGTCATGACCAGCATCATTGTAAAATCTACAATATTTGCTCTTATCTAGCTTGATAAGATCAGCCTTCAGGGGTTTAGGCCAACAAATATATCTATCTTTCTCAATTTCCATCAAGATCTGGCTCCTAGGAGCATTCAACTTAGCATATTCATTAAACTTTTGCCCAAGTCCTCCCTACTTCGGGGTCGAATCAGTGTTTTGCTCAGTTCTAGGATACTTTTCCTTAACAATATATTCCAGATCAGTCTTTCGCTTCTTGCCACCAGCAGGCTCGCTATTCACTACTGTCTTCCTCATGCTTTCCTCCACTTTGATGTATTTCCAGGCCTTATCTTGGAGCTGTAACATACTTTCAGGGGGGGCGCTTGGCCAATGACATCTTGAAGAACTCGTCCCTAGTCCCTTGTTGCAGTGCTATCATAGCTAACTTGTCATCAAAGTCTGGGACTTTTAAAGCTTCCTTGGTGAAGCGATTCAGATAGTCTCTCAAAAAACTCCTTCGCTCCCTGCACAATGCTCATGAGGGATGCTGAACTTTTCTCATGCACTCTCCCACTGATGAATTGCTTAATAAAAGCCTGACTTAGTTCTCTGAAGGACCCAATAGAATTCAGGGGCAAACGGCTATACCATCTTTGAACCATTCCCGACATGATTTGTGGAAAGGCCCGACACTTAATAGCGTCGTTCACGGGTTGCAACAACAGTGCATTAGAGAATGTCCTGACATGATTAGCGGGATCTCCAGTTCCATCATAAGCTTTGATGGTGGGCATCTTGAACTTCCTTGAGATATGAGCGTTCATTATTTCTTCAGTAAATGGTGGAGTAGGATCATCAGGATCTCCAAGGGGAAGAAGATTGCTTGGATCAACCCTTGGGACAACAGTCCTTCTCTGTAGTGGACCATCCAGGTCTATGATTGGAGGAGGATTTCTCCCCCTTGGAGGTAGTGGGGGTCGGGAGGTCTGGTGCGCCTCCAAATCGCGCTTCAACCTTTGAATCTCAGCCTCGTGAGCCCTGATTCTCTCCTACACTTCTTGGGGATACGTCCCTCGGGTGCTCCTAGGGCACTGGTTACCATCAGATATCGGCTCTTTACCAGCACATCTCCTTCTTGGGCCACATCATCATCCGAAGATTCAGAGTCTTTCTCAGTGTAAGGGCCAGAGAATTCTTGATCTTATGGGATAGGATCCAAACCACGTATATATTGGGGTGTCTGCCCTTGTGCTTCACTCCGATTAACATGTCCACTTCCTCCAACCTCGGGGTAAAGGGACATCCCATAAGGGGGGTTAGTGGTCACAACAATTGAATACTCATGCCCAATGGGTCGAGAATTCACAGGTGTATGTAGCTGCTGAAGTAGGGAATTCATCCCTTGAGGAGTCGGGGGAATCGTCCCTTGTGGCTGAGGTGCCGTTGCCCTTACCTGGGCTCCTCCTTGGTGGCGGCATAGGTCGAATGCGGAGGTATCTCCACCGTTACCGAAATCGTTTGGGTCGTTCCAGCTGGTGTTCCTCCGGGGGCGCTGTTTCCACTCCGTGTTCTCGCCATGGTTGTTGTTATGTCTTCCCACAAACGGTGCCAAATGTTATAAATTGAAAACTAGGGTATATTAATTATTGTATTTATTACAAAGGTTCAGGAGCTCAAGGTCTTTAATGGCTGCTCTCGTATTTCGTAGATTAACTCTGCCTTTACGAGATGCCTACGTATCTCTGTGAGTTAGAGAATCAAGCCAAAAAACGTAGTTCTGATAGGAGGGGTGAGTCCCCTTATATAGACGTTGAGAATCCTTGAATTGGACTAGGGTTAGGAGACTTATTGAACAAGTCTCAGACTTTGGATAGACTTTAAAGTCCTAGAATGAAGGAATCAGACTCCTTGTGGGTGTAGGTGCCTTCAAGACTATCTTTTATAAATTTATATCACTGATTGGACTCATTTAATGAGCTGTTAATTTTCCCTATTTATTAATTACGAATTTAATAAATAATCAGGGTTTCGGTCCTCGTTAATTGGGTTTCGTTATTGGATCATATCAGGTCTAATTAATTCAACATTAATTATAGTTCTAGGCTAATTTTAGGCCCATATCAGACCTGATTTTCGTAAAACACTCGGACTTAATCCAAGTTGTCATATTTACTATTCACCCGAATTAAAAAGATTATACGATTAGAACTAGTTCAAATAAAATTAAAATTAAAAAATAACGAACCATCATTTAAAAATTTAAATGAACAAATTTCGTAGTTTAAATTTTTTATTAAATTAAATTTAAAAAAATCATATAATATAAAAATTATTTCGTACATAACATGATTTTTAAGCTTGTACAAATTTGAAAATAGGAAATTAGAAAAAAAAATAAAGCAGGCTGTCATCGAAGAAAATGAAGAATGAATATGAAAGTTAGCATTTTTAACTTTTCATTTACAACTCAAAAATGATAATATGTCGCCGTTTTCTTAATTTGCCAAACTGCCAAGGGAACAAGAGAATGGTTTTATAACGCAAATAAATCTTCAGATTAATCACCACATTATAGATTTCCGTCGGACCTTCTAATGTATATACGTTTTTCTTTTTCGATATAGCCAATTTTCTTAAATAATTTTGATAAAAGCCGACGACCTAACGTTTCATATTATAATTTTATAGGGGGGCCTTCAATAAGTGTTAGGAAAGCAGCAAAACTTTCGTAATCATCATAATATGATTAAAAATATTTCCTAATGAGCATGATTGGATATCTCCACTAATAAGGAGCTTATTCTTTATTGTCCCAGGTCCTGAGTTCGACTCTGACTCACCCGAAAATTATTGAGAATAAATACTTATTTGTAATACAAGTAGTAATAGTCGAAGACTATTACTACTTGTGTGAAGATTTAATTCAATTTGAGATGAAAAATTAAGAAAATTTACTATTAATTATTTAAAATAATAAATATGTATATGAGATTATTATTTTATTATTATTTTTTTATAAACTTATATATTTTTATTTTTTTAAATATTTTTTCAAATTTTATCAATAAATCCATTTTTTGACTGATTAGCCCGATTTTTGATCATTTAATTCAATTTTTCTCGATTTTTGTAAAAAATGATTATGACCCGATTTTCGTTAAATCTGGTTAATTTTCTACCGAATAACGATTAATTGCCAATTAATCCCAAACTTTTAAAACACTGGACCTAATTGGAACGATTTTTCAAATCAGAGTTGACTGCGTAATTAATTTACATCTTCCTAAAATTTTGAGCAATCACAGCTTCTTTAATACTGCTTCAGCTAATTTATTACTGTTTCAGCTTCTTTAGTACATGGTTTAGCAGATAATGATTGCTGCAATTATATCTGTTGGCGATTTTTTTCAGAAATAAGGTTAATCCCGAAAATTGATGTGAATGTAAGGAAGCAGTAATTCTTATTTAATTTTTTAATTTCATAGTTCTAGTTATTCGAGAAAAAATTAGCGAATATATAATTTTTCAATAATTGATTGTTATGTATCTGGCGCCCGCTACATAATAATTTATCTGCTCTGCCATATATCATAAATTATTAACAGCATAATTGTAATTACTCCCTCTGTTTCATTTTAATAATCCGCTTGACTTTTTTGCACTCATTTTTAGGTACTTTGACCGTATAGTTAAAATAATAATTTTTAAACTTTTTTTTTTCCTGAATAAAAATATATAACTTAAACTTTTATTTACAAAAAGAAAATTTTAAAAATAATAATTTTTACTATGCGGTCAATGTATCTTTTGACATGTGTGCAGAAAAGTCAAGCGACAGATAAAATAAAACAGATAAAATGAAAAGTATGGAGTATAACTTTAGATGTATAATTTTAGATGCACTTTGAAAATGAGAGAATAGTAAATATTTAAAAACAAGGATGAAATTCAGGGAGGGAGCATCAATATTGGATCATCATCAATTACCACTCCTTGAGCAGTACCAAACTTGATGAACTAGAAAACAAATTGAAGCTTAAAGAATGGAGGATATGTCAATAACCAATACAAAACAATAACAAGGTCAAAGAAAGGAGCTCAGTGGATATTAAAAATAACACTAATAAGATACAATTTACACTTGCATCTGCACTATGAAATGGTGCAAGTGCTCCTACTTGTGTCCTATATAAAGACTTGATAATGCTTCATACTTTCTACAAGTACTTAGTTACAAGTGAGCTTCACAAGAAACAAAGCCATAAATCAATGGCCAAAAAGAGTAGCTCCATATCAACCCTTGTCTTTCTGTTATTGCCTTTACTTTTGCAGTTCTACTCTGGTACCTTTCTTCAACTATTCATACCATAGTTTATCTTTTGCAATTCTTGAATTTGTATTGATTGATGCATGGTGTGTTGTTATGCAGGAAAATGTGAGCTCCAACTTAACTACTATTCAGAGAGCTGCCCACAAGCTGAAGATATCATCAAAGAACAAGTTCACACTCTGTATTACAAACATGGGAACACCGCGGTTTCCTGGATTAGAAATCTTTTTCATGATTGCATCGTCAAGGTAAATATATAAATCTAATTTGCACGTAATATGAAAGGGTCACGTTTCATGGAGAACACAGTTTTTAGCGTGAGAACAGTGAGAACAATATTGTTCTGCGTTTGTTATGCACATTTTTAAAAAAGTGCAGAACAATTGTTCTCACTGTTCTCACGTATAAATTGTTCTCACTGGAGTCACGTCCCAACAATGTGTCTTTTTAAACGCAACTATACAGTTTCAGTCAGCGGATCAAATGTTTTGTACTATGTATTTTGGAAGATTATATAATTAGGTAGCAGTAGCACTAACAGTGGTTTATTGTGTAGTCATGCGACGCCTCATTATTGTTGGAGAGCGTAAATGGCATTGAATCAGAGAAGAAATCATCAAGGAGTTTCGGTATGAGAAATTTTAAGTATGTCAACACCATCAAAACAGCTCTGGAGAGTGCATGCCCTGCCACTGTTTCTTGTGCTGATATTGTTGCTCTTTCAGCCCGAGATGGAGCTGTCATGGTATGTGCCTATGTGTGCTAGTGAATCTTAATTTGACCCTTCTGTATGCTTATCCTTTTCGTGTTTTTGCATATATAGTTGGGAGGACCGCATATAGAAATGAAAACAGGGAGGAAAGATAGCAAAGGGAGTTACTTGACAGAAGTTGATAGTTTCATTCCTGACCACAATGACTCCATGTCTTCTGTGCTTTCGACCTTTCAATCTGTTGGCGTCGACGCTCAAGGAACTGTTGCTCTTCTAGGTAATTAAGCACTGTGGTCTTGTATATGTAACTATAACAAAACAAAACAGACCAACTAGTGAAATTCAAGACTGCAGGGTACGAGGATTTTGATACCATGTTAAGTACTTACTGTCGTATAATCACAAGGCGTTACATATTTAGCAAGATATATCATTCTGATATGAAACAATTTTTCTGTCACAATGTTATGATCTCATGTTCATGATTTCAAGCTAAGCTTGAAGACCAAAATTACCGGTACAAATCATATGAGTTTGTCCTTTTACCTTTCAGGTGCTCATTCAGTAGGACGAGTTCATTGCCTAAATGTTGTGCACAGATTGTACCCAAGTGTAGATCCTAGCTTAAATCCTGAATATGCTGAATACCTTAAGGGACGATGCCCAAACCCACAGCCCGACCCATTGCTAGTGGAATACGCGAGAAATGATCGTGAAACACCCATGGTGCTTGACAACATGTACTACAAGAACCTGCTTAGCCACAAAGGACTACTGTCAATTGACCAGGAGCTTCTTTCTGATCCTACCACATCCCCCTATGTTCAGATGATGGCTGCTGATAATACTTACTTCCATGACCAGTTTTCTCGGGCTCTCCTTGTCTTATCCGAAAATAATCCACTTACAGGGGAAGAAGGTGAGGTCAGGAAAGACTGTCGTTTTGTAAACAAAAGTTAACTGATGAAGCTTGCGACACATTGCTCAATAAAAAAACATAAATGTAGCAATGTGTCACTGAATTTTCTTTCCAAGTGCTTCAATTTGCGTATTTGGATTACTTGTATTTTTGCAAAATTTCCATAGGCTAAGTGCTGGCTTGATGGATCATGAAGATATGTATAAGATTGGCCCTTGCCAAGTCAACTTCTTAACCTACTATCAAGTTTGTTTATAATCATAAAGAAAGAATTTCATATGGACCATTTGGTAGCAATTATAGCTAGTAATGCATATCAAATAATTCTTCATTTAATTGATGAGCATTAGAATTTTTAGTGATTTTCATCTGTAATAAGACGTTATAAGTTCACAGATGTATTGAGATTTTGACGTACCTCCCTCTAGTCCTGTTCAAACAGCCTCTGTTTATCAAATTGATCGAAACCAACAAATAATCAAACCAAACACGTTCAATATAAAAGGTAAGATGTACGTAGACTTTACTTGGACTCTATAAGAGTAAAATGTTGTTTTAAGAGATCCTCGGCTTAAAAGATAGAACACAAACACTATATATATCGGGGATCTTTTTTTGTTTGAATGTCAAAGAGAGTAAGCAACAAGAGATTTATCATCTATTTGGAGTGTTTAATAATGTTGCCAACAGTAACTATCTTGGTTTGCCTTCTTTGGTTGGTAGATTGAAGAAGAAAGTTTTTAGTTTCTTGAAAGACAGGGTATGTAAACGGATTCAGAGCTGAAATTCTAAAACAATTTTAAAGGCAGGGAAGTTAGTGTTGATCAAGAATAATCAATCCCGTCTTGTTGAATCAGCAAATTATACATAATCATATTTTTTTCGATATATGATTATGATATATAATCATAATCCCGTCTTGGAGCTTACATGGAGAAGGCTTTCTCGCGATGGCCTTCTACATGTAAGCTCCAGATTCTGCATCCTTAAATACATCATCCACTTTTGTGTTTCTCATCCTCCTGGTAAGGTAAATGAATGACTTAGTCTGGCAAGTTTCAGAGAATGCATAAGTACACATTTCTCAGGTTGTTTCTTATAAGTGTTTGTGAATCACACGGCTCTCAAACCCAACCTGTGGTGTATCCCGAAGTAACAATATTTACATAATGCAATGAATCCAACGGACTATCTAAGTTTCTCTTCATTCTGTTCTTTTAACATGCTATCAAGAGCACGAGTAAGTGTACCGAACAGAGGGGCCAGATTCTTTTAAGTTGAATGCACACCACCATGACTGCATATGTTGTTGCTCAGGTTATCTTATAGGACTGCGCATAATCAACTTGGGAAGCCGCTTTTATCTAATCAAGTACGTAGTTGTTGCGATTAGCTCATCTTCAATTACAATGTACATGATCGAATGTTAGCTTGCGGATGAACTGATTGAGGTATTGGGTGTTTTTGTTGATGGTCTGATCTGATTGAGATATTGGGTGGTTTTCTTGAATCTTGATGGTCTGGACTCAAACTATGATGTTGAATTGAACCAAATTCAAACCAAGCTGATCGTCCCAACGTTTGAAGAACTTCACCGTATATTACCAAATTGGTATAAACGATTTGAAGCATATCATGATCAAGTTCTACTGGTATTGAATAATTTGATGTTGTTAATATGAGCAAAGAAGAACATATTGTCATGACATTGACAGGTCTATTAACTTTTATTTCCAGCTCTTTTAAATGGTAATGAATTACATTGACCCATCTTGTTTGCTTGGTTACAGTATGCATGTCAATGCTATATAGTATATACATGTCCTAACAATTTGCAAGATATGCATGTCAATGCTGTGTAGTTCTCATCTGCAGATGACAAATTGTTTTGTAAAACCACAAGGTAATCTGGCTTATTGGTCTCATCATCTCCCTGTTAACAATTATTCTGCAAGCCAAATTTTACTACAATGTGGGTGTCTGGCGAATAGATGGTTACAACCATAGTTGGTCGGGACCCTATTTATTATTACATTATCATTTCAGCCCCGTTTGAAAGAGTCCAGTCAAGTACACAGGAAGGCAAAACAAAAACAATGTTATTAGCCATAGTTTTTCATTAAACATTGCGGAGAATGAGTGAAGTGAAAAACAAGAAAGTGAAGGAGATGATCACGTGCAGTGAAATGCACTCAAAGCCGGTATGCACGTGCGCTGTGAGCTGTAATCTGCAATTATGCAGACGCATCGCATCTTCGCCGACCTGAAGAAATTGTAGCTTGTGGCTCGTGGCTTGTGGTTAGGTTAACCATGTCCACCCAATATTACAGCAATGTGTGGGCCCCCCACATTTCGTCGTCCAGTCCAGACAATCTGCTAATCTTGACTTTCACCTATATTGTGTGAGATTACATCAGGAAAATTTCTCTCAACATTTTTTGTTGTAATAATTTAGCAAGTTGCATCACTGCATTCTATACATTTTCAAATCTCTGGTAATTGACCTTTACCTAAAGTTTTATAATGCATAGCAATTTAAAAAATGGAGATGGTCCTGACAACGTTTGACGCGGAGTCATTATACAACAAACAGATTTCTAGTCATTGAATCAATAATTCAATGATATTGTCTGTCCGTAATCCGGAGAAATTACTTTTTTGTCCAAATTCACGGACCGCGGATTATTTGTGATTGAGATTTGAAATAGACTTTTATTTTCTAGGTAAAAATGGACCTATGCATTAGCACCAACATAAAATTTCAAGTCTCGACTGCAGACAATATTTGCTATTCGTGATCAGATACAAAAAGAATAATTTTTCCGAACCACGAATAATGTCCGCGATCCACGTAGCTATGCAGTGTTGGTACATTATAATCCGACTGCCACTTAAAAAAATCAACATCTTCACACTGTCATGTACCAGTCACTGTTCATTGAACTAGATCAGACTTGCAGCATTCACACTGTAATGTAGTGTTGGTACATTATAATCTGTTCTGATGCTGCCTAGATTTACCCACTATTAATTTAATCAGGATTAGTTTAAGTTACTAATCACAACAAGTTTATGACTCAGTGACATTGATATCAGTAACAAGATTCAGTGTGCATCACCAGACAACAGTTAAAGTAACTCCAAATCAGACAGTACCCCCCAACATTTATTCCTCCAATAGGAAGACCAAACTCTTCATGGGCCCCACTTCCAGATGTCCTCACACAAAGCTAATTTAGAATAATTCTTGATACAATTTGTAATAAATATATTAATTTCTACTGTGTATTCGTGTGTATTTTTTTGTATATTTTTGCCTCCAAATCAAAACACGTTTGATAGAAAATTATTCTAAAATATTTGCGTGATTTACATAAATCATCCTGGAATCAAAAATTAAGCGTGAATAAAATAATAATCAACTATATCCACGTCAAAATTACGTGTTAAATTTATATACAAAAAAAATTAAAAAATAAATAATTATATTCATCGATTGTCGGGAATAGAATCCTTTTATTTATATTCATTTTTACTAATTTTTACTTCCAATATGAATTTAACGGTCATGTTGAGATAATATATACAAGTACATTATTCACTGTATGCAATCTATTGACAGAAACAACACATTCTTTACACTCACAATCTATCTTTCTCTAATTATAATATGCACCTGACGTCATTTTCCGGCTACATTATCCCCTATTTTTCACTTCATTTAGTTCTATTCCTCTGTTTTTCCGGCAATGTTGCAACTGAAAAAGCCACTGAGTTTGACTTTGGAACAGTAACTCTTACTAGCTTAAAGCTTCTGGGTGATGCTCATTGGACCAACGGGAGCGTGAGGCTCACTCGCGACCTCGGAGTTCCTAATTCCGGCGCCGGAAAATTTCTTTATTCGAAACCCATTAAATTCCGGTCTCAAGAATCTCAAATTCCGGCGAGCTTCACTACTTATTTCACATTTTCAGTGTCTAATCTGAACCCAGATTCTATTGGTGGTGGTCTAGCTTTTGTCATTTCGCCGGATGATGACTCCGTCGGAGACGCCGGAGGTTATATCGGAATATTTTCCGGAGTCGGAAGTCCAAAACCAGTGATTGCCATCGAATTCGATACATTAATGGACGTAGAATTTAAAGATATTAATGGAAACCATGTGGGTTTGGATCTAAACTCGATAATTTCAGCTCAAGTTGGTGATTTAGATTCAATTGAAGTTGATCTTAAAAGTGGTGACCTGGTTAACTCGTGGATCGAGTACTCCGCGTCGACTCAGCTACTCAACGTATCGGTTTCGTACTCGAATGTCAAGCCGAAGCAACCCATTTTATCAATTAGTGTTGATCTTGATGAGTATGTGAATGATTTTATGTTTGTTGGTTTCACCGGGTCAACTCAGGGAAGTACTGAAGTTCACAGCATTGGATGGTGGAGTTTTAGTTCATTTTTTGACCCGAATTTGAAGAACGGGTCGGGTTTGGTCTCGGCGTCTCCGCCGCCACCTCCAATGGCTAGTTTGATGAACATAACGGCCAACTCAATTCAACCGGCATTGGCGCCTAGTGAGGCTAATAATAGAAATGTGGCTCATGATTCGGACAGGAGTAGCAAGAAATGTCGAAATAGATTGTGTAAGGAGAGTGCTGGGGCTTTAGTTGGGGTTTTTACTGCTGGGGCATTTGTGTTGGCCTTGTTTGCTGTTGTTTTGATTTGGGGGTTTTCGAAAAAATTCAAGCGTGTGAAGAAATCGGAGTCCTTGGCATCGTATTATGTTAAAATGCCGAAGGCGTTTAGCTGTAAGGAGCTTAAGTTGGCGACTAGGAGCTTTGATTCTACGCGAATTATAGGGCATGGTGCTTTTGGGAATGTTTACAAGGGAGTGTTTGCGGAGTCTGGAGATGTTGTGGCTGTGAAGAGGTGTAATCATAGCGGTCAAGGGAATGAGGAGTTCTTTTCTGAATTGTCGATGTTTGGAACACTTAGGCATAGGAATCTTGTTAGGCTTCAAGGTTGGTGTCATGAGAAAGGTGAGATTTTGTTAGTTTATGATTATATGGCTAATGGGAGTCTTGATAAGGCATTGTATGAATCGAAAGCTACATTGCAATGGGCGCACAGGCGAAAGATACTGCTAGGGGTTGCGTCTGCGCTGGCATATTTACATCAGGAATGTGAAAATCAGGTGATTCATAGGGATGTGAAGACTAGTAACATAATGTTGGATGAAGCGTTTAATGCTAAATTAGGCGATTTTGGTTTAGCAAGGCAAACGGAGCATGATAAGTCACCGGACGCTACTGTGGCTGCAGGAACAATGGGGTACTTGGCTCCTGAGTACTTGTTAACAGGAAGAGCAAGTGAGAAGACTGATGTGTTCAGTTTCGGGGCTGTGGTGCTTGAGGTTGCTACCGGGAGGAGGCCTATTGAGAAAGAAGTCACTGGAGTTGGTAAAGGCGGAACCAGCAGCAACTTAGTCGCATGGGTTTGGGGATTGCATCGAGAAAGTACGTTACTAGCTGCAGCTGATCCGAGGCTTTGTGGAGAGTTTGAACAGAGTGAAATGAGGAAGGTTTTGTTGGTTGGATTAGCCTGTTCTCACCCTGATCCAATGGCTAGACCAACAATGAGAGGTGTGGTTCAAATATTGGTAGGTGAATCACAAGTCCCAGTTGTACCAAGAACGAGGCCTTCGATGAGTTTTAGCACTTCAAATTTGCTGCTGAATTTGCAGGACAGCGTCTCGGATTTGAATGAAATGATCACAATCTGCACTTCTTCCTCGTCAGAATGCAGCTATGATCACGGTTCTAACAGTGGTGTCGTAAACCTGGTCTGATTAGTTCTATTAATTTGTTAACACTTGCAATTTTATTCATTCATTCATTCGATATTGTAATGCATTCTGCAACATGAATCGTACTAGTGTTATTCATCTGTCGAAATCGTAATGACCTTGAATTGGAAGAATAAGAACACTATTGAAGTAAGATGAATACTGCACACACCCAGTTTAGTACCAAGGGTTAGTGCAGTGGTTGAACTCTTGGTGTCGTAAATCTGGTCTGATTAGTTCTATTTATTTGTTGACACTTGTATTTTTATTCATAGTGCAGTGGTTGAGCTGTTATACTATTGTGGGAGGTTGACTCCTTACACGGGAATTCAATTTGCAAAAAAAA